>NW_020955033.1:13110884-13116138 GCF_900497805.2 Vombatus ursinus
CTGTTGCATAAGCAATAAACTTCCTTTCATATTAAATCCTTTCCTCTCCCACTCCTTCTATTTATGAGCTCTGACTGAAACCTAGCTCCCCTCTGATTACACTGACTCCCTGGCAACCCTTTCCAGTACTGGCTACACCTTCACTCATTCTCCTCAATTCACTGGTTGAGGAGAGGGAGTTGGAATACTCCTTACTCTCCATTGCCATTTCCAAGTTTTCCTTTTTCCTCCATCACTCAGTAACCTCTCTTCCTTTACGGTCATGCTGTTTATATCTACCACCAAACAAAATCCTAGTAACAGAACCCAGGTCACTCCACTTCCTTCCTCAATAAGTTCAGTACCTAGCTCACAATTTTTCTCTCTTCCTCAACTCTTGCCCTCATACTAGGGGACTTCAATATACATAATGACTCTCCTTCAAATACCTTAACCACTCAATTCCTCAGTCTACTTACTTCCTATGAGCGACTCCTCCTCCCCACCTTAGTAACACACAACGATGACCATAGCTTTGATCTTGCCATCACCCACAAGTGTATCACATCTATGTTCAAGAATTCTATAATCCCCTTATCTAACCAGATATTTATTGGTTTTTTACCTCTCCCTTCACCTTCCCTTACAAAATCCTACTGTTCTTCCACACATGACCTCAATGCCTTGACCCCTCAGTTCTCTCCCAAGCCATCTCCCCTGCACTAACCACTCTCTCCTCTTCTCACCATCTTGACCCCTTGGTGAACTAATTCAGCACTATACTATCCACTCTCTTGAATCCCTAACCCCCTTATTATATTGCTGATTATGCCCAACCATGCTTCAGCTTTGGATCACTCCCACAATTCACTGCCTTTGCTCCTATACACATGGTATTGAACAAATATATATAAAATCATGCACCCATGTTGACTGGATCCACTACAAATTTATGTTATGCAACCTCAACTTGGCCCTCACTGCTTCTAGGCAATCTTACTATACCTCCCTTATCAACTCATTATCCCGCTCTCCACAAGGGCTCTTCCAAATCTTTTCATCCCTCCTTAACCTTCCCATGGTTCCCCCTTTCCCCACTCTTTACTCAGTTCATAACTTTGGCTTGTATTTTTCAGGGAAAAAATTGAAGCTATTTGTCTTGGGCTCCTTCTCCCCTCTTTCTCACCTCCTATTACCTTCTGCCACTATTTCCTTCCTCTCATGATGAAGTGGCTCTCCTCATTCCTGAGGCTAACCTCTCTATTTGTTCAAGCAGTCCCATTCCATTCCATCTCCTCCAACAGATTGCCCCTTCTGTCATCTCAACTCTTTCGTTTGTTTTCAATCTCTTCCTTTGTACTGGTTTTTTCCTACAGCCTATAAATATGCCTATGTCTCCGTATTCTGAAAAACCCTCTTTTGATTCTTCCATCCCTACTTATGTTGTCCTGTGTCTCTTCTCTCTATAACTAACTCCTTGAAAAAGCCACCGATAATAGGTGCCCCCGCTTTCTCTCCTCTCACTCTCTTCTTAACCCCTGCCATCCAGAATGCAACCCCATCATTCCATTGAAAATGTTTTCTCTAAAGTTACCAATAATCTCTTAGCTGCCAAATCCAGTGATCATTTCTCAATCTTCATTCTCCTGGACCTCTATGTAGCCTATGACACTATTGATTACTCTCTCCTTGATACTCTCTTCGCTCTAGTTTTTTTTTTCCACATCACTCTCTCCTGCTTCTCTGCTTGCCTATCTTTACCTTACCCTCCTTCTCCATTTCCTTTACTGGATCCTTATCCAGATCATGCCCTCTAACCATAGATGTCCCTCAGGGTGCTATCCTGATCTTGTTCTCTTGTCCCTCTATATTATTTCTCTTAGTGATCTCATCAGCTCCCATGGTTAATTATCATTTCCGTACTGATGATTCTCAAGTCTATCTCCCCTGCTCTAAATTCTCTTCTGACCTCCAATCTTGAATTTCCAACTGCTTTTCAAACATGTCAAACTAGGTGTCCAGGAATCATCTTAAATTCAGCATGTCCAAAAGCAAATTCGTTATCTTTTCTCCTGAACCCTCCTCCCATCCCTATTTTCCTTATTGTTGTAGAGGGCAACACTATTTTCCTGTTCCTTCATGCTCACAAGCTAGGAGTCATCTTGGATTCCTCAATATCTCTCACCCCCGTATCCAATCTGCTGCCTAGATGTGTCAATTTCACCTCTGTAGCATCTCCTAAATATGCCCCCTTCTCTCCTCTGATGCTGACACCACCCTGGTACAGGTCCTCATCACCTCATTCCTGGACTATTACAGTAGTCTACTGGTGGGTCTGCTTGCCTCAAGTCTCTTTTCCATTTTGACATATCTTTCATTCAGCCACCAATGATTTTTCTAAGGTGCAGATCCAACCACATCACACACCCATCTCAAATCTCAGTGGCTCCCTATCACTTCCAATATCAAATATAAAATGCTCTGTTTGTCATTCAATGCTCTTCACAACCTAGACCCCTCCTAACTTCCCAGTCTTCTTAGACCTTACTCCCCAACACATACTGTTTGATCCAGTGACATTGACTTCCCGGATGTTCTAAGAACAAGACACTCCATCTCTAGCTCCAGGCATTTTCTCTGGCTGTCCCCCATACCTGGAACTCTATCCCTCCTCAACTCCATCTACTGACTTCCCTAACTTCTTTGAAGTCCCAACTAAAACCCCATCTTTTACAGGAAACCTTTCCCAACTTCTCTTAATTCTTATTATTTCCTATTTATCCTGTGCATCATTTGCTTTATATATATTTGATTGCATGTTGTCTCCCTCATCTGATTGTAAGCTCCTGGGGAGCAAGGACTGTCTTTTGCCTCTTTTTGTATCCCCAGTGTTTAGCACAGTGCCTGGCACATAGTAGCCATTTATTAAGTGTTGATTGATTAATGCTTCAATTTGTTGTTTTAGTTCTTAAATTGTAACACCCATAATTGATCATAATATGCAAATGTGGTTTGACCATGACAGAGAAGTGTTACCTTCATGGTTCTGGATATAATACAGAGCCACCTTTAATGTAGCCTGAGACTGTATCCATTTTTAAGTTGTCATGTCATACTTTTGACTCATATTGAGTTCACCATCCAATAAATGCCCAGGATATCTCAAGCAAGCTACTGTCTAGATGTGTGTCCCCAGTTCTTTACTTGTCCAGTTGATTTTTTTGAACCTTTATAAAACTTTATCTCTGCTAAATTAGATTAAATTTAGCAGAGATAAAGTTTTATAAAGGTTCAAAAATTCAATTTGGCTGAAGGATATAATGGATTGTCAAGATCTTTTTTTTAACCTGATTCTATTATCCAATGTGTTAGCCTTTCCAGATTTTTGTCATCTATAAATTTGATAAGCATGCCATTTATATCCTCATCTAATAAAAGAAATATGCTTTCCTATCATAGAATCATGGACATGACTTTAGAACCTCAATCTTTTTCTCATTAGGGAAGGGAATAAGCATTTATATGCCTATTGTGTACCAGGAACTATACTAAGCTAAGCACTTTTTTTAATGTCTCATTTGATCCTCATAACAACCCTATAAGGTAGGCACCATTATTATCCCCATTTTACAGTTGATGAAACTGAGGCAAACAGAAGTTAAGTGACTTTCCCAGCTGGTCATACAGCTAGTAAGTGTCTGAGGTTGGATTTCAATTCAGGTCTTCCTGACTTCAGGCCAAATACTGCACCACCAACTACCTCTAATACATCAAAAGATCTGTAATTTTCATTGATGTTAGTATTAACCTACATTGGTATCACCATGGAGGTGATAGGTGCTACCCTTCTAACATTATGCACCTAGAGGTTCTGATATTTTGCTGAGAGTTCTGTGGGGAAAATACTGGAAGGTGTTGAGAGTTAAGAGTTGAAGTTCAGAGTTCATCCTTCATCTTGGTACCAAGGTGGACTTTCCAGAGTTGAGCACTTTTTTGGATATCAGGGCTTATGACCATCTGTACTTCTTCACAAAGATTCTGAAAGATGCTACTGATGTTCCTTCTGATAGTGATGGGGGTGTTTGCTATGTTGACTAAACCAAGTTTGGTGAAATGACCCAACTGCCTCCCTCAGAGACAATATTCCCATGATTCCAAGTCTGAGAAAGAAACAGCAACCATCAATTGTCCCATTCCTCCAAAATATTCATTTCCCATACAGCTGCACTGCTCTCCTGGACTTTATCAAGGTCTCCAGAAACTCATTATCCTACAAAATCACATCAATTCTGAAACTGACACCTCATCAGTAAGCCCCTGCCCCTTGATTGGAGGCAATTCCTTCCCTCTAATTGGAGAGCTGGAAGAGGGACTTGGAGAATTCCTGCCAGATCCTCTATTTAAGGAGAGTGCCCAGGACAGCTAGTTCATCATTTCCTACCAGGTTGCAGGATTTCATCATCTCATGCACCCACACTAGGTACTTTCCCTTCCTACCTTTACCCTTTCTCAGTTTCTTTTTATGCATTATCTTTCCCCATTAGATTTCGAATTCTCTTGCTTTTGGTGGTTAATAAACGTTCACTGGCTGACTGACAATAGTCATGAGAGGAAAGAGTTAAAGCCGAAATAAACGAGTTAAGAGTACCCAGTACTAATTGCAATTATCTACAGCCTATCTCCTTCCCTGTGTTCTCCATTCTTTCCCTCACTACCATTTATTCCCACTGTTATATAAAGAAAATAGTTGTTGCTAACCCTTGTTGCATGTTTGATGTTAACCAAACCAATTGATATTTGGAAGGAATGAGAAATTCGGGAGAAGTGGGAGACACATCCATCTTCTAGCATAAAACATGAATGGCAGAGTGATAATTGACCATTCAGGAAGCCACAAACCTTATAGTTTTATCTATTCAGCTTATACATATATATATATATATGTATGTATATATATTTATGTATGTATAACCTGAATAGATATCACTATATATGTATGTATATATATATAAGAGGCTATATATAGTCATATATATATGGACACACATCTAGACAGTAGTTTGCTTGAGAAATCCTGGGCATTTATTGGATGGTGAACTCAATATAAGTCAAAAGTATGACATGGCAACTTAAAAATGGATACAGTCTCAGGCTACATTAAAGGTGGCTCTGTATTATATCTGGAACCATACAGATAGATAGATAAATAGATAGATAGATAGATGGCTATAGATAGATAGATAGATAGATAGATAGATAGATAGATAGATAGATA
>NW_020955033.1:13116148-13129698 GCF_900497805.2 Vombatus ursinus
ATAGATAGATAGATAGATAGATAGATAGATAGATAGATAGATAGATAGATAGATAGATAGATATAGATATATATAGAGAGATATAGATTTGGCTATATATAGTCATATATATTCAGGAAACCACAAACCTGAAGTCATACTGTTTAGTCAATTCAAAGTTAATTTACAGGAGATAGGGTAAGCCAAGAAAGATCTTAGTAACCTGAAGTAAATAAAAAGCCTCTCTAGACACAGCAGAAGATCTTTTAAAAGCCAGCCTGGGCCTGGTAGGGAAGAAGGGTATTTTATGTGTGCACTATATGAATCCTCATTTGGCTTTCTATATCATTGTACATGTTGTCATTTCCCTACACCTACTCCTACCCCTCAGCAAGATAGTAGTGGATGAGAGTTAACAGAGTGAAAGACTCTCTTCACTGCCTCTCATCCCCGGGGTCAGCTCCCCCATACCCATTATTCATTTACGTTCATGTTAATTCTTGTACATGGATGCTCACTACACTAATGTAGGCCACAACCTTTCTATGCCTTAGTGGGGAGTGTTCATAATTCTTTATGGCCAAAAAAAATATTAATTCCCTGATTAACAGCCAATTCTGGTAAAAAGCATTTTTGAATTTAGTTGTTAGTCTAACTCACTAAAATCAATTAAAATCTTTCAAGTTTGATAGGATATACCAGTACTAAGACTTCAGATAAGGCATGTGAATAGGTCTTGAATGAAGAAAAAAGCTTTATCTCCCCTAGTTTAATAAAGTTTCCCGATTTCTTAAAAGTGCCAAAATGTTTAGAGTCATTGAATAGTTAGGATTTAGAAGAGAAGGCATGTTTGAGATAATCTAGTCCAATTTCACTTTACAGATGAATAAACTGAGGCTTATGGAGATAAAATTCTCAAGGCCCCATAACAGCAATAGTAGCTTGGATTTGCACAATTCCATTACAACAAAGACAATTAAAATGAAGTGCACAATATAGGTATCTGTTAATCTTCATGCTCTTTAATTCTATTCAATGAAACAAATCTTTATTAAGCATCTACTAGGTACAAAGCATGCCTCATCATGCTAAGGAAGTGACTTTGGGTGCTGGAGTCTAAGTCAATGGATTACAAGCTCTGACAAGTCCAAATAAATAAGAAAGCTTTAAGTACAGCCTCTTGCAATAGACCCAAGTGTCTGTCATCCAAGAACCATCCTGGGTTAAGCTCAGCAAAGCTGATCAACAGTAAGATGGACACTAGGTTATGATTGTTTTTCAACCACAGCAACTTATTAAGACAATCTCCTAAAGTGTAGGTGGGGTAAAGGGAATACTCACGCTGAAGAAGTCATAAATCTCTAAAATATTGAAGTAAATAGTAGGCATGCATTCTAGTCCCACTGAAATCTCTATGGTGATTCATCCATTATAATAAAGACTTCCTTTAGTCCCTATCCATGTTCCAGTCTCTCTTTTTTAATGAAAAGAAGAGGCTTGTTCACAAGGCAAATTCCTGGTATTATGCATCATATGATGTTTAAGTTGGCTATATTCTGTTGAGCCTATGCAGCAACAGAGGCCCCTCTCTAAGACATGTGGTTCCCAGGCAAACTTTCATTAACTTGAATACCACTTCAATACAATTTGTTGATTGAAAATATTTTCTTCATAAACTTCAAAAAGTTGGTGATGAATTTCTGCTAGAGGAACACTTTTTGCTTTTCAAAATCAAATTCCAGTATGTGCTTCAATCTGGAGACCATATGTCTAGGAAAACAGTTCTTTGTAACTCAGGTCACACTAAGTTAGTAACAGTCTTAGCCAATCTACTTTATAGTGTTGCCCAACATGCCCAACAAACTCATTGCGTTCTTCCTCTTTATTGGTCCCATGCTGGGACTTAAAAAGAGGACTGTGAAAGAAAATTAGATGAGCCAGTCAGTACTGAAAGCAATATGCCCTTTTATTTGGTATCATTAAGGAAAGGCTGTTGATTAACTGGAGATGCTGAAGGCTAGGAGCACAGAGGTGGAAGGCAGAGACAAGAGAAAGTCACTAGAGCAGCAACTCAGGTGGCAAGTAAATGCCTTCAAAACTAGTACAACATGTGCTGAGCTAATGCCCTTGCACAGTGCTTCTCAACTACGGTGGCAAATAATTCCTCCAAAATGGGAAGGGGATAGACAGGGAAGTTATATTGCCAGTGATGGCCCCAGAACTTTGAGAATGAGGAGATAGGAAGTTCACGATGCAAGGCTACCCCTTGGACTTGGCACATTGCTACAGTGAGTGCTCAACACTCCTCTTGGATCCAGTAGATGGGATTCCTGGGTCAGTCATCATTCCACACACCAGAGCATCTCGGAAATCATGAAGAGGTATTTTTTGAGATAATGTAGGCTTTTAGAGAGGTGGAGTCTTGCTCCATTCAATTAGTTTCCCACCTTTGAAGTGATGGGCATAAAAGATGGAAGTTTCTAACATGGCAGCTATTATAAGACTAAGCCTAATTTAGGAAAAGTCTACAATTGTAGGTTCCAGGAAAATTCAAAAAGAAGGAGGAGATGCAAGGCAGGAAAAGAGATTATGGGCTAGAGCCGAGGTGTCAGAGAAAGGAGGAAGAAGGTGATATGAGAAGAACCAGACGTTTTCCCCAATTAACCTTGTTAATTTATTTTTCCAAATAATCTTTTTTTCAATTGTGCTAAGGAAAGAACTGAGATGTTCACTACATTTTTGTTTCAATTTCAATTGCCTTCCTTTTCTTCTCAAACTCCCCAATGATAGAGACCTATTTAAACTACCAGAGCACTCACCGAAGCAAAAGCCAAAAAAAAAAAAATTCAAGTATAGGTATAGGAAGGCCACTGTGTTCATTGCATCTTTCTTATTTTATCTTTATTAAATTGACAGCACTCCTTTTGACTTACTGATTAATGCCATAAAGGAATATCAGTTCTAATTTATCTGTAGACCCTGTAGACAGAGAATGTGATGTCTAAGGATGTATCTAATCATATTAAAATTCTACTATAATCAATGAACACTTATTAAGAACCCACAATGTGCCAGGTGCTGGACTAAGCACTAGGGACAAAAATAGAAATGAAACAGTCATTGCCCTCAAGGAGCTTACATTCTAATGGGAAAGACAACATGGAGATATATAGATATAGTCATAATATATATGGTACAAAACAAGAGTTATTTCAGAAGGAGGTGCATTAGTCCAAAATGGAACTCAACACCTTTCCCCCTAAATGTACCGCTCCTCTTAACATCCTTATATCTATTAAGGGCATTAACATCCTCCCACAACACAGGTTTGGAATGTCAGAGCCATCCTTTACTCTTCTCTCTTCTTCACCTGCACAATTAGTTGCCATTTCTTAATAATTTTATTTCCATAACATTTCTTGTATCATCAGTCTCCTCTCCACTCACATTCTAGTTGATGCTTTCATTATCTCTTTCCTGGACTATTATAATAACCTCTTAATTAGTCTCCCTGCTTTCACTCTACTGCCTCCCCAATCATCTACCTTCCACATAACTACCGAAGATAATATTCCTAAAGTATGTCTGGTCATGTTAATCCCTTGCTCAAAAGTCCTCAGTAGATTCCTACCATCGCTAAGACGAAATACACACTCCTCAGGCTGCCATTTAAGATTTTACACAATCTGACTCCAGCCACATTTCCAGACTTATTTTATATTACTCTACTCATAAATTCTAAGTTACAACCAAACTCAACTATTTTAGATATTCTCTGATCCAACTTCTACCTCTCAGAATTTGCATAAGCATCCCCAACCTAACCCCATGGCAGGGATGCACTCCTCATCACTAACTCCCAGAATCCTTATTTTCTTCTTTCAAGGTTCAAATCAGTTATGACTTCCACCATGAGGCCCCTCCTGGTCTTAGCAATTCTTAATGTTCTCTTTCTGCTCACATTACCTCATATTTTCTTATCGTGATACAAACTGTATCCATCCATTCTTCAGTAAAATGTAGACTCTTCGATTTATAGAACTCCTTGAAGGCAAAGATTGTTTTCTTTTTGTCTTTGTAGCCCCAGAGCCATGCACACAGTAGACACAATGTCAATTCAATTGAATTGAATTAAAGAATTTCTGAGTCTGTGTGACCAAGTGACCAAGACCAAGAGAATAGCACTATCTGGGCAGCATCTGTCCAGCACCAGAGTAGCCTTCCTGGCCCAGTCCAGCAGCATCTAAGCCCAGATAGGAGCCAGTGTACTCACTGAGTGATCCACTTGCCCAAACCCATCCAGCATAATGGCTTTCTATTCACAACCTATGAGCAAGTAGCCAGCACAGCTGATCAATGTGGCAAACCAGTCCATTACTAAAATCACACCTTACAGCACATATCATGAGTACCCTCAGAAGAAATAAATGTCATTGAGGGCCTGAGTTCCAGACTTGTGAGTTGCCTTGGCCATATATGCTCCCTATACATGTATTTCACTTCCTTTGTAGTTTAAATTCATGCCCATGCTTCCCCACCACAGATTCTGTGTATATGATATGTCCCTGGCACTAATGGTGAATATTCTGTAATTATTATTCTTGTTACACATTTGAGTAAATTTCCATTTTAAAGAACTAAGTTTACTGGACTGTTAAGGGGAAAGCACACCACTGGGGCTCAGGAGCCAATGTTAAGATGGTTGCACTCACAGGGTTAGCCCTAGACCCTGAAAGTAGTAGCAGCCACTAATCTGGGGACCCAACTGCCAGTACCAGTGTAAGTTGAAAGAATGAACTCAGAGAGGGGCATTTTTAAAAGGGGGGGCAGCTAGGTGGCACAGTGGATAGAGTTCCGGCCTTGGAGTCAGGAGGATCTGAGTTCAAATCTGGCCTCAGATACTTGACACTTACTAGCTGTGTGACCCTGGGCAAGTCACTTAACCCCAATTGCCTAAAAAAAAAATTGGAAAAAGTGGTGGGGGGGGGCAATGTTAGTGAATTTTTTAATACATAAAAGAAAGCAGAAGGGGAGGTAAAGCCAAGATGGCAGAGTAGCATCAGCTGAGCTCTGTCCCAAACTTCAACCAGATAGCAGACCTGATAGAGTACTCCAACAACAACAACAACAACAACAACAACCACAAAAAATTAAAGTGAATGACTTTTTTTCCAGCCTAGGTTTTCACAAGGAGAGAGACAGAGAGGTTTGTGGACAATGGGAATAAGTCTAGCCAGCAACGGTCATGTGAAGCAGCCCAGCACAGGAGAGGCTGTAATGCCAAGGCAAGAAGAGGTTCTAAATCCAGTTGGGGGGCACCCTGTGGAGGGTGCGGGAATAAATGCCAAGTGCCAGCTCTGTTTCTCACTACCCAATTCCGGGTCACAAACTCAGGGTTAATTGAGTAGAACTGCACCTAGGAGTGATGTTCCAGGCTGAGGAATGGGCAGAGGCCCTAAGCTCTCTACTGAACAAGGAGCAAATTCAGAAGCAAATAGCAGCTTGTGGTTCTGACCGTAGAAGTGGATGAGGTCTAAATTCTAGCCTATAGCCCAACTTGAAGTCTGCAGTGAAATAATCAGGCCAGGATTAACAGTCCAAAGGAGAGCTTGTACTTCTGTCATACTCAATAGAGCATTCCAATTGTCTCATAGTATCTGATCCTAGTGCCAGTCTACTGGAACTCCTATCAGGACAAACCAACAGATATGTTGCTCAAACCCAAACCCGAATCAGAAACTTGAAGAGCTGAGAGGACAGAAATTAGATTTTTTTTTCCCCTGAAATAGACCCCTTTGGCAATGAGCATTGAAAGTTTGCAGATTTCCAGTCTGAACTATCCCCAAGATCCCAAAATAACTCCAACATTCAATACTCCAAGAAAGTAGCAGCAAGATCAACTCAGAGATTCCCTTGCAAGAGTGCTTAGACTAGTCCAATGTCAAGTCCCAAGTTGGAAAGGAAACTAGAAGAATGAGTAAACAAACAAACAAAAAAAAAAGAATCCTAACATCAGAAGCTGTTATAGTGATAGAGATGCTAGAGACATAAACCCAGGAGGAGATAATGATTCAACAACATTTATAAGATAAACCTCAAAGAAAAACACGGCCTGGGTGCAAGTTCAACTAGAATTCTTGCAAGAGATGAATCAAGATTTTTGTTTGCTTGTTTGTTTGTTTGTTTGTTTGTTTTTAAAGAGTTAAGATTGTTTTACAAATGAAATGACAGTACTAGAGGAAAAATGGAAAAGAAATAAGAGTTATGGGAGAAAGAATTGGAAAAGAAATTAACAACTTGGCACAAAAGATAGAAAACCTTACTCAAGTAATAAACTCCCTAAAAAAAATTGGAATGGATCAAATAGAAGTCATTTATTCCATGATAAAACATGAAATATTTAATAAAGTCCAAATGCTGGGGGGGGGGAAGGAAGAAAATATAAGATATCTCATAGAAAAACAACTGACCTGCAAAATAGACCAAAGAGATAATTTAGGAATCATCAAACCTGAAAGCCATCATTAAAAAAAGAGCTTAGATATCATATTTCAAGAATAAAAGAAAACTGCCCAGATCTCTTAGAACAAGAGGTCAAAGTGGAAAGAGAAAGAATCCACTTCTCATATCCTAAAATAAATTTCAAAATGAAAACTCCCAAGAATTTTATAGCCAAAATACAGTATTTTCAGGTCAAAGAAAAAATACTACAAGCATGCAGAAAGGAAGAATTCAAATACCATAATGCCACAGTCAAGTTCCTGCATGATTTAGCAGCTACCACTATAAAGGACCAGGGAGTTTCAGCTACAATATTCCAGAAGGCAAAGGGTATAGACCTATAATCAAGAATAACCTAAGGGCAGCTAGGTGGCATAGTGGATAAAGCTCCAACCTTGAAGTCAGGAGGACCTGAGTTCAAATCCAGCCTCAGACACTTGACACTTACTAGCTGTGTGACCCTGGGCAAGTCACTTAACCCCAATTGCCTCACAAAAAAAAAAAAAATTAAAAAAAAGAATAACCTATCTACAAAAACTAGGTACAATCTTACAGGGAGAAAATGAATCTTTAATGAAATAGAGGACTTCCAAACATTCCTGATGAAAAGACCAGAGTTGCATAGAAACTTTGAAGTGTAAACACAGTAGTTAAGAAAAATACTATTGTTTCCTCTTTCTGGTGGTTCCTCCTATTGGTTCTAAAGCTTACTTACGACATCACTAATGTGAAAAGATGTTTAATAGGAATGTATATGTATAGCCTATATCAGATTGTGCGCTGTCTTGGGGAGGGAAATGGGGAGGGAAGGAGAGAAAAATTTAAAACTCAAAAGCTTATGGAAGTGATTGTTGATAATTCAAAATAAATTAATTTTTAAAAAAAGAAAAAAAATACTAAAATGATCTTGACTTCTTGGTCATCTCCACACCATGCTGCCTCTACTCTGGTAATCACTCCCATCCTTGAACTCAACTCTTGGAATATGGGTGAGTTTTTACCTTAACTTGTCTGAAACCAGGCCTCCATACCACGTCCTAGCCATCTCACCACTTTGTGCCTCTTCTCCACCCTTTCCAAGCTCCCCATTATAAGTTGTCTTCCTCCATTAAAAGGTAAGTTCCTTGAGGGCAGAGAGTCTCTTTCTTGAGTTTGTATCATTAATGATGAGAATAGAAATTGGAACATAGCAAGTACTTATTAAATGCTCTATATCCTTTGCTTGTATTTCATTTATTGAGTACTAGTTTATTACATTATGGTCAATAAAGAATGTTTAATATTTATGCTTTTCTATATTGTCTTCTATCTTTATGCCCTTGCACATGATTTGTTTGTATAAAAGAACCCTGAACATGTTCTTTAATATTTTCACTCAGAAATCAACCATTCATTTAAATTTTCATTCATTTTAATCTATTTTTTCCAACAATCTGTTCAGCTCTCTAATATCCTTCTTTATTTTTCTTTTTTTCCTTTTTTAAATTTATTTATTTTTTGCTTTTTGGTGAGGCGATCAGGGTTAAGCGACTTGCCCAGAGTCACACAGCTAGTAAGTGTTAAGTGTCTGAGGCTGGATTTGAACTCAAGTCCTCCTGATTCCAAGGCCAGAGCTTTATTCACTGTGCCACCTAGCTGCCCCTATTTTTCTGTTAGATTTATCTGAGAAAGAAAATATTAAAGTGACTTAAGATTGTCATTATCCATTTCTTTTTTCATTGTGGTTATTTTTTTTTCTTTTAAAAACCTAGATACTCTGCCATTTAGTGCATACATATTTAATAATGATATTGTTTCATTCTCTCTGGTGCCTTTAAGCATACCTATTTTTTCCTATTTAACTCTTTCAACATGTTTTTACTCTTTCCTTATCTGAAATCATGACAATATTTCCAGCTTTTTTGAAATCATCTATAGCATTAAATTTTGTTCCAGACTCTCAAAAATTTTCCAAAAAAGTGATACAAAAAAAAAAAAGAAAAGAGGGGCAGCTAGGTGGCACAGTGGATAGAGCACCGGCCCTGAAGTCAGGAGGACCTGAGTTCAAATCCGGCCTCAGACCAAACACTTGACACTTACTAGCTGTGTGACCCTGGGCAAGTCACTTAACCCCAGTTGCCTTAAAAGAGAAAAAAAAGTGTTTCAAATGTTTCAAAAAAAAAAAGAAAAGAGTATCAGTGAAATATTTTTAAAATACACAGAAGAGAGTAAAAGGAAGTTCAGAGGCAGCCACAAACAAGCAAAGCTATCTTATTACTACTGCGCTGTATTCAATATATACTTAAAAAAACAAATTATATGGAATAGTTCATAGACATATACGGTCTTTTTTTGTTCTTTTTATGTTGAAATGTTTGTTGATATTTGTCAAGTTTTTAATAAAAAAGAAAAATTGTATCTATTATGCATTATTTAAAGCATACAATTTGCTTTATATTCAGAGATACTGAATTGTGGTGAAGGAGGGATAGGCAGAAAGGAAAAGTAGTTGTGACTTGGGACGTGAGCTGCAGCCACTTTTTCCCATAAAATAACTATTCTAGACCCTCCCCTTCAAATCAGTTTCCAGGAAAGGAGAAGGAATAATATACTTAACAGGGAAGGGCAAGTGGAAACCTTAGGGAACAATAATGAAACCACTTTAAATCTCCTAAAAGCATTAAAAATATTGATTTTTTTTTTAAGTGCTGGAAGGAACCTTAGAAAGTGTCTAGTGCAACTCCTTCACTTTGTGGATGAGGAAAGTGAGATACAGAGAAACGATAGCTGTCTTCAAATATATCTGAAGGCCCTAGAGGGCAGAACTAGAATCAATGGGCAGAAAGTACAGAGGTCGATTTTCACTCAACATAAAGAATAGCTTCCCAACAATTAGAGCCATACAAAAGTGGAACAGATTACCATGGCCTCGTGAACTACCACGGGAAACAATGAGTTTCCCAAAGCTAGAGAGCTTCCGTCAGAGATTGACTGACTGCTCATTAGAGTCATTGTAGAGGGCATTCCCATTTGGTTAAGGGTTAAACTCAATGGTTCCTAAAGTTCCTTCCATTTCTACAATTTTGTGAAGGGAAGTCACCTGCCCACAAGGATAGAGCTGGAACTAAAACCCAGGTCTCCTGACTACCTGATTCCGTATTCCATTACATTGCATTGCATCTTTCCTAGTTCTTAGAGAGTCTGTTATTCAGGCAAAGTTTACTACTTTCTCTTCTAAGCTATTTGTTCTTCCAATTCTTTCCCATAGAGCTTTAATTTCATTTTTTCCTTTTGATTCATTTCTTCTAGGTATTCATGTAGCCTTTGTGGAAAGTCCAATTTTTCCTTTGAGTCATTGCTTATAGTTATTACACAGTTAGTCTACCCTTTGCAGGAGGATCTCTAGATTCACAGTATCTTTTGATACTGCTCCACTCTTTGTTTTTTTCATCTCTCCAACTTTAGAACCAAACTGGAATTTTGTGCCTGAGTCAAGGTCTGTCTCCTACTGTAATTTTGGGTCAGGTGATCTACCCTGCTTGGCCTCTTAGTATTTGTAACTATGAAAGGATGATTTATGAAGGAGCATGCCAGGTCTCCTTCAACAAAATATTTGAAAATAGAAAAAAATTGTTTTATGGAAGGATACAGACTACTGGCTAAGATGTTCAGTTCCCCTACACCTATTCCAACAAGAACCTGAAAGTCACACTAGACCAAATAGTGACCAAGAAATCCAATAAGAAACTATTAAGTTACTTCTTTCACCCAGGACTACACAAAAAAATCAGCTAACAGTCTACTATCAGTAGGAAAGGGGGCCTCCAGCAAAATCAATCAGGCATATGCAAATGAACCCATAGCTTCCTGGTGAGATAGGGCCAAATAGGGCCAAAGACACATGCAGTCAAAGATATGCTGGAGCCTATCTGAATCATCTCAAAAGAGCAGATTGTTAAATGTTGGAGGTGAGAATTTACATCTCAAAAATCAACAAATACTACAAATGAAAGACTTGATTTATTTCTAACCCTAATTCTATTTTGCTGACAGTGATGGAGAAAATGTTAATAATGTAGATTATACTTTAAAATGTGTCATGGTTTTTTTGTTTTGTTGTTTTTTTGGGGTTCTTTTTTTTTTTTGGAGATTCAGGTCTTAAACATTTACTAGCACATTCCTACATGTGGTCCATCTGGAAGCAGCAAGAGAGGAGGGAGAAAGCCCCACAGTGTTTGTAAACTCAAAGTGGTGGGCCTCAGGGAGTGGCAGTGACCAGTGCAGGCAGGG
Source organism: Vombatus ursinus (assembly GCF_900497805.2). Classification (NCBI taxonomy): domain Eukaryota; kingdom Metazoa; phylum Chordata; class Mammalia; order Diprotodontia; family Vombatidae; genus Vombatus; species Vombatus ursinus. Next base: position 13,126,898 of record NW_020955033.1, read on the forward strand.
CAATGACCCATGTAAGCAAGGCTCAGATTAAGGGGCTCTAAGGTCCTTCAAACTCTGACTTGAAATACAAGATATGGCCCTGAAGATCTAGCACACAAGTCTAAACTGTACATATTTTAGTTCAAAAGAGCCTAGGCTCCTCTCATTAATACCATTGAAGGAATTGGTTCATTGAATTTGCTGCCACTTTGGAAGGCAAAGAGATGCAGAGTTTATTTATGGTAAACAATCTTACCATCTTGCCCCAATTTTCAAAATTTGCCTTATATAGGCAAGGTTATATGTCCTTAAATAGGATGACAACCTCTCTGTGCCTTACTTCTGTCAACTGTAAAATTAGATATGATCATACTGCCCTACCTCAGGAGACAGCACAGTGCAATGAAAAGTATGCTGGATTTTGTATAAAAGGACTTGAGTTCAAATCCCAGTTCTACTATTTACAAGCTGTGTGATCTTAGGCAACTTACTTATCCTCTCTAGGACTCAGTTTCCTCATCTGTCAAATAAGAAAGTTGTACTAGGTTGCCTCTAAGGTCCCATTCAACTCTCAGTTTTTGAGAGGTAGCATGGTACAGTGGAAAGAAAAAGAACCCGGGTTCAAATACCAGCTCTGTCATCTACGACCTGCACGACCTTGGGCAAATCACTTAACCTCCATAGGCCTCAGTTTCCTCATCTGGTGAAAGGAGGGGATTGGACTTGATGGCTGCTAGAGTTCCTGCTAGTTCTCAATCTATGATAATGCTACCATCTACCTCAGAAGGTTGTGGAGGGCTTCATAAAACATTTACCAAGTGCTTTTCTCAACACAATCATGTAAGTGCATGATACAAATGCATGCCAATGTGTTTGTTTGTGTGTGTGTGTGTGTGTGTGTGAGTGAGTGAGTGTTGGGAGGAGGGCAGTGAAGGATCAAGAAAACTGAGGATCTGAGAGGTTACATGACCTGACTATCAAGGGTCAGACATTAGGACTTGAATGTAGGACTCAGGTCCAGCGCTCTTTCCTATACTACACCACTCCTTAATAAAGACCCTGGGGGAAAAAAGGCTATGAAAGCTCTTTAAACGCACAAAATATCTTAAAAATGTAAAACAGTATTAAACTCATTGCTTCTCTCTTCTTCCTCAACTTCTTGTTTATACTTCTTTTCTATATCTTTCTCTTCTTAAGAATCCAATATTTCCTTAATATTTTTGTGTTATTTTCTACAGGTTTCAATGTAGTAACTTGGCTGATTTCACTCATTATAAAACATTTTGTAAGAACAAAATTTCCTAAAATTATCAACAATGATGCTGAGAGATGATCTCTCCTTATGCCAAAGTATTTTGTATCCAAGAGTGTCCTAGAGCCTACTCAAGCCAGAACCAATTGTTAAATGTTCAGTGTGAGCATTTCCCCTTGGGAATCTGCAAACAAATCAGGGCTTGATTTATTGTTTTGTGGTTGGCTAGAATTAAGAAAGTAATGGAGAAGATGTTAAAAATGCAGATTACACTTAAAAGTGTGTCATGTGCACATTTTTGAGATCCAGTTGTTAAACATTTACCAGCATGTCCCTGTTTGTACTTTTATATTTTGCTTGTACTATAATTATTTGTGTGCATGTCATCTTGTTTACTAGCTTTTAAACTGTTGTTTCATCTTCTTTATATCCTTTATATGTAGTAGGCATTCTATAGCTATTTGTTGAATAAATAACTGTCATTTGTTTTAAGGTGGTAGGAGCAAATTTGGGCATGGAAGGATTTGAAAGGGAACCAATGCTATAAATATAGTATTGTCAAAAAAAAAAAAAGTAACCTGTCAGAACAATCTATTTTCAACAATGCACAATCTGTACATATAAGATAAGTAGGGCTATTTAAATATCAAAACACAACTTCTTGGTGACATGGATAGATATGACCTGGGATCTGGCCCATCTTTCTGGAAAGGAAGAAAGACATGCCTACATCACCAGCAGGCTGAGTTGGGAGGGGCAGGCAGGACCTAAGACCACAAAGTTGAGCCAGGAAGAGTATCAGGCTAGAATTACAACTATCTGCCATCCCTCAAATATCTCTAGTCTAGAGATATGAGTCTAGGTTCAGAATGAAAACCACTTTCCTAATTGCTCTGAAGGGAGAGAGTAGCCCTTAACTTACACTCATCAGCTTAACCTCTTCCTGCCAAACATTGGTAATACAAAAAATTAGCATTAATAACTAGTAAATCTGTTTATCAAAGAAAGTAACAAATAGAAATTGGGCTGTCATATAGATTAGAACATACTCAAACATACACAAAAACAAATTAGTACTTCAGCTGAGAATGAAATACTTTAACTCAAGCAATGAGAAAAGAAACACTCATCAAGAAAAATGTTCCCTAGAACTATAGGGATGAAATTCAAGATATACATATAAACCTGATATACTATTATGCATACTTGTTAGGAAGGGCCTAGGTTGTAAAGTGCTTTAAACGCCAAACAACACGGTTTATGTTTAATTCTAGAGGTAATAGAGAGCCACTGGAATTTATTGAGTGGGAGGGGATCAGGGATGGAGAAAAGGATAGGTGTATGCTTTAGAAAAATCACATCTTGGGGCAGCTAAGTGGGGCAGTGGATAGAGAACCAGCCCTGGAGTCAGGAGGACCCCAGTGTAAATCTGGCCTCAGACACTTGACACTAGCTGTGTGACCTGGACAAGTCACTTAACTCCATTGCCTAGCCAAAAAGAAAGAAAGAAAGAAAGAAAGAAAGAAAGAAAGAAAGAAAGAAAGAAAGAAAGAAAGAAAGAAAGAAAGAA
>NW_020955033.1:13129708-13320094 GCF_900497805.2 Vombatus ursinus
GAAAGAAAGAAAGAAAGAAAGAAAGAAAGAAAGAAAGAAAGAAAGAAGAAAGAAAGAAAGAAAGAAAGAAAGAAAGAAAGAAAGAAAGAAAGAGAAAGAAGGAAGGAAGGAAGGAAAGAAAGAAAGAAAGAAAGAAAGAAAGAAAGAAAGAAAGAAAGAAAGAAAGAAAGAAAGAAAGAAAGAAAGAAAGAAAGAAAGAAAGAAAGAAAGAAGGAAAGAAAAATCACATTAGCAGCTGGATTAAAGAAGGGACAAATTTGATAAGACTATTGCAGTTACCCAAGCAAGAAATAAGGACATCGCTGTATTAGTGTAGAGAGGATGTGTATGAGATGTGGTGGGGGTATAAACGGTATTTTGCAATTGGGTGAATATGTGGAGTGAGGGATAAAAGATGACACTGAGGTCCCAAACTTGGGTGAATAAAAATTTGGTAGCATCTCTGAATGAGGAAATTTGGAAAATGTGTGGTTTGAAGGAGAAAGAAAATAAATTCTATTTGAGATGTGACGCCTATCAACTGGGGATGGCTAAATAGTGTTATTAACATGAATGGAATGGAATGCATACAAAGAAGCACAGGAAAATTTAAATGAAAGGATGCAAAATGAAGTAAGCAGCAGGATAACAATATATATGATTACAACAAATGAAAAGAACTGGAATTTTTTTTTTAACTGCAAATGCTACAAAACTATAATGACCAAGCTTGGTCCTAAGGGAGATTATGAAAAAGTATCTCTTGGGACAGCTAGGTGGCACAGTGAATAGAGCTCTGGCCTTGGAGTCAGGAGGACCCGAGTTCAAATCCAACCTCAGACACTTAACACTAGCTATGTGACCTTGGGCAAGTCACTTAACCCTGATCACCTCACAAAAAAAAAAAAAAGCATCTCTCCCTGATTCTTTGCAGAAATGAGGAAAGTATGGCTGTAATACGTGCACAAAATCTAAGTTTTTTTTTTTTTACATGTTGGTTAGATTTTTTTTCTTTTTTTTATGTCATTGCAAAGAAGGGAGGGTTTACTAAGATAGGGCAGCATTAGAAAATGTAAGTGATAAACAAAAGATATCAATAAAATTTTATTTTAAAAAATGTTATAGCCTTGCTGAAAAATCAGTCGAGTCACTGAGCTATATTTGAAGATTTCACTATCTAGGCTTTTTTTTTTTAAAGAATTGGGATGATTTTCTTATTTTTAATACTATGCTAACTTTTCTATTCTCCAAGATTTCCAAAATACACTCAGAAATCAAGTCAGCAAGTTCTTTCAGTACCTTAGGATGTAGTTTATTTTTTCATAGTGACAAATTGAGAGCAATTCAATCCTCTAACAGCATTTTTTCACTTAATGAGTTTTAATACTTGTTTACCATTTTTATTCTATTCTCTCTAATCTAAAAACTACGCTTTGATAGGGAAGAATGAAACAAAGTGAAAATCAATCATTCTGTCAATCAATAAAACTTTACGAAGCATCTACATACAATGTTCCAGACACTATGCTAAATGCTGGGGATACAAAAAGAAGCTCATCAGTCCCTGCCTTCAAGAGGCCTTGCAATCTGCCTTCTTTCCATCCTCTATCATGGTTGCTCACTGACACTGTTGCGAAATGAGAGGTTCAGAGACCTCTCAAGGACTGGAGTATAAGACAGGGTCGTCTGGAATGAAATGGACTCAAACACTCTTTAAGTCAAGGTGGCAAAAATTTATTGTTATGCTATACAGCAGGCAAGGATTCTCAAGGAACCTGCCATGGTAGGCAGAGCTTCTTAGGGAACTTGCAACCTAACAGGAATGATGCTAAAGCTTATAAAGGAAAAGCAGTGGATTATGTCCCAAGTATGCTAATTAGATGATAACATACAACCTTGGTCACAGGTGTCATTCACTACTGGAAACCCAGGAGAGGTTTCCTAAGGGGTGTGTTTGCAGTCTATTAAGTCTGTAACAAGACAGTTTCAGGAGCTGATGTCTATAGCCTGACCTCTGGATTGTATATACTAACTGTGGGTATCAGTACTTTATAGTTCTGCTAGCACAAGACGGTCTTGTTCATACAAAGGAAATTCTACAGAGGTCAGCTTGTTCTTGTAATAGGGTGACAAGAGTTTGCCTCACTGAGACCACTCACAAGTTATTGCCAGAGCTGGAGGGAAACTGTCAGGAATAGTGCCTTGAGGCTAGGGAGAAATGATCTTGGAAGTGGGATCCAAGCACAAGCACCCAAGCACCCCATCAACATGTATTCATAGCCCTTTTATATTCTTCTTGTTTCAAAGTTTTCTATTAATTCTTTTCATCTTCACATCAGTCATTTTTCACCACCCCTCCAGATTGAATTATCCTTTCTGAAACAAAGAAACCTTGTATGACAACTTACACAGTATTTTACCCTGGTAGCTTGCCACCTCTCTGTGGTGGACGAGTCATCTCTTCTAGTCTTCATTGGTTTTTCCATTATTCAGAGTTCAATTTCCTTTTCATAAGATTTTCTCTTAAACTGTATTGTTCTAATTTGCTCTGCATTAGGACAGAAGTCTTCCCACAGTTCTCTGAATTCCTCATTCTTAGTGTACAGTATTCCATTCATTCATATACCAGTTTTTCAGTCATCTCCCAAAAATTGAACATCTATTTTATTTCCAGTTCTTTGCTATCACAGGTTTTCTCTATAAAAATTTTGGTACATGTTGGACGTTAGAAAGTAAACTCTTTGAAAGGAGAAATCATTTTATTCTTTGTAGTTATATTCCCCGAGCCTAGAACAGTAGCTACAAAATAGTAAGCAGTAAATAAATGCTGGTTAATTGACTGGAGGATATATTTTTGTCTGACTTCCTTGGGGTATATGCCCTGTGGTAAGATGGTTTGGTTCAGTCACTTTTCTTGCATATTTCCAAACTGAAACCCTGAATAGTTGGACCACTTAACAGCTCCACAATACATTAGTGTGTTTGTTTTCCCAGTCCCTCCAACATTAATCTTTGCCGATTTGTCTGGAATGAAGTGTAACCTCAATTTTAATTGACTTTTTGTCTATTAGTGATCTGGAGGATGCTTTCATGTAGTCATATGCTAAAAATCCTTTAAAAACTTCATGTCATTTGACTACATTTTCAGGACTGGCCCTTGGTACTACAACTTCGAGACAATTTCCTGTGTATCTTAAGACTTACATCACTGATAATGTGAACACTTTCCCCACTTTATCATTTCTCTATTCTTTAGCTATACACAGTAAAAATTGTCTATTTTTATCTTTTACAATCTCCTCTATCGTTATCACAACTTTCTTAGCCTTATTGGTTCCTTCTGAACTTTAAAGATACACATTTTTCAGACATGACCAACACGCAAATTCAAAGAAAGGATGTGACTTACCCACAACCACGCAGGTAGTAAATAACAGCACTGGGGTTTTAACCCAAGGCCTTTGATTATAAATTTAATGCTATGTCGACTACACCAAGGGACATCTCAATTCTACTCATTTAATTTGAATTTAACATGCACTTAGTATGCACTAGGCATCAGGGTTATAAAACCAAATATGAACACTAAAATTGATTTCTAGTCCTTTTCAAGTGACTTGCTGATCCTAAGAGAAATGGGGTCCTCCATTTTTCTTAAGGAAATGTCATATTCTCATCAATGAAGCCACATTTAAGATCTAAGCAGTTGAGGAAGTGTTTATCTGTTAAGGTCTTTAAACAAAAGCTCAGGCATGAAAGCAAAATAGGTGCCCCCTGAAAGAATCCAGTCAAGGTCCTAAGGCTAGTCTTACAGAAAACTCATTATAATATGTGTGCATATTTCCATGCTTGGTAACAGGGAAAATTACGACCACTTTAAGGCAGTGGCAGGAACATATCAGAAATTCTGCAGATAAGGCCCAAAGATGAGATCAGAGACTGATTTGCATACTGTTTACAACTAAACAGCAGGCCTTAAAGGGCTTCTCCAAAAGAACTCATTAAGGATAGTAATCAACAAATTATTGAGCTTCTAATGTGAGCATCACATTGTATTAGGCAAATACTCTCCTCAAGCCCCAGACATCTTGCTTAAGGATAATTTCTTCATATAAAAGTGGCTAATTGAGAGTGAGTGAGAGAGAGAGAGACAGAGAGAGAGAGAAAGAGAAGGACAGTTGTTTGGGTTTGTTTTTTTAGCTAAATCCAACAGCATGGAAGCATTACAGCTATCAACTTCTTCCCTTAAGGAAAAAAAGAAATTATCTTTCCAACTTCTTTTAAAGAAGGTTATACAAGTTCTGCCATTTTTGTCTCTAGACAAGTTTCAATGAACACTATTAGAATAGAAGGGGGAAAAGTTTTTAATTGAAAAATAAATCAATACATCTCAAATAAAACAGTGTGTTTTACAACATACAAAGTAACTGGTGGAAGAGAATGGTTTCCCTAAGTGGTATGGTGAAATTTAAGCATTTCAAATTTGAGCATGAACCCCCCACCCAAGTTTCATTCTGAACTTGTATTGTAAACCCATTAGCCTTAGTCCTTCCTTAATTCATTAGCAAATGGAAGACATTCTGAAATTATCATTTCTGATTGCTTCAGTCCCTTTATTCCCAGTCTTAGAATTTGTATTCCATACCCTTTGTACCTGAATAAACCTCCGAGGGTAGTAATGTTATTAGCTCTGTATTCTCAAATAGGAACATAAAACATTAACATTGTATTTATGTAAAGTCTTATAGATATAAAAAGAGACAGTCACCTCAAACATTACAGACATTTAACTTAGTCACAAACTAAACAGGCTTCAAAAGGCAATTCTATCAAATGAACTACCAGCCAACTTATACACCATAGCCAGTTGGCCTTTAAAGTTCCCCAAGTCTCAAAATACTATGATATATTTAAATTATTCAACTATTGAACTTATTGCTTCAAACTGGAAAAGAAAATTAGGTCAAAGTTTTTTTTGAAAAGTTTTAATTGTAATTCTAAGGGCATGTAAGCAAAATGATAATGTTCAAGTATGTAGTTAACTTTCACTCTTTGGAATGACAGAACAGAGGCTATGCTCATTTACGTGTATGGCTTCCTATGTGATTATTGCGGACACCCATTGATTAAGTTACTCTTGTTTGACTTAAAAATTTTTTTTTTTTTTTACAAAATACCACTTCCAAAATTAACATCTTTATTAAATCAGTTAAGAAATGTTCACTGTAGAAAAGTTAACATTGAGGGTTTTAACAAAACCAAAATAGACTTTTTTTACACAATATGTATATTAGCAGCAAACTACTTTTGAGGTTTCCATTTTCTGCTGTTTTTAAGATAGCGTAAACAGTATACATTAGCATGGAATGTCAGAGTCCACTCTTTATCCTAATTCTATGATTTAGGCCTTCCAGTGCAAGGTAATTTATGATGCATGTGTAAACACTCCCACCACAAGTGAAAACAAAAAAATGCAAAAGATAATCCTGTCACTACAAAGTCCTGAGACAGACTTTCTGACTTAAGAATTTATTGTCGTTGCTTTAGTCTAACTTTCTTTTGACATAAACCATGAGTGCTCCACATGCATGTAAACTGACCCCCTCCTCCCCGTCTCCCACAAAAAAAGTATTAGCAGCCAACTGGACAACCTGGCATTTGGTTTCTGAGTGGGTTTTTGGAAATGATGGTGACTATACATATTTAACTAATCCAATAAAAACCCTTTGACCTCCATATTGCTTTTCCATTTTTTTTTCATATCTAGCAGATAAACGGTGCATGTATATCACCCGCAAAAGTGCCAAAAAATATATAGCATACACCTTAGCCTTTATGAATAAAAGAAAATTTCTTATATACATAGAAGAGGATATACCTCATTTAAATACCTGTTTATCAGCATGTAATACCACCAATTCAAAAGGAAAAAAAAAACGTTCTATTAAACTCACTTGCTGTCATAACTACTTAGAATCACTACTACTAAAATTCTGGGACCAAGGGTTGCTCAAGTAACTGTTTCTTCAGTGTTAATGGTCAATGACAGTCAAAGATTTTTAACTGTCCCATTTTTAACTGTCTTCCACAGAAATAAAACAAATTTTCCTTTGATAATAGCATATAATTTCTTCCCAATGACAAAAAGGAAGTTACATAGCTATGCAACACTCCACATTTTTAACATAAGGAAACGGAATGGCAACATTCACCTTCCTTTCTTTAAGTATTAATATTACTAAAGAAATCTCACTACTCTTCAAAATACTAAATTCTATAAATACAATTTTAAGATTAATTTTTCAGCTACAAATCACATGAAAAGATGACTTTCCATTTAATTCTCAAAATTTCCATTTTGATAGTAGTAATAACTGGCTCAGATTTATAAGGGTTTAATCCATTTAAAAAAAAATTTGCTACTATTATTTACTGCACAATGAATAAAGTGGGAAAACTGCATCAAATTAAAAATTGAGAAATGAGAAATTCAAGAAAGCTTAACATAGAAAAGAATAAGGTACAACATTTACATCAGCAGACTCCATTTTTCACCATCACCAAAGTTCCTCTCTATGCTTTTTAAGTAATACTATAACCTCCATTTTTCAAGGATGAAAAGACAATGTTTTTAAAAGTCTATCCTTGTTTTACAATAAAAACAAAAGAGTAGACTGAATTCCTTTTTATTAATATACACATCAGGTTACTGAACATGAATTCACGTAGCTTTTCCCTCAAAGATGGCACTTGCAGATAGAAGATGCAGATGACTACAACCTTCAGAAGTTTACTTGATAAGATTCTTCAACAGCAGTTTGATATTGTGTTTCCTCATCTAACTGAAGATTCTAAAGGAAAAAAGAAAAATCGGGGATTAAAATAAGAGAAGTACCATTTAGGGATATTCAACTATTTCAATCCTTTTGTATAAGGATTTTTAATGCTAGTCAAAGCCAGCTAAATAAATTAGTATTTAGCTTTGATGGAAGAGGGCAAATATTATCTTCCACAAATAAAATTATATTTGATTCATTACTCCAGTCTTTATTTTCTATTCTATATCAATGAATTTTAGCCATTATCTTCTACATAAAATTAATATCAAATTGCACCAGTAAAATACCCAATATTTGCAAAACTGAAATTTACATTCTTTAAAAAAAAAGGCATTTTAGCTTTTAAATAATCATTTCTAGTGTAAAAAAAATTATTTAACTCCAATTAAGTTTCTATCACACAGCAACGAGAATATTACTGATGGAGCCTAAATGCAGATCAAAGGATACTTTTTAAATTTTATTTTTCTTGGGCCTTTTTGGTCTGTGTTTTCTTTTGCAACATGGATTATTATGGAAATGTTTTGTTTGCATGACTGCACAAGTCTAAGCTATATCTAACTGCTAGCTGTCTCAGATAGGGAGGGTAGAATATGGAACTCAAAATGTTAAAAAAAAAAATTAAAAATTGTCTTTACATGTAATTTGAAAAATATATAAAAATATAAATGAAATATAAAAATTTTGTATTAAAAAAGAAATAAGAATGTTTATTTTTGAAGCTGGGAAAGTTTGAAATTTTTTTAAACTTTCATAACTAAACAGTAAACAGACTTGGTGATTATAAAATTTCACTGTTATTTCTGCTACTTTTTCAGATAAGTAAAAGTAAATTCTAGTTTTGCCACATGTAGCTTTAAGTGTTTCAGCTATCGGGGTTATGTATACCATTACATTTCTATTATCTGGAAAGATAACATTTGAAATATAATAAAAAGTTAATAATCAGCTAACATTTATTAAGTGCCTATTACGTGCCAAGTACTCAACTAAGCCCTGGGGATACAAAGAAAGGCAAAAAAATAAAGAAAATAAAAACTTGCCCAAGAAGCTTACAGTCTGGAAAAAACTAACCAGGAAGATTTTTAACAAAATTGCTTACTTTGAAGTGCTAACTTATCAGATATCATCTTCAGAATCATACCACCTTGAGAAGACTTGCATTTATATATATGGTAGAACACTTATCTGTTAATCTTTAATTATCTTTATATTATACTAAATACCTGTTTTGTCAAATGGGCAATAATTCAATAGAAAAACAGATGATGGCCTTTAAAAGTTGGTTAACTTTATATATTGAGTATTTATTAAGTACTAGTAATAGCTTTTTATACTTTTAGATAATTGAAAATTTATTTAATAGAAAAGCTGACGGTAGCTTAAAAGGTCATATCTGATAGATTTAGTGACACCTACACAAAGCCATATAAGAGCAATGGCATTTTGAACGGGTTTTTTGTTTTTAAATTTTATTTATTTATTTATTTATTTATTCATTTAGTTTTAGTTTTCGACATTCACTTTCATAAGATTTTGACTTCTTAATTTTCCCCCTCCCTCTCATCCCCAAGACGGCATGTAATCTGATATAGGCTAGACATGTGCAAACATGTAAAACATATTTCCATATTAATCATGTTGTAAAGAAGAATCAGAACCAAAGTGAAAACCCACAAGAAAGAAAAAACATATATTGGGGAAAAAAAAAAAAAAGAATAGTATGCTTCAATCTGCATTCAGACTCTGTAGTTCTTTTTCTGGATGTAGATGGCATTTTCCATCTTTAGTCTTGGAATTGTCATAGATCACCGCATTGCTCAGAAGAGTTAATTCTATCAAAGCTGGTCATTGCACAATGTTGCTGTTACTGTGTACAATATTCTCCTGGTTCTGCTCACATCACTCCGCATCAGTCACATAAGTCTTCCTACGTGTTTCTGAAATCTGCCTGTTCATCATTTCTTATGGAACAATAATATTCCATTGCATTCATATACCACAACTTTTCTTAAAAGACCATGGTGGAGTGAGAAAAGCTCTGATTTTGGAGGTGGAAGTCCAGAGTTCTATTCCTAACTCTATTTACTACCTGTGTGGCTTTGGCAAGTTCTTTCACTTTTCAGTGTCAGCATCTTCATGTACAAAACTGAGAGGCCTAGATAAATAATCTCTAAACTCCCTCCCTTCTAGCTACAATTTTATGATACTATGAATTATTCAATTTTAAATAGCAAATAAATCCTTATTCTTAAGATAATACTAGTTAGCTAGATTCTTTGTGAAAACTATCTTCCATCTTCAAAAAGTCTTCTTCTAGGGACAGCTAGGTGGTGTAGTGTATAGAGCTCCAGCCTTAGAGTCAGGAGGACCCAAGTTCAAATCTGGCCTCAGACACTTGACAGGGTCACTGTGTGACCCTGGGCAAGTCATTTAACCCCAACTGCCTCACCAAACATAAATACATAAATAAAATTAAAAGTCTTCTTCATCTTACCTTGACATCCTTTCAAAATCCTCTATTTCAAGCTCCCATAGTACAGTGGAAAGAGCATCAGTTCAGGGGACTTCAGTTCAAATCACATCTCTTATATTTACTACAACCTATATGACAGCAGACAAGTCAGATCTCCAGACCTTGGTTTGCTCATCTGTAGCTGAAGGGGATGGTCAAGACAACTTCTGAGGTCCTTTCCAAATGTAAGCCTATGGTTCTTTGATCCTTTTGTTGCCCTTCTCTGAATGTCTCCCGCCACTTCACTGCCACTTACACACACTTATCAAACCCCCTGCAATCTGGTTCGTGATCCTCAACCACTCTACTCAAACTATTCTCTCTCTAAGGTTATCAGTAATATAAACTGCTAAAAATCTAATGTCCTTTTCCTCAGTCCTCATTCTTCTTGATCACTTTGCAGCTTCAGTCACTACTATGCTACCTCATCCCTCCTAATTATCATTCTTCACTGACTTCCACAGCATTGACAGAGCTGGTTTTCCTCCTGTCTAGCCACTCTTTAGTTTTATTTGCTGTTTCATCATCCATCCATCTCCCATACATTGTATAAGTATCCACACCAAGGATCTTTTGGGGCCTCTGTTATCCCTCAAATGATATCATCAGCTCTCATGGTTTTAAATCTACATATTCAACCTCTACATCTCTTACAAAAAGAAGTCAAGTCCCACATAGTCAAGTGCCTGCTGGACATTTCCACATGGGTACCTACAATGGCAGCTCAAACTCAACACATATAAAACTAAACTCATCAGCTTTCTCCCTAATTTCACCCCGCCTCAAACATCTACTTCTGTCAAGGACACAACTAACTTCTTAGTCACCAGGTTCAGAACTTTGGAGTCACAGAAATACAAAGAATGAGAAATGACCTTAAAGATCACCTAATTGTCATTATGGAGATGAGGAAAATAAGGCCCAGAAAAGAAAACTGAGATAACACAAGTAGTATAAGTAGAGTCACGAACTTAAGTCTTCACACATCATAATCAGTGCTTTTTAACTTAACCTTGATTCTTCCCTTTCTCCCTCACCCCTATATCCAATCAGTTGTCAAGACCTACCAATTCGCCAGCAAACATCTCTCACATTCATTTTGTGTACATGGTTACTATCTTAATTTAAGAACAGCTTCATCTTTCACCTGGACTAATGTACCAGCTAGTTTGGTCTTTCTGTTCCTAGTCTCTCTCCTCTTTGATCAATTCTTCATAGTTGTGAAAATATTCTGAGGCAGGTCATCATGTCATAACACAGCTCAAAAAAACTTGGTGTTAACAAAATCAACGCAATCAAAATTAGAAGGAAAGCAGAAAGCTGAGGAATTTTTTTTTTTTTACAAAAAGTATCTCAACTCATTTCTCAAGAGAACTGAGTCAAATTTATAAAAATACAAGTCATTTCCCAACTGATATATGGTCAAAGGATACAAACGGGCAATTTTGAGATGAAGAAACCAAAATTGTCTATAGTCATATAAAAATGCTCTAAATCACTATTAAGTAGAGAAACGCAAATTAAAACAACTCAGGCACCATCTCACACCTATCAGATTGGCTAATGTGACAGAAAAGGAAAATGATAAATATTGGAGGGGATGTGGGGAAACTAGGACACTAACGCATGGTTGGTGGAGTTGTGAATTGATCCAACCATTCTGGAGAGCAATTTGGAATTATGACCAAAGGACAATCAAACTGTGCATATTCTTTGATCCAGCAATACCAATAAGGCCTATATCCCAAAAGGATCCAAAAAAGGGTAGGTAAGGGGGTTGGGAGGGGAGGGTGGAGAAAGGAGGAAGGACTCATTTGTACCAAAATCTTATCTTTATAGCAGCTCTTTTTTGTGGTGGCAAAGAACTGGAAACTGAAGGGATGTCCATCAAATGCGGAATGCCTGAACAAGTTATGCTTTATGATTGTGATGGAATACTGTTGTGCTAAAAGAAATGATGACCAGAATACTCTAAGAAAACTTGGAAAGACTTACATGAACAGACGCAGAGTGAAGTGAGCAGAACCAGGAGAACACTGTACACATTAACAGCAACATTTTATGATGATCAACTGTGAATGACTTGGCCATTCTCAGCAATATAATTATCCAAGACAAGTTCTTATGATAAAAAGTACTATCCACCTCCAAGAAAGCACTGATGGCATCCGAATGCAGATCAAAGCATACTGCTTTTCACTTAATTTTTTTTTCCCCGAGTTGGGTTGGGTTTTTTTTTAGTCCCTGTTTTCTTTCACAACATGACTAATAATGGAAATGTTTTGTATGATTGAACATATAATAACCTATATCAAAAACTGCTCGCCATCTCAGGGAGGGTGAAGGGGAGAGAGGGAGGAAGAGCATTTGGAACTCAAAATTTTTAAAAAACAAAACTGTTTTTACATATAATTAAGGAATAAAAAAAACAATTAAAAACAACAACTTTGTGTGGCCCCTTACTGCCTGTAAGGTAAAAGAAAAATTCCTCAGTCTGGAATTTAAGGCTCTCCATAATCTAGCTCACACTTATCTTTCCAGCCATAATTCATACTACTGCACAACCACCATCACCCATACACATACACACTAGTTGTTCCTTGAATTCAACATTTCTTCTACCTTCTCACATTTCTACCACGTCACCGTCTTCTTCCTCCCCCATAATACTATGTACCTTTCTTCAGAGATCAGTTGTCACTTCCCCCATGAAGTCTCCCCCAACCAGTTCTTAATGTTATCCTCAAAGAACCTTGTATTTGTTTGTGTAACATGTTCTAAACCTAATAGTAGATTATAGGCTCCTTGAGGACCAGAGACTGTCTAATTTTAGCTTAATACTCCAAATGTCTCAAACAGTATCTGTTTCTTACTGAATAAATGTTGAGGGTGAATAAAATGCCTGATGAATAGAAATGAATTAATCTTGATTAATCTTATAATCCTTTTAAAAAGGATTATAATTTCCATTTACTATTTATATGAATAAATGAAAACTGCACTGCATTAATTTTTACAGGATTTCAAACTGCAATGGACCTAAATGAAAAATCTTTTTCAAATCAATTTTATAAATAAGAAAACTGAGGTCTAGACAGGGTTCTATGATTTGCTCATGAAGGTAGTTAAATAACAAAGTAAAAATTCAAACCTAAGTCTTCTCACTATAAATCCATTCTTTCCACCACAGTAACATCAAATCGAGATGATTACCACATAGTTCTATTTTTAACCACACCACCCCACAAAATTTTACTGGTTTTTAAAAAGTAGACAAAAATTTGCTATTCTAAAGATCCATTGTACACTTCAAAAGAAATATTGTTTATATCACATACAATTAAAGAATTAATAATCAACTGCTAATCCTTTATAAATTAGCAGAGGTACTAGCTGGACTGTGGCCATTTTGAAGGCTGTTAAATTGAAAAATCTTTTGTATTTAGCAGAATAAATGTCACCTAACTTCTCTAAAAATATTCATTTGTCACATTTTAATTATGGTATCAAATTTTAATTTGGAGAATTATTAATTACTATTAACTGCATAACAAGAGGAGAAAATTTTACTCAAGATATATATCTGCTCTTCTATAATACTTAGACATTTCAGTCCTCACCAAAATTAAAGCCGAGCCTCCTTTAAGAGACATTTGTCTTAGGCATACAGATAAGCTTTTCACTTTAGAAAGTACACTATATATATAGGATTACTAGACTTGAAAAAAGAGTATCTACAGAATTTGTTAATCAATTGCATATTTAAATTCTGAAGGCCAAGATCTTTCTTGATAAAAAAGAGTAATTTTCCACCAATTTATAGACAACTTTTACATCTAACATGATATAATCACCAGCTGTAAAAGTAGGTGAAAGCTAGGGCTATCACTTTCTAGATGAGGTTTATTTTTAAAAGTCAAAATAAGGGCTCCACTACCATCACTGTGTCACAACAGCCTTACTCAAAATACATAATTTACATAGAAAATTAATAGATTCATCTGATTTTCATACTTTTGAAGAAAACACTTACCACAAATTCTCCATAATCAAACTGATGTCTTTGATTTAGATGGCTAACAAAATTTCTAGTAATCTGGCTAGGATCTCCCCATGGAAGAGACACACAAATAGGACACGTCTAAAAGAGAAATATATAATAGAATTAAATCCAATCATGAAAGTGAATACTCACACACTGTTAAGTTAACAAAGATATTGTACTGTCCATTTACCTGACACCTGACTGACAATGCTAAAACAGAGTAATGGTTTTTACATCCAACTTCCATTGGCTCATTTCCCAACCACCCATTTTATACCTTCTACTTTAGTGCAATCAGAATCTGAGTTGAAAAAGATGTCAGGAGTCATCATCTATCCTAACACCTACTTAGAACTGGAACCACTTCTTTTATAACATCCCCACGAAAAGAATTATCCTACAGTAGATCACCTCCAGTGAATAGCACTAACCAATAAATCAAACAATGAATCAATCAACAAGTATTTATTAAGTCCCTACTACATGCCATGCACAATACTGAATCATTTACTGTTTATGTGCCAGGGATGTAAGTTGAGGAAAAAAATGTTTTTAAAGGAATAATCCCTACTCACAAGAAGTTTATATTCTAACGGGGGAGATTTGTACATATCAAAATATAGAGTGTCCCAAAAGTTTCAAGCTACTAAAGCTTGAAACTGCATTAAGACTTTTGGCACACTCTGTATATAACTTATCATTAAGAAATACATGGCAAGATTTGGCAACTAATTGGATTTGTGGGTTGAGGAAGGTTGAGGAGGTCAAGATAATGCCAAGGTCACAAACTCAGGAAACTAGCATTTAGCACAGTGCCTGATACATAGGCCCTTAATAAGTTGCTTATTTCCTTCCTTCTTACTAGAAAAATGACAGTGATTTTGACAGAAATAATAACTATTATTTACACAGCTCTTTAAGGTCTGTAAAGAGCTTTAAATATACTAACTCGTGATCTACATGACAATCTAGGGACAGGCTATTATTATCCCCATTTTACAATGAGGAAACTTAGGCAGACCAAAGTGACTTGCCCAGGGTCGTAACAGCTAGTGTCTAAGGTTAGATTTGAACTCAGGTCTTCCTGATTCCAGGTTCAGTATTCCATCCATCACGCAACATAGCTACAAAGAAAATGGCAAGCCTCAGGGATGTGTTAGCCAAAATCCAGAGCGTTTCCATGTCAAAGTAAGAAAACTGCACGCCACCAGAAATAAAAAGTAGCAAAGAACCACAGTCAGGCTATCCCACAAGACCTAGCAGCATCTACTATAAACAAAAGGCATTCTTGGAATAAAATATAGCAAGAAGCAAAATAGATAGACTTACTTAATTATAACCACAAAAAATATGTCCCACAAAGCTGAATTCTTAAACGAAAAAAAAAAAAAAAAGGGAAGATAGACCTTTAAGGGAACACATAACTTTCAAGAATTCCGAATTAAAAAGTAAGAGCTAAATAGAAAATTTGAACCTAGAAAGAAATGTATTTGAACAACTGGAAGGAGATACAGAATGATTAAATGCTAACATTCTAATACAGAGAGGAAAACAAATGTCCTTTCAGAATATTAGTATCTTCAAAGGGCACTGAGGGAGTTAAATAAGACAATGAGAAAATCTGTGGGTGGACTAGCTCTATGCTGTTAAGTTTTAAGAAGAGGAAAAAAGGGGAAGATTAAAAATGATACATTAGTGTAAGAAGGAGGAAGAAGTGGGTGGAACCTAGTATTTCTCATAAAGGGAGTGGGAAAGAAGAATATGCAAACACAGAAAAAATGAGAGGGGTAACCTCACTCTTATCTAAATTTGATAAGCTGAATACACACACAGAGAATCTGATGAAGAAAAGCAACAAACTCAAAAAGAAAATAGGCAAAGCCCTTTAGAAGGGTAAATAGGATAATACTGGGGAAGGAATAACTTTAAGCTAAACAAACTTCAGCTTGAGAGTAGATATTGAAGAGGGAATTAAAAAGGAAAAAAAAATTTGCAAGAACCAGTAATCAAGGTCTAGGCAAAAGGAAGAGAAGGACAATCACATAGACGAAAATTGCTTCAGTTATAAATTATTGTTAATCAAACTCCTCTTTTCCACCCCTTTTTAAAATTTTTATAATTTTTTCCAATCACATATAAAAACAATTTTTAACATTAGTTGGCTTTTATTTTGAGTTCTAAATTGAATTTTCTCCCTCCCCTCCATTCTCTCTAAGAAGCAACTTGACATAGATTATACAGGTGCAGTCACAAAAAACCTATTTCTATATTAGGCATATTACGAAAGCAGATTAAAAAAAAGTATGCTTCAATCTGCATTCAGACTCCATCACTTCGTTCTCTAGAGATAGACGGCATTTTTCGTCACAAGTCCTTGGAATTGTCTTGGAATATAATTATATTGATGAGAATGGTTAAGTCATTCACAGCTGATCATCATAAAATGTTGCTGTTAATGTGTATCACGTTCTCCTGGTTCTGGCTCACTTCACTCTGCATCTGTTCATGTAAGTCTTTCCAAGTTTTTCTTGGAGCATTCTGGTCATCATTTCTTTTAGCAAACAGTATTTCATCACAATCATAAAGTACAACTTGTTCAACAATTCCCCATTTGATAGATATCTCCTCAATTTCCAATTCTTTGCCATCCCAAAAAGAGCTACTATAAATATTTTTGTACACACAGGTCCTTTTCCTTAATTTTTTTAAATCTCTTTAGGACACAGACTTAGTAGTGATATTGCTGGGTCAAGGGGTACTGGGGTACTTAAGCGGGGAAAAGTGCTAAGAGAGAAAACAGCAAGTGGAAAATATCTTTACAACAGGTTCTTCTGACAAAACATTTGATACCCAAAATGGAAATGGATTCAAAATATTTAAAAACAAGAGCCATTCCCCAACAGAGAAACAGTCGAAAGATATGAACAGGCAGTTCTCAAATGATGAAAGAGCCACCAACAGCCATATGAAAAAGTGCTCCAAGTCACTAATAATAATTCTCCGGTTCCATCTCACCCCACAACACTGACAAAAATAACAAAAAACAAAAATTACAAGTGCTGAAACTGGCACATTAATGAAACACTGGTGGAGTTATGAACTGGTCCAACCATTCTGGAAAGCAATCTCAATCAACCAATAAACATTTATTAAATGTCTACTATGTACCAGGCACTGTGCTAAGCATTAGATACAAAAAAGAAGCAAAAGACAGCTCCTGCCTTCATTGGGCTTACAATCCAACGGGGGAGACAACATACAAACACATACAAAGTAAGCTATAAGCATGATAAATATGAAATAATTAAAAGAGGGAAAGCACTATAATTAAGAGGGGTTAAAGGGAAAGCTATCCTGTAGAAGGCAGGATTTTAATTGGAACTGAAAAGGAAGCTAAGGACTATACCCCAAAATTCCCTACATTCTCCATAGCATTTGCTCTAATATTACTATTACTAGACTTAGATAACCCAAAGAGATAATTTAAAAAAAAGACTTCTGTACAATAAAAAAGACTCTTATGTACAATATTTATAGTAGCACTTTTTATGATGCCCTTTCCCCCAACGAAACAAATGGGAAACAGCTAAGTCAATTATCATAGCTGAACATAATAAAACATTGCTGCACCATAAGAAGTAACACAAAGAGATGATTTCAGAGTCTTGAGAAGCCTTATACGAATTTATGTTCCAATGACCAACAATGATTCCAGAGGAATGATGATGAAGCATGCTAGCCAACCTCCTGGCAAAAGGGTGATGGACTCAAGAGTACAGAATGGGATATACATTTTTGGACATGGCCAACGTGGGAATTGGTTTTGCTTGAGTAAGCATATTTATTACAAAATGCTTCGTAAATTAGAAAAATAAAACTGAGTAGCAAAAAAACCTCCAACCTCTGCCGCTCTACCACTGCCTCAATATTCATTCAACATATATTTATTACTATTTGCAATTCAGTTGTCCTAGGGAAAATGCTAAAAAATAAGACATCTTCAAGGAGCTTAGTATAGTAGGGATGATCATAAAATATCCATAAATATAATTAAGAAAAGGAATAAGTACATTTGAAGAATACAAAATTCTGTGAGATCGTAACAATTTTAAAAGTTGAATAGGAACAGAGGCAAGAATTAGAAAAAATTTAGAATCATATACTTCTAGGTTAAAAGGGATCATTTTACTTCAACTGCAGATTCTAATAAAATGAGTACATATCAAATACAACATATATTCATTTATATAACATCATTATTATGAGGCTGGTTTTACTTTGAAAGCATGACCACTGGAACTACAATTACGCACAGCAAACTGAAGAGCGTTGGATTTGGAGTCAAACAATCTGGACTCAAATCCAGAGTAGCTCTATTCAGTCAAGGTCACCAACATGTTTTTAAGTCACCCAGATTTGCAACCTCAGTCTTAACTCCCCATTCATTTATATCACAATTGTCCAAATCTTGTCACCTCTACCTCCACAACACTTCTCCTATACATTAACTTCTTTCCATTCACATAGCCACCCAACCTAGTTTAGGCTCTCATTGCCTCTTGCCTGCAAATACTGCAATGGCCTTCTATTCGTTCTGCAGTCCTCATGTCTTCTACCCACCCCAATCCATCCTTTATATAGCCAAATTTTACTAAAGCACGGCTCTATTTGTTATTCCCACACATAAATACTTCATCTCTTGTCTCCTTGCTTTTACAATGATTGCTGCCCCCATGACTGGGATGCATTCCCTCCTTACCTCCACCTCTTAGAATCACTGGATTATTTCAAGACTAAACTTAAGGGACAACTTCTGGAGGAGACATTTTCTGTTCCACCGAGCTATCAATGACTACCTTAAGGCTACTTTGTAACTATCTTGAATATACACACATGTTTTCTCCACTGTCAAGATTATAAGTTCCTGGAGGGCAGGGATTATTATTTCCCTTATGCTTTATATGATAAAAGCTTGTTGACTGAGTGGCAAAAGATCTAGATACAAAACAGGTTAGAGCTAGACCACAAAAGTCCTAGAATGTCATTTTAAGGGATTTTGTTCTGAAGATGATTGGGAACCGTGGAGGAACCTGAATAATTGAGTGATCAGTGAATTAGGAAGATACATTTGGCAGCTGTGGATAGAATGAACTAGAGGACAGAGATAGTAGAAGTAGGGAGGCCTGGTGTGCCAAACTCTGATTAATAGCATTAACTAGGGTGATGGCAGTGAGAATGGTAAGGACGATAAGTACCTCTGTTACTTCTGCCTTCTCCTTGATAGCACCACCCTATTCTACTGTATCCCCAAAATAGTTCCCATTTTATAATAGCAATGAATAAGGTCAGATAGACCTTTAAAACCTCTGAAGCAGGAATATTGCTTTACCTAATTTTTTTAAATTAATTTTAACCATTTAGTAATATTATTTTAAGATTACAAGCATAGTTTTAAGAAAAAGATAAAAATTTAACTATGTTTTGAAAAACAGTTTTATGGCACTGTATCTAAATGTGTCTGTGTATAAAAGATAAAATCCACAATGATGTATACAAGTGAAGTAAATGACTCTTTATTATTCTTGTTGTAAACTTTTAAGAATTAATTAAGACTTACACTGCCTCAACCATACTTACCACAGGGACTATCTGAAAGAGGTGACTATTATTACAATGATCCAGTAAACGCTGTCTTGTAAAGTTTGCTTCTTGACACAAGGGACACTTAAATGTGGGATGCCCAGTAGAACTGCAAGACAATAATACGAAGAAACTGAACATGTAATGATAATAACCAAGAAACTTAGTCCTAGAGAAAGGTTAAGAAAATGTACTTCCTCCATTTTTTACAAAGGTAGGGGACAATTAGTGTGAAATATCGCATTCACTGCCACACTAACTTGATATGTTGGTTGGGTTTGTTGAACTTAATTTATCTTTCTTTTTTATTCCAAGAAATCAAGGAATGGTTTATTGAGTGGAGAAGTAGGGAGGGATATATTTGGAAATGATGGTGATATAAGAACAAAAGATACCAATATTTTTCTTTTAAAAGACAACAATGTTAAATTTAGATTCATTCAAAATACCAAGAAATACATTAATGGATCCTTCTATTTTATATTGTAATACTGCTTTGGCTATAGTTAGCCATTTTATCATAGTTGCATGACTTTTCTGACATTTAAATTTAGAATGCTCTGAATAAAAGCTTTCCCCCATTCTGTTCAAAACTACACTGAAAGTTAGTAGGGATATTAATTTTCCCAAGAAAAAGTTCAATGCTGGCAACTCTATAATAAACTTCTGTGCTGTCTCAACTGGTTAGCATGGATACTAAATTGTCCAAGGGATGAAAAAAAAAACTGTTTTAAAATGTTAACAATATTTTGTACCTATCATCAACCACACTGTCAAAAGTCAATTCTCCTGCAATCTTATACTGTCACCTCCCTCTCACTGACAATTTATACAACCTATCTACTAATATATGGTTCAAACTAAGTATTCCTATATATGTCACTGACAAGAGGAATCAAAAATCTTAAAAGCTAAGTTTTCAAGGTAAAATAATTACTCTGAATATTTCAGGTAAACTATGGCCTAGAAATTTTAATCCAATCAAAAATATTATGGTTATTTAGTAAAAATAGATACCACTTGTTAAAAAATCAGTTTTTTAAAAAATTACCTTGCATCTCCTTGATAGGTCTCTGTATTATCAGACGTAGATGTCTCACTCCTATTACTTAAGAAAGGTATAGGAGAAAATTAAGTATAAAATTGTCATAAGTGGTTCAAATTAAAATCCCAAAGTACAGGAAAACCTCATCATTTGGATTTACTGAGTGGAAGAGCCTGAATGAGAATGGAAACTTTGGACTTTAGAATATTTATGAAGAAACAGTTTAGCGTTTTTTGGGGTTTTTTTAGGCAATTGAGGTTAAATGACTTGCCCAGGGTCACAGCTAGTAAGTGTCAAGTGTTTGGTCTGAGGCCGCATTTCAACTCAGGTCCTCCTGACTTCAGGGCCAGTGCTCTATCCACTGCACCACCTAGCTGCCCCAGTTCAGCATTTTTTAAAAGCAGTTTTATATTACTTTAAAACGCATTCATCAACTTGAACCAACAAGAAAGATAGCAAAGGCCTTTTGCCACTTGCTTTAAAAAAATATATCATTGGAGTGGGAGGAATGGCTCATTTATGCTTATAGTTAAAAATACAAAAATATTCTTTCAACAGAAATATCTTAAAAGTACTGGTTCACGATGAAATCAGATATTTGTTTGATGTTTAAAAATCAGGTGTCCATTCCCACTTCTCAAAACAAAATATTATGCCTTTTTTCCTCTGAAAGCTGAGGAAAATAAAACTTTGGGAACGCCAACTTTAGCAACCTGTAGGTAAGATTTAAAGTGCTTTTATGGAAATGTATACTTTTTCTTCTTATCTCATTCAATTTGTTTGTAAGTTCTCATTTCTCTCCATTCTCATTTCCATTAGCTCATCCAAGTCTTCATTACCTCATGCCTGGACCAAAATAACTGTTTAACTGGGCTTCCTTACAAATGTCTTACATACGACTGCCAGAATAATCTTCCTAAAAACACAACTTTCCATCAGGTCATTCCTTCCACTCCAAAACCCAAAATGGCAGCTTACATATTGACAGTACTTTATAACAACCTTATGAATTAGGTAATGCAAGTATTATTATCCACATTTTACAGAGGAGGAAAATAAAGCTGGGGTTAAGTGACTTGTCCATGGTCACATGGCTCATAAAATTCTAGAGTCAAAGTTTGAACACATATCTTCTGACTTCAACTTATGTGCTCTTTCTACAACATGTATAAATAAGTATAAACTTTTGCTCTTTGCTATCCAAAGGCTCTTCCTCTCCATGATACGGCCTCCCTTTCCGGAATTTACCTCCAACAACTCCCCCAACATAGTTTTTGCTCTGGTTGAGTCAGTCTCCTGCTGTACCTCAAACACTCTATATTCATTTCCTATCCTTCAAGACCCATCTCAAGTTCTACCTCCTTCATGAAGCTTTCAACGATTAGGTTGACCAACAATGATTTGTTTAAGAAAATCATACGAACTTCTGAGCATGAGATGCCCTTCCTCAGACCACATGCAGCCTCCCTTTGAACTTCTTCGGTACAGAAGTACATAATGTACTTACTGGGAAAAACAAAATCAGGAAATAGACAGAACTTGAGGAAGGTCTTGAAGAATTGTTAAAATCTGAATAGGTAGAATAGCAAAGAGGCTATTATATTTGGGGAGGGGGGCAAAGGGGAAAGGAAGTAAGCATATGGAAAGGGAAAGAGGAAATGAGATATGGAATGTTTGTAGAACAAAGAGAAAAGACTGACTTGAACACAGTAGAGAATATGGCAGGGAGTTAGCGATAGGAGATAAGAATAGGGAAAGAGAAGGGCAGTTAGATGGTGCAGTAGATAGAGCACCAGCCCTGGAGTCAGGAGGACCTGAGTTCAAATGTGGCCTCAGACACATAACACTCACTAGCTGTGTGACTCTGGGCAAGTCACATAACCTCGACTGCCTCGCCGCCCAAAAAAATAGGAAAATGGGGTCAATTAATGGAGAAACTTCAAATGGCTGGAAGTTTACACTTATTTTTTTATTCATGGGCACTTGAACCAAAGTCAGAAGACATACATTCAACCATGAGCAAGTCATTTAACTGGGCAACCTCAATTTCCTCATCTGTAAAAAGTAGATAATAAGACTTATACCACCTACAGTGTAAGGTTGCTGTGAGGAAAGCATTTTAAAAACTATAAAGTACCTAAGTTCTATTTTATATTATAATTATGTGCAAGTGTAATATCCTCCTACTGGATTATAAACTCAAGGACAGGGACTAGATCTCATGGAATCTCTGCATCTAGCAGACAGATACCGTTGAACTGAATCTTTCCTCTGCTTGACTATTTATAATGCAAGGTGGCCACTACATGCTGGGCTCCTGGTAATATTTAATTGATCAACGAACATTTACTAAATACAAGACATTATGCTGGGAACTAGGAATGTAAAGGGAAAACAACACAATATGCCATGATATATACTTCTCTAATTATTTTACCCATGTAACTCATCTCCCTCACAAAACTGTAAATTCTCAAGAGGGTAGGAACCACACCTTATATTTCTCTTGTAATTGCTACCTTAGACTACATGTACTCAATATTTTTTTGAAATCTAATTATTTTTTCCCTTATAAAATGGTAGTTTGAATTGAGTTAAAAGGGAACTTCTTTCCCTCCCTTGATTTCCTGTAAACCCAAAAGCATATAAAGAAATAATATAAAAAGGGAGTGCAGAAAAGGTCAATTTTCTTGGCTAGCTATAATTCAAGTTCTTTTTTTTGTCTGAACTAGAGTTGAGCATTCTATAGAGGTGAAATTCTTAAGCCTGAAGACTCCCAACAGTTATAAAAATTAATGTTTTTCAAAGAACTTCTTTAGTTTGTCTTTTAGACTTCAGACAAGATCATTTAAAGGGGGCAAGGTCAATGTCTCCAAGGCAAACAGTAATGTAAATTTCTTTTTCAAAATGAATTCCTCCCCTTCTAAAATCAGTTGTGTTTGTCTAGTTGGTGACAGTAGTGTTCAGCAGTGTTGTTTTTAAGGGAGGCAATAAAAATATTTTAAAAAATAAAAGTTAACTGACTTACCCAAGGTTATACATCAAGTTATCGGCAGAACCCAGGCTACAACTCAGGTGTGCTGACTCTAAAGCCAGTGCTCTCCTTCCACTTAGATATGGGTTGTCTACCTACCTGACAGGGTTGTTGTGAGTAAAGTGCTTTGAAAACCTAAAAGCACTATAAAAATGTGAGTTGTAATTATAATTATTAAGAAAAATTCTGAATGAATATATTAAATGCATATAATTTGACTCTACAAAGGCCTTGGGGTTACTTGAAAAGTCTCTCCCCTGTTTTCTTTAGGTAAATTATAAGTTTTCTGATACAGTGTGGCAGAGTACTGGAGCCACAAGACCTGGGTTCAAAATCTAACTGCATGGCATGGGCAAATTACTTAACCTCTCTGAGAATACTTCAGCATTTATAGCAAATATCATCACAGGGGCTATTTAATAAATTTCATAGCACAATATAAATGTGAGGTAGTATTAAAATATCATCTTGAATTTCTTACAAAATTAATAACTTCTTTCTTTGCAAATACTACAAATTTCAGCCTAGTCCCTTCCCAGGACACACAAAATTCCAAATCTGCTTCAACTTTTATGGTCTAATTAAAAAAAAAAATGTAACTCAATTTTAAAATACAAAAAGTTGACAAATACTAAAATAAAATATTAAATGTTTTCACTAATATTCTTAAGAGCACTACAGTATTTTAAAGTAAATTGTCCAAAATTTGAACATACATCCAAAAATAAACCTACCAAAAGATAGGTTGTCTAAGGTATGCAGTTTTCCCAAGTACTGCAAATTATATAAATAAATGAAAAAACATACTCAAAATCATTACAAAAAAATGGAAATTAAAAGAAATTAAAAGGTTTCACACATCACAAAATGCAAACTTGTGAAGATTACAAAAAAATAAACAACTGATGTTGGAGAGGCTATTGGAAGCCAACTACACTAAAGCACTATTAGTGGAGCTTTGAAAAGGCTCAACTATTCCAAATTTCAAATTTGTAATTATACAAAACAGCGACTAAATAATACATACCTTTTGACCTATTTAATGATCTCACTTATCCCACTGATAAGTATTTGTTGACCTATTTAATGATCTCGCTTATCCCATAGATCTGTTTGTTGTTCAGTCATTCTTTTCAGTCATGTCTATTTCTTCATGACCCCCATTTGGGGTTTTCTTGGCCAAGACACTGGAGTGTCTGCCATTTTCTTCTCTAACTCATTTTACAAAAGAGAAAACCGAAGCAAACAGGGTTAAGTGGCTTGCTCAGGGTCACAGAGCTAAGTATCTGAGGCACTCTATCCATTGTGCCACCTAGTTGCCCATTCTTTGTGGTAGCAATTAAGTAAAAATAAAGTCTCATAATATAAGAAATGTTAGGAGAAAAAAAAAAATATATATATATAGGAATATTATTATGAAGCAAGAAATAGTAAGAGCAATTCAGAGAAAAATGGGAAGACTTATGTGAACTAATGCAGAACTAAATGAGGGAACAAAAAAAAAATCATATATACAAAGAATACAACAACATAAACTAAAAGATCACAAAAAGCTTAATTCTCAAGAACTGAAAAAACAATGAAGAACCCAGACAGCAAAATACTGTCTATTAAGTGAGACTGGACCTACTAAATGTTTTGCTTATTTTTCTTTGTCACAAAGAAAACAGGGGGTAGGGGTGGGGAAGAGTGTTGAAATGACTAATATAAGGGGGTAAAGCATCAAATAATATTTACTTTAAAATCAGGGTGGGGAGCTAGCGGTTTTTAAAAAAAGCAAACCTAAAATTATGCATGAAAAATTACTAAGTTGTTCATGCCACTTGACCTTGCTATCTCTCTCACTGCTGGGTTTCTATCCCAAGGAATTTAAATAAAATCAAGGAATGATCAAAAGCACTAAAATATTCATAGCAGTATTATTTGTGACTCAAAAAGATGAAAATGAACTATGTGCCCAAACACTAGGAATCTCTGAACTATGAAATACGAAAATACTGTAAACTTGTGCCTTAAAGAATGACCTCTATTAAAGATTCTAGGAACCATGGGATATATTTCTTCTGAGGTGGTATGGAATGAAGAAATGTAAAGAACCACCTAGTACTTCATGACTACAACAATGTAAAAAAAGGTAACAATGAAAGTCAGCAAGGCTTACATTATATACTACAATGTTAGTACCATACTATGAAAGCTATAGCTAGTATTTCTCAAACTATGAAAAAAAATACTGGAAGAGAATCCTTACTTTGCTCCTGTTTGTACTGGGAAAGCTTCCAGTGTTTCTTTGTTGCAAACAAAGCTAAGTCTTCATTTTGAGCATATGCTTTTCATCATATAAAAATGTCTCTTCCATACCTACACTTTTAGGATTTTCAATATAAATGAGTGATATGTTTTGTCAGAGGTTCTTTCCATATCTAGTGAAATAATCTTGTGATCATTTATATGACTAAGCTAATTTTCCCTGAAACTGAGCTACCCTTAAAATCGTGGTACTGATCCAACTTTATCATAGGAAATTATTTTCTGGATATGTTGCTGTTATCTCCTGTGATTTCATTTACATTTCTGCATCAACATGGATTCAGAAATAGTTGTATAGTTATCTTTCTCTACTTTGTTGCTCCCTGGATTGAGATCAGGACAACATCTGTTTTGTAAAAGAGATTTAGAACAGTTTGCTGTCTCTATTTCCCAAAAATAATTTTTGTGGCTTAAGTATAAATTACTCTTTAAATATTTGACAGAATTCACCAAAAAATTCAAATTGTCTAGGCAGTTTTCTTAATCCATTTATGTCCTCTTTGATTTCTTCTTCTCAAATCTGGCTGCTTAGGAATTTCTAATTATTGCTCTATTAGCATGGCAACACTTTTATATACTTTGTAAATATTCAAGTTCCTTTTGAGCTCCCAGTTTCGTTGAAGTTTAATTATTTTATTTATTCCTTCTGTTACAAATTTTGCTGATTTTATATCATAATAATTTTCTTTTCCCTATCTTTTACTTGATCAGGTCAGATAATGATTTATTCTATTTTGTTAATCTTTTCAAAGAATCAGCTGTTTTTTAATCAATTCTTGGTTTTTTCAAGGTTTTTTTTTTAACTTACCTAACACTCAAAATGTCTTTTTTTTTTAATACTTTTTAGGGTTGCTAATATATTTTCCACTCCTTTTTACTGCATGTTCATTTCATTTAGACTTTTTCTATTTTGTTAAGTTTTCAGAGACATAATCCCTCTGAAGACTACCATTAACTACATCCTGTAAGTTTTAGTATGTTTCCTCACTGTTACAATGATTTAAGTTATTTTTCATTTGTATAATTTATTCTGCAACTTACTCATTATTCAGAATGTTATTACTCATTCTCCATTCATGTGTACTATTTTGTGGTCATAGTGCCTTTATACATTATGTTTTTATTGTACTATATAGTCTCTAATGACTACATTTTATTATTTTTGACTTTTGATATTTGTTTATGATGCCCAACCAAATAATCAATTTTTATAAAGGTTATCATGGGATGTTCAGAAATATGTACTGAATTTCACATCCCAACCAGTCATCTACCCAGGCCATTCTCACTATTTATCTGCCACCTCTGAACTGTTCCTTCCCACCTGGTTATCCAGCACCCTTCTCCACATCAGACCTCAGACTCTCTACTTGAGAATCCAAGAACACCCCCCTCCATCCCTAGTGAAATTAATCACCCACCTCCAGAGCCCAACATGGTTCACTGGTGACTGAGTAGCCCATTTAGATTACTACACCTACCTGTTAGACATCAGACCAGTCTTCAGTTTCACGTTCCATCCAACCATCCTACCATCTGCCTGCTGTCTCTGACCAGCTCCTCCCCTTCTGGACCAGCATCATTTTCCAAACTAGCCCTGAAAACCTAAACCTCTATATCTGGGTCTTTGTTAATCTACTGAAGCATTTATAAGAAATTCACCACTAGCTATATCAAATATAACACAAAGAGTTTGAGATTGGAAGTCAGCACAACTTGGAGGCAGAGCAGTAGGGTAAAAACAGTACAGAACTTGTAATGCTGAATTCAGAGAGTCACTGGACCGAAGTTCTAACCTCAGCTCTACCACCCCTACTATCTAACTGAGCTTAGGAACGTCATTTAACCTTTCTGAGCCACAATTTCCTCATATGTAAGATGAAGGAGATTAGGCTGAACAACCTTTAAGCTCTCTTCCAGTTCTATGATCCGAGTACTCTTGCTAAAAAGTCATTCATCCCCTCTAACCTTTAATTTCCTAATGCATCAAAAGAGAGAATTAGACTATTTGAACAATGTCCTTTCCAATTCTCCAATACAAAACTCAATTTTCTAGAATTTTTCCAATTTATACGTACTCAAAATTGGCACTGTGTGAAAACGCTGACCTATAGACTCATAAACACTAATCCCAAATTATAGAAAATGTGGGGTCTTTAATTAAGAATTTTCACCAACAAGTCAAATTCTACTTTTCTAACACTGGAAGACTATTTCTATCACCAATATGTTAAATGGGTTATATGTAAAGTTTAATCTATACAACTCATTAGTTTTATTCCTTTAATGATAAGGGATCTTTATAAAGGAAAGATGACATTTGATTCCAACTTGACAAACAGGAAAGGCATTTTATTTTACTATGGGTCACAAAGCAATTCAGTTGTAATGCCAGAACAGAAATAAGTCTAACTACTTCCTAGGCAAAAGCACTAGGTAAAGTTCAAAAGTCTACAGACTTCATTTTTTAAATCAGTTGTGCTCTACATGCATGCTACAATGTTGAGGCCCAAGATTTAACCTACATATTCCCAAATATAATTCTGAAGTCATTTCCCTAGCCAATTTATAGCAGCTTATTTAAAACAATTTCCATACCATTGCTTTAAAAACCTGAGTTTTGCTTTACTTTTACCTTCATCTAAGTAGTTAGCAAATTATAATACATTAACTACTTTTAAATGAACAAAAATTATTTACCTATTCCCTACTGAATCTTGAGAGATCTGAAAGTTTGGAATGATGGAGGATACGCCATACTCATCCTGATACTTCTTACAAGATTTGTAATGATGTCTCATGCGATAAAATTTGATCTGCAAATTAAATCCAAAACAATTTTGCATTTGAAACAGAAATCTCTCACAAGATTAAAAGACAGTTCTGGGAATAACAGAAAAAGCCAAAGGTGGGTATAAGGTAAACACTCCAACAAAAAGAAAAGAATTCTTCCCCTACTGAAATTTTTAACAGTTAAAAATGGTTTCTTCTTTCCAACCAAAACATTGTAAGCATGAGTAAAAAATCATATTTACCTATCAAGTATATAAAGTCGTTAAACCCTGGCATTACAATTACTAAAACTTATTTTTACTAATAATTTTAAATGTGTTTTATTGCCATTGCTATACCTTAACTACTAATATAGTAGCTTTAAGAATAATTAACTGCATATTAACTACATTACTATTAAACACTATCGAGTTTTTTCCTAGTCTTCAACATAAGAGACTGAAAAAGGAAAGCTGTCAGGTTAACAGTATACACGTTTTTCATTTCAGCAATGAGAAGTGGAATCAGTATCTTTCAAGTGTACCTAGCTTCACTCTACTTCTCCATCAGTTATGCAACCCTCTCACAAAAGTAGAGTGGTATTATCTGACTTGGGTAAATGCATGAAATAGAATCTGACTTTGTTCACAAAATTCATCAACTAAAATAAAGCAATGTCTTTAATGGGTCCACAGATAAATTATCATAATTGTCCATCATACATTCCTTCTCCACATGACAGAAACTTTAAGGTTTTCTATGATGAACAAGTGAGCAATAAATAATGAAGTTAGTTGTCAATGTTGTCAAATATTTTATGATTGCTGTAAGTGACCAACTGGAATTTCTTCTCATACTATGGTTCCTTAACTTCACATATAACTTTTAAGATCTTGTTCAAGTCACAACTTCTCTAGCCTTCAGTTTGCTCATCTATAAAACGAGATATGGGGGTGTATGTACTAGATGGCCGCTGAGGGCCCTTCCAACTCTTAAGTCTATGATATTACGATCTATAAAGCTGTAACAATATTATCATAATAAAAACAATCAATTAACTATCAAAAACTATCAATAAAGTCAAATTATGGCTCAGAAAATGAATGAGTTCAAATGAAATTATGTTATCTCTCGTGTGGAAAACTTAACTTTTAAATATCAAATACAGCATATTTTACTCTACCTGTTTTGCACAGCATCTGCAACTACCAGAAAATTTCCTCATGACATTTTCAATGTCTAAGGCCCGTTCAGGACATGCTCGCTCTCTTCTAGTTACATTTCCACGACAGAGGGGACAGTGTATTCCACTTTCTCTCATAGCAGTCAGGAAACATTTTCTACAAAAACTAAACCAAAAGTTAAGTAATAAATCATCTAGTGAATGGATAAAATGTTTGTCATCCTGTATGTTAAAAGTATGAATGGTAATATTTTTATGCCACATAATTTTAGCCTATTATATTCTAATTCACTTAAAAAGAGTCTGCATGAGTTTGTCTATAAGTGTTCAACAGATTCATTCAATTTAAGTTTAACCAGTACCAGATTCATCACAGCAACGTGTATATATCCCAATAAATAATAATAATAGAAATTTATATCACTTTAAAAGTTGGAAAGCACTTTACTTATACCCTCATTTGAGGATCATATCAACACTGTGGGGGATAAGTACTACAGGCATTATAATTATCATTTCATAAATTAATAAACTGAGGTTTAGAGAGGTTAAGTGATTTGCCAATGGTCATATATATAATTTATGTCCAGAGCAGGATTCAAAACCCAAGTTTTACTGTCTCCAAGTCCAACACGTTATCTGTTACACCACTATCTGTCTCTCCATTTCAGAAGAAACAAGTAGGCAAGTTCAACAAAATGAACTCATTCCAGGGATTTAGGGTGATTGGGTTTTGTTGTTGTTGTTGTTGTTGTTGTTTTTTTAAATCAACTTTGCATGGGCCTTAGAAGTCATAACACATTTATTCTCCTCTCCTACCTGTACCACCATACTCTGAACTTTGTTTTAACAAAACAAAACAAAACAAAAACTTAAGGCACTGTAAGATCCTCTTATCAGAAAAATTCAATTGTACTTAGTGTACATATTACTGAAGCAAATTACTTTTCACAAAATGCTTTTAACAAAAGGTGGAATACAGTTTCTTTACTTGAAATTAATGAGAATATCCACTCTTTGACCATTCTGGTCAATTAAGGTTTCATTATAATTTTAAAAAAAGCATTTCAAGAATAACAGTATAGATACAGGTTGTGACCTAGGGAAGAAGTCACTTTTTTATGGAGGTCCATCATTTTCCTCATTGGTAAAACATGGAGACTGTATTATATTATCTCTAAAATACCTTCCAACTGCATGGAGATGATTTTCAGTTCTATTCATCCAGCCCTAGTATCTCTCCTGTCTTCAGTACCACTAGCTTAGTTGATATTTCAAAATGGATTTCCAGGAGATATCTCAAAGACAACATATCTAAAACAGAACTTGGCAATTTCCCAAGCCACCCCACCCCGTCACCCCTGTCCCTCCCCACCAATGAACCTCCTTATTGTATGGAGGGCAGCACCACCCTTCTGGTCTCACAGGTTCTTACACTCACAGCTTTCTTTATGATTAATTCCTCTCTCTCCTCACTTCATCAACTACCCATCAACTGCCAAACCCTGTCCATTTCAACCTCCAAACATTTTTCATGTTACATACCTTCTCTCTACTCACAGTCTCCCCACTCCAATTCATCCTCAACTACCAATGTGATTTTACTTAGGAGAAATTCTGACCATGTAGCACTGACCATGTATGACTTCCTAATACCCCTACCAAAAAATATAAGTTCTTTTGTTTTTAAACAGACATACATACACACACATATACACATATATATCTATATACTCCAATATTTTATCATCTTCTTTCTTCCCTTAAAGAAAAATAAAAAAGATCAGAGACAGGATGGCAGAAGAACCTGGGAGTAACTACTAATCAAAATTCCCTTTCTCTTCCAACACCTAATTTCTATTTTAAAATTACCACACAGCTCACTGCCAATATACTTATGTTTTTATCCCATATTTGCAAAAGCACTAAAGTCTAGGCATATGAAGAATATAAAGGACAGTGGTGACTTATTTTCAATTATTTCCATGCATGCATTTTTGTCACATGGAACCCACAGAGTTGTGTTGAGATAATCTTCAAAACACCAATAAATGAACAAATATTTGTTAAGCACCTACATATATGGCACTTGACGTAAAGACAAAAATGAAAGTCTCTATCCTCAAGGAATTTATATTCTACAGAAGATATGTACACGAGTAGGTATACACACACACACAATAAATACAAGGAAAAACACTGGGGGGGAGGGAGGCAGGGAAAGAAAAGGTTTCATGCAGAAGGTAGAAGATGCCAGTTGAGCAGAGTTTTACAGAAAGCAAGGGATTCTAAGATGCTGACATGAAGCAGGGATGCATTTCAGACGTGGAGACAGCCTTTGCAAAGGTACAGAGACAAGATGGAGTATTATGTGTGAAGAACAGCAAGAAAGAAAGCTTGCTGGATCACAATGTCCAGGAAAATAGCAATATAGTAAAATATAATACAAAAATAAATATATTTATAAATTATATAATATGTATAATATGTAACAAAATAATATATCATGTATAATGTGCATAATAAAATATATCTTAATAGATTATATATAAATATAATATATGCAATATAATATAAAGAAATAAACATATAAAAAAGTCAGCTTGTATTTGATTCTAATAACTAAACATGGGAGTTGTATTTGATCCTAAAGAACAATGAGAAGGAATTGTAGTTTGTTGAGTAGAGGCATGACATGATCACACACACTTTAGGAAAATCACTTTAGCAATTATGGAGGATGGATTAGAAAGAGTTCAGACTTAAGACAGGACCAAATTAGGCTATTTTAACAGTCCAGGCTGAGAAGTGATGAGAATTAGGCTGGTGGCTCTATGAGAAAGGCAGAAACAACATCAAGAAACTACTGGAGAGGGAGACAAGATTTGGCAACTGATTGCTGATGTGGGTTAAAGAAGAAAGGAGTCAAGGATAATCCCCAGTTTGTGAATCTAGGTGACTAGAAGAATGATACTGTCCTTGACTGAAATAAGGAAGGTGTCAGGGAGGGGAAAAATAATGAATTCAGTTCTGTACATGCTGAACTTGAAATGCCTATGAGACAACAGGTTTGAACTATACAAAAGGAAGATGACCACTGGAATGTGACTA
The DNA here is from genome assembly GCF_900497805.2 of Vombatus ursinus. Lineage (NCBI taxonomy): Eukaryota > Metazoa > Chordata > Mammalia > Diprotodontia > Vombatidae > Vombatus > Vombatus ursinus. Next base: position 13,162,182 of record NW_020955033.1, read on the forward strand.
GAACTAGATATATGAATTTGGGAGTCATCTGCACAGAAATGATAATTAAGTCCAAGGAAACTTAGCCTATGGAATAATTAAGTTCACTTTTTGCTGTTAAATGCAACAGTATAAAATGATTACTGAAACAATAACATCAATTAATCCCAGAAGTTAAATGAAGTATTCAAAGTCCAGAAAAATTTAGTTAGTAAATGTAAATGGTATTTTCCCAGACCCTGGTTAGAGAAATATTCTTTAATTTGAGATCAATGTCCCTAGTAAGAATTTCTGATTCATTATCATTCCTTCACTATTATTTTTGTACTACCTGCAAAGTGTCAAAATACCATAATGATTCAAATACAAGTATCCAAATATAAAGTGAAATCCCTAAAATTTGATCTCTTTGAGAACATGCAAAAATATGTAAACATTTCACAAGATGCATATGAAAGGGAGTAAAACTTTCAAGTGAATGAAAGCTTCATCTTTCATTTTTTTCTTTATTAACTAAATAGTAATTGATGATTCACTACAGCTAATTTTCATTTTTATGCAGAAATAAACATGAGAATAACAATGAAACTAAGATCATAGAAGTCACACTCAAGTTTTATATAAAGACAAGGAAGGAGACAAAACAATCCATATTCAAACTAAAGTGGTATAATGAATAGTTAAGAGAGCAATGTGGTATAACAGATTCAGGAAATCTGTCAAGTCTCTGCTACTTATTAGCCAAGAACCAAAGGGCATGTGACGTAGTCTCTCCAAACCTGTTTCCTCATCTGAAAAGGAAAAGGAAGGAAGGAAGGAAGGAAGGAAGGAAAGAAAGAAAGAAAGAAAAAGAAAGAAAGAAAGAAAAGATAATGCTTCTACTATCTACAACTCCAGGATGGTTTTAAGAAAACTTCAGTGAGTTTAACTGTAAAGAGTAATGCGTACAATTTGAGTAGCTCTACTATTATTTCATATATTATCAGACATAGTTAATGTGGTTTTTCCTTTTCTATTTAAAATTTATAAGGGATGGCTAGGTGTGGGAAGGGGGAAGAGATCTATTGAGAAATAAGTATGACAATAACAAATGGCATCAATTTTTTTAAAAGAGAAAAAAATTAACATTTTAAAGAAAAAAGCCATATAGTGACTGAAAGTAGTCATAAAAACACTAAGATTACCTCACAAGAAAAAGTTTGTCTCTGTAGGTATGTAAAAGTTATACAAACTTGAGATATTTCTACTTCATGTGCATTATATCCCAGTAAACAATAATGTAGGTCCTCTCCCAGTCCACAGCTAATTCTCTCATTTTGCAATTGAGAAAAGACAATTGTCCATGGATAAGAAATTAGCTACTTAAAAAACAATCAGGACTAAAATACATCTCCTAATTCCCAGGCTCTTTTCACTACCTTTCTTTGCCACCACAAAAAGAGCTGCTATAAATATTTTTGTACATGTGGGTCCTTTTCCCTTTTTTATAATCTCTTTGGGATATAGACCTAGTAGTGGTATTGTTGGATCAAAGGGTATGCAGTTTTATAGCCCTTTGGGCATAGTTCCAAATTGCTCTCCAGAATGGGTGAATCAGTTTACAACTCCACCAACAATGCATTAGTGTCTCAATTCTTCCACATCTTCTCCAACATTTATCATTTTCCCATTCTGTTATGTTAGCCAATCTGATAGATGTGATGTGGTACCTCAAGTTGTTTTGATTTGCATTTCTCTAATCAACAGTGATTAGAGCATTTTTTCATTATGACTACAGATAGCTTTAACTTCTTCCAGTTACTTAAAATGCCCTCTATCTGAACTAACCTGGACTAATTCAGATAGAGGATATTTTAAGTAACTGGATCAACTATATGCAGTGAACAGCAAACAGATCTGCATGGCTATTATTTCTCAAATATAGAGAACTGAGTCAAATTTATAATATAAGTCATTCCCCAACTGATAAATGGTTAAAGGACATGAACAGGCAGTCCATCAATTGGGGAATGGCTAAATAAGCTGTCACATGAATGTAATGGAATACTACTGTTCCATAGGAAATGATAAAAGCAGGCAGATTTCAGAAAAACCTGGAAAGACTTACATGAACTGATGCTGAATGAAGTGAGCAGAACCAGCAGAACATTGTACACAGTAACTTTACAGCAACACTGCACGATGACCAACTTTGATAGACTTAGCTCTTCTCAGCAATGCAATGATCTAAGACAATTCCAAAAGACTCATGATGGAAAATATTATCCACATCCAGAGAAAAAACTACGGAGTCTGAATGCAGACTGAAGCATACTATTTTCTTTTTTTTCCTTTCTCGTAGTTTTTCCCTTTTGTCCTGATTCTTCTTTCACAACGTGACTAATGTGGAAACATGTTTAACATGACCACATGTATAAGCTATATCCAACTGCTTGCTCTCTTGGGGAAGGAGGGAGAAGGGAGGGAGAAAAATTTGGAGCCCAGAATCTTACAAAAATGAAAACCTAAAAATGATAAAAGTTCTTAGTTCTTAAAAAAAGAAAGAAAGAAAAAAGATTTGCATGGCTGAAGGAGAAAAGCTACATTGTGGAATAAAAAGATGAGGTTGGCTAAAAAGGGAGAGACGGATATCACCATCATCTTTCTTGGTAATCTCATCAGCTCCCATGGAATTACCTGACATCTGTAGGCAGATGACTCTTGTCTGCTCTAATAAGCTTTACCTGGGAGGCAGGTCCTATGAAAGGAGTCCTGCCATTTCCACCAAACAACTACAGGGCAAGCAGGCAGCCTGGCTGAAGCACCAGGACATGAAGGGGAGACAGAAGGCAGCATGTGCCCAGCAAGTCAAACCACTTCCACCAATAGCTTGTCCACCATCTCCTCTCAGGCCATGAGGGAAACAGCCCAAAACTCTGAACCCCAAAACCTTGGAACCAGCAATGCTTCCAGGTTAATGTTTATAGCCATCATTCTGGGAAACAAACCCTGTGGAGATGCCAGCCTTGTACTAAACGCTCTTGGAAATGCTCCAGCTCATCTTTTGAAGACTCCAAAAAAGAAATTAATTATCACTAAAGTCTTTGGCATTGTCAAATGATTCAACATCCGAAATTGATAGAAGTTTTATCAGTGAAAATGATATTCAAAAAGAGGCATTACTATCTTCTTTGCAGCTTCACTCTAAGGACCATGGACTTGCAGCTGAATTGTCTTCTCCATCAGAATATGAGGTCCAGGGGCAGCTAGGTGGTGCAGTGGATGGAGCACCAGCCCTGGAGTCAGGGAGGACCAGAAATCAAATCTGGCCTCAGACACTTGACACTTACTAGTTGTGTGACCCTGGGCAAGTCACTTAACTCCACTGCCTAGCCAAAACAAACAAACAAACAACCATGAACTCCTTGAGGGACTTAGTGATTACTTGATTGTCTTACTTTTCTATTTGTATTGCCAGTGCTTAGCATAGTGCTTTACATATAGTAAGTATTTAATAAATGCTTCAAAACTGCTGGCTTGACAACTTCCCTGGTGTCCTACAAAGGATCTCAAATTCAACACATCCAAACATATACCAGAGTATTTTATATACATCATGTATTTACATATCTCTGAACATGATTTATACTCCTAGTAGAATGTAAATTCCTCAAGTTTAGTGATTTCTCTAATTTTTATATCTCCATTCCTAGTACCTGGCCCACAATAAACGCATGCTGACTAACGATGACTAATGAAAAACTGAAAAAGTTCAGGGGTTCCACATAATAGTAATCCGATTGACAAAGCTGACAAAAAAGAAAAATGGCAAATAAATACTGGAGGAGTTATGGGAAAAGAGTTAAAGTGATGTACTGCTGGAGGAGCGGTGGACTGGTCCAGCCATTCTGGAAAGCAATTTTGAACCATGCCCCAATAGCTATTAAACTGTGTATGCTCTTTGACACAGAGATACCACTGGTGAGTTTATGTCCTGAGGAGAACAAGCAAAGAGGAAAAGGACTCATGTATACAGGAATATTTATAGTAGCTCTGTTTGATGTGGCAAAGAACTGCAAAGTGTAAGGATAACCATGAATTGGGAAATGGCTGAACAACTACATGGTATATGAATGTGATAGAATACTGTTGAGCTGACAGAAATCAAAGAATGGTTTTAGGAAGCACTGGGCAGATTTATGTGACCTGATGAAGAGGTAAGCAGAACCAAGAGAACAATTTTTACAATAACAATAATTTTGTAAAGAAAATCAACTTTGAAAGTCTTAGGAATTCTGATCAATACAATGACCAAGCACAATTCCAGAAGACATTCCAAAGAACTCATGATGAAATAAGCTACCTATCCCCTTCTGATAAATGGGATTAAACTAGAGACAGTGACAAATTATTTTTTGGGACATGGATAATGCAGACATTTGTTTTGCCTGACTATACATGTTTGTAACAGGGAATTTTCTTTCTCAATTCGGGAGTACAGAGGTGGGAGGAAATGGATTAGAAAGGAGGATCATCATTTGAAAAAGTAAATTTAATTTTTAAAAAACATAAATAAGTAAATATAAATGAATGAATAAATAGCACCTTGATTTCGCCAATGAGGAAAGGCCTTAAATGCTACAACTGGATTGAGGGAATCAACCTACCTTAAGTTAACATTCAATTAACATTCTTTTTAAATAGATGTTCACTAAGTTCTTAAGCAAGAATGCCTGACAAAAATAGTGTTAGGATAATGGTGGTAGCACTGGCATAACCAAAGTGTCAAAGTTATGGAAGAGAAAAAGATTAGAGATGAGTATAGGACTCTCTTTTGATTATCTCCAATTCAGCCTGTAAATATCTTGTTTGTATACAGTAGTCTGTATGACTGTAAACTTGAGAGCAAGGACTATCTTTTTACCTTTCTTTGCATCCCCAGCACTTAGCACAGGGCCTGGCAGATAGTAGACACTTATATTAAATGCCTGCTGACAATGAAATGGGCGTTTTTCTTCCTTAAGCAGAGAGGAAATGATTGGCCAGTGTGCATTTTCACTCTTCTTACTCTTAGGGCCAAAGGTATTTAAAGTCAAAAGATTAAAGTTATACTAGGGACAGAAACATTTAATATCACATTGATTAGATGCTACTAGAACTAGAAAAGCTGCCTGAAAGCTTTCACAGTTATTGGTTCTGCAGAAAGGCACAAGACTCCAGAAAACAGTCACTGCCTGTATCATAGCAACAGCTACATCTAAACATCCATCATTTTCTTCCCATTTCCCTTTCAGGTAGGCTAAGCACATTAAACCAACATCCCCCACCATTAGTGAAGCCTTAGAATCTTAAAGCTGGAAGGGAGATTGGAGGTTCATCTTATCCAACGCCTACCTAACTCACAGGTGCTCTGCAGTTAGCTCTTAATGAAAGCTTAAATTCATTCATGAATCTCCTCTTCATTAATCATTCATGTATTCTATAACCACTCATCATGCACTACTACATGCAAAATCTACACTTGTATACCTCCAGTGATGAGGGAAATTCATTTTTTATAGCTTTAATTGCTAGGTAATTCATTCTTCCTTATCTTAACTAAACACAAATATGCCCCTGTAACTTCTACCTATCCTAGTTCTATCCTAACAGAGTAACACAGTAAGTCTAACCATTTTTCCATTACAACAATCCTTCCAATACAATCAGACCTTTTTGCATATGATATGCTATCTAGTCATATCTTCTCAATCCTTTTGCCTGGGCTGTACAAAGAAACTACCTAAGTACATTTCTTATGTTTAGGATTGACCCATCATCACATCCTGTCAATATTTTTTAATCCAATTGTCATCCAAGCTTTATACCATCCATAAATTTGCTAAGTGTGTCATGTGTATCATCATTCAAGGGAATGAAATTTTTAATACTACCAAAGCCAGGCACAGGCACTGAAGTATAGCACTGGAGACCTCCCTCAATCAAGGCTGACATTCAATTAACACTTTTTAATAGTTGTTCAACCATTTCTGAAATCATCTGAAATTTATTTTTGTTTCTTCATCTCCACAAGGCTGCTGTGACCAACTCAAATGCCTTGCTAATATTCAAGTACCGTATACGTCTACAATATTTCCCTAATCCCAGTCTTAGTTTAGTTTGCCAAGATCTGTTTTTAAAGAACACACCGCTGGTTATCTATGAAGATCAAAATCTCCCTCCTTGTGCTTACAAACTATTTTAAAACCCATTCTAAAAATTTTCCCTCCATTAAAGTTCTACTCAGATGCCTCTTCCTAGTTTGGAAATAGCTTAAGTACACATGCCACCACCCCACTCCACCCCACCACCACCCTCCAAAGACTGAAAAGCTCTGCCAGATCTTTCCAGTTAAAAATGTTAAGTATAAGCTTGGCAATGTTTTACTGTCTATCAGCCAAGGACCAGATTAACTAAATTGGGAAAGAAATACTCATCATCACATTGGCTATGGGATGATGAATTATTCAGACATAACTCTAAAGACACTCTCCCAGGCAGTAAAAAGATTGTGCTCTCCCATCAGTGGGGGTAGTACCCAAATAGATTGAATATTGAAACTGTGAATTTTTCCAGGAATTAACACCAAACTCACTACCCTATAGTTGGAAAAATCCATGTTGTTCTCCTTTTCAAAATTGGACATACGGCCCTCTCTAGTCTCATGAAGCCTCTCCTACAATCATTAACAGCAGTTAATCATACGTGAAATATCTTTCACTACTTAAAAAGCAATTCATTTTGACTAGGTGACATATTACAAGACTAGTGTCTCCCAAACCTCCCTAGGAAGTTATTGAAAGTATGTGTCCATGAAGGAGCACATACAGAACCCAGAAAAACTCCAATCATGTTGGTTTATTTCCCTCTGAGGGAATGTTTCTGGCACCAAATTAGTCTTGTCTTCTGTGCCTCCAAAAGAACAAAGTAAACCTACTGGTCTGTATCAGTTCAATTCAACAGACATTATAAAGCATCTACTATGTAAAAGTATACAGACATAAGATAATTTCTCACCTTAAGAAACTTATGGCTTATTCCAGGGATAAAACAGACAAATGATATAGTGCTAGAAAACTTAAAAAGGAAAAAAAGATTGATAACTCAGATATATTCAGAACTAGTTGAACAAAAGAGTAGCCACTAAAGGTTCCCTGACAATTCTGAAGGTAAGAGATAGAATAGTTATCAAATTTACAGATGACACAAAGCTGGGAGGAACAGTTAACAAACTGGATAACAGATTCATAATTCAAATAGATCTTGATGAGTTACCTGTTGAGGTAGCTAGGTGGAACAGAGGACAGAGCTCTACTAGACCTGGAGTCTGGAAGACCCAAATTCAAATTCAGCCTGACACTTACTAGATGTGTGACCCTCAGTAAATCTATTAACTTGTCTCCCTCAGTTTCCTCATCTCTAAAATGGGGATAATAGCACCTATCTCCCAGGGTTATTGTGAGGATCAAATGAGATATTTGTAAACCATAAAGCTTTGCAAACTATAAAGTACTATGTAAGTACTGGTTATCATCATCATCACTAGGCTAAATCTATGAAAATTACATTTATCTTTACTAAATTTTGAATATTATATTTGGGTTTTTAAAAAATCAACTTCAAAAAAAAATTTTTTTAATTTAAAAAAATCAACTTCATAAGGAAGGGGTATCTAGAGAGTTCAGATAAAAGAGTTGGTATTTTAATGGATTGCAATCTAATGGCAATCAACAGTACAATATGACAGCCAAGAAAGTTAATGCAATCTTAAATTATATTGAGATGCATAGAATCCAAGGTAGAGAACTGATGGTCACATAGTACTTTGCCCTGGTCAGACTACATTTCTATTATATTATTGTTAGTTCTGGGTGACACATTTTAGAAAGGACATTGATTAGGAAAAAAAAAAAATCACCCAGGATTCATGCCTTGGAAAAAAGTTCATGCCTTGGAAACATCTGCTGAACATGGAATGTTTAAAGGAGAGTGTTTAAAGGATTTCCCTTGTGTGTGAACCATAAGGCTCTTCTCTAAGAAAATTTCTGAGCTCCAGAAACAGTATCTGTAGCCATATTAGGGAAGCATTAGGCCTTTGCCTAGATGTCTACTTTTTCTAACTAGATGATAATGTCAAGGACAATAATAAGGAATTCTAATTTTTGGAGAGTTAATAAAAAAGGCAAAATTCTCCTAAGCTACTGATATGAACATTTTCCCAAGCCTTCAATCCTCTTGGTCACAAATGAGCCCATGAGAGAGGATGGAGCTATTACTATACACAAGCTATCACACTGCAGTAGAGTTATTGGCTGACACCAACCCTCCAGAGTAGACTTCAAATTACCCAGAAACTTTTAAGTGTTTCTGCTCTCCTCTTATAGTTTTCTCTCCAATTTAGGAATTATTTTCCAGCTCCTTTCTCAAAAGCCCTACCATTATCCAGTAAAGAAAGTGTAGCCTGGGAAAGAAATCTGCAAGTCCTTAAGGCTTGCCCAGTTGATAAGGGGCTACTAGTACTACTATCACCAAGACTGATGTAGGATACAGCAAGTGAGAGTTAGAGAACTACTCAAGGCTGGTCAAGTTGCCTGGACTGGCAGGTCTAAATGACCTTGGACTAATCTGGTTAGATTGGTAAATGAAAGTATATCTTTAAGGTCCAGCCTATCTCTAATACCGAATTCTGAGTTGTTCAGTCATTTCAATTGTGTCCAACTCTTCATGACCTCATTTGGGGTTTTCTTGGCAAAGATGCTGGAGTGGTTTGCCATTTCCTTCTCCAGCTCATTTTACAGATGAGGAAACTGAGGCAAACAGGATTAAGTGACTTGCCCACACAGCTAGTAAGTGTCTGAGGCCATATTGGAACTCAAAGATTAGTCTTCCTGACTCCAGGCCTGGCACTTTATCCACTGTGCCACCTAGTAGCCCTGGAATTCTGACTTGCCAGAAAAGACATAACATCCCATAACAGCCAAACCCATATCAATCATATTATGCTAAACTTAAAAATGCATGACAGGGATAGCAAAAGCATCTAGTTCTAGCAAAGCTTCAAAACATTGTTTAATTCTAGATTACTCCTACTGTTAACTGTCCCAAAATAAGTACAATCATTTTAATTAACCAACTCAATAGTTTTAAATTAAATTAATTTTTTAAATGCTATAATTCTCATTTCACATTTTGTTTTTGTTTTAAATTCAATTCAAGCCCTTATTGAATAATGTCTACCAAGACAGAAATTATCTTCAAGGAACTTATAATCTAACAGAGGTAAGGCACCAACACAAACAACTAGATAGTTGCAACATTGCACTTTAGCATGCAAGCTCATTTCCAATTAGGGATCGTTTCATTCTTCATACTTTTATATCCCTGGGCCTAGCACTCAGTAGCTTAAATACCTGATGAAAAATTGATCCTAAACTAGGATGAGGAAGTGAAAAATTTACCTGAACAATTTTCCTACCTACCCTTTCAATACGTAAGTACTTGAATATAATAACCAGTACATAAAGCCACCCCTCCATTTACCCTTGAGCCTTACTTGGTACACTGAAGTTGTCAGCAGGATTCTCATCAGGTCACTGAAGTCACAGATGATACCCATTATCAGTACTCTGCTGGTTGTTAAATAATCAAGTAGAATAAACCACTCATATATGGACAAAGTAAATCTTTAGAGATACAAAGTCTCTAGCATTAGTTGGAACACCATCTTACCTTTATTTGGCTGCTACTAATAAAGTACCTCAACCTTCCGAAGATACATGCCCCAATCAAGCCAAAAATCAATGAAATGTTTAGAGCTATTCCTATGTGCAAGACACTGCTAGTTAGAGCTATAAACATTCCAAAATACCACAAATGGAAGTTAAATTTCTTTGTACCAATGTAGCTAAACTAAAGAGATATTCCTTATATTTACTGTGAAGAGCAACTAGATTTCTGCATTTTTGACCTCTGAGGTTAACATTATTTCCCCCACTTCCCCTTTCACACTTTCCTATCACTGCTGAAGAGAACTACAAAAAAGTAAAAGTGGGGAGAGGGACAGTGACAGCCGAAATAAACAGACTTAACTACAATCCTTATTTTCATGCTTTCCAAGTAGAAACAGGGAGAAAATCTAAACAAGCTGAAGGATCTTCAACTCCCTTCTATTTTCAATACTAAGAACCTTACAGGCTCTAGAGATTGAAGGGATGTCATTTGGAAAGCAAGGAAACCAATGTCCACAGAGATAAAGTGACTTAGGATACCACCATTATAACTGGAAGGGATTTTAGGTTATCTAGTCCACATCTCTCCTTTTTAAAATGAGGTGGCCCTGAGAAGTGTCTTGACTAAGATCATATAAGTAATTCAGAAGAAGCATGAATTGGGAAACAAAGTCTGAGTTCAAATCTCAACTCTACCAATTACTTAATCTGTGAAATCCCTTGGGCAAATCACCTCTCTATAGCTCAGTCTCCTCATCTGTCAATTGAGGGAGTTGGAGTTGACTTCTTAAATTCCAGCTTTAAGTCCATATGATCCTAGTAGAGCTGGGCATATAAAACTCATGTCCTCTCACTTCAAATCCAATGCTTTTTATCATATGCACCACACATTCCCCAATGAGAGACTGATTGGCAATGAAGGTAAACAAGCCAGTAGTCTCCAAACATAGGTAGGGATAGGTCAAAGACATGTAAAACCTACAAGCCAGTCCAGTAGCAGCAAGAGCAGAGAAAGCACAAGGATGATAACTCACAAAAGGGAATGGCAGTTACCAGTGAGAGCATAGGATGGCATGGCATTCTGACCTAGAGAGCCCAAGTGCCCATGAAGTCCAAAGTCCCTAAGCACTCTTTTCTGAGATGCCAGAGAAGCCCTGAAGTACAAGCCCCTGAATCTGAAACAATCAGAATGGTCTAACCCCAGGAAGTAGAAGTCAACAAAAGAACTGGGGACACAGAGCAAGATCAAGTAGAGTTGAGTACCTCCTCCAAAACGAGAAACAGGAGGTAAAGAACAGGTAAAAAACAAGCACAAAGGCCCATTCAAGAACTAAAACTGTAGAGAGAAATAAAACGAAGCTATCGACCAGCATATATTTATGGATCTCTATTTTATCAAAGATCTAGAGAGCCCTAAAAAGTAGGGAGTTTTAGTCCATAACAACTGCAGAGACTCAAGGGGAAAAAAGAATTTTCGAGAATGACTAGAAGAAATTAAGTAAGAGATAAAAGATTAAATAAAAGCTACAGAGGAGGGCAGCTAGGTGGCACAGTGGATAGAGCACGGGCCCTGAAGTCAGGAGTACCTGAGTTCAAATCCAACCTTAGACCAAACACTTGACACTTACTAGCTGTGTGGCCCTGGGCAAGTCACTTACTTAACCTCAACTGCCTAAAAAATAAAAAAAATTTAAAAATTTAAATAAAAAAAAAAGCTATGGAGGAAAGAACTGGAAGGAGATTAGGTAGCTTAAAGAGAAAATGGCAAACTTCTCTCAAGTAAAGACTCCCTCAACACTAGAATATAGCAAACAAATCAATTGACACCCTGGTAGGAAGAAAATTTAGAACAAAACCCAAATATTGAAAAAATAGGGGAAAAAGGGGTCAAGAAGAGGAATTAGACTTCCCTGAAAACCACGATTTTAAAAACCTAGACACCATATTTCAAAATATCACAAATGAAGTGCCCAGGTCTATTACAGTAGGGAAAACAAAGATAAAAGGAATCCACCAATCACCTCATGGAAAGATTCTTTAAAAGTGTCAAGATATTAGGAGACATTCTATTTTCCAGAGCTAAGGCCCAGAAAGCAAGCCATGCTTGGCTAACAAACCTTTGTGCTCTCCCTCTGGATGACCTCACTCTCTGAACAAAATGTATTGCTTTGACCAGCACCAGGTGTTCACTGAGGGATTTATGATTTTCATATTAATCAATAAGTATTTAGATTTGTTGGCGTTCCCCTATTTCCCAGGAGATTCTGGCCTGAGAGCTGGAGCTACAACCAACAAGCTGAAGCAGAAAGCTATCAATAACATCTCCAGACACTCTGAACAACTCCTGTGCTTACCTAAGTGAACCAAACCAGGTACTGCACTCCTGTTCCTGCCACCCTGTTTCTGTACCCCGCTGAGCAATCACAACGCTCAATGCCCCTAAAGCCTTGAGACAATCACAAGGCTTGAAGATTCTAATAACTTACGGGTTGTCGCCACAGAATCCAAGAACACCTATATTGTCCCAAAAATGCCTGCACATGTGGGCCTGCTGTGGGAACTGTTTACTCAAGACCTAAGAATAACTGTGGTGGGTCCTGTCTTTTTGGGGTTTTCATGTTCAAAAACCCTATCCCAGCCACAAGCAACCCTCCTTTTCAGGAAGACTTCGATTTGCAAACCTGTTTTTCTCATTTTGAAATTAAACTTCTGTTTGATTTCTGACTCTGTCTCTAGCCTGCTTTGCTCAGCTTCTGCCACTGACAGGTTAGAGACCAGTTCCAGTCCACTTAACAAAAGAAAAGTCTCATGAATGTCATAGGCAAAATGTAGAAATCCTCCTTCAAAGCAAAAACACTTCCAAAGAACTAAAGTTCAAGTATTAAGGAACCACAGACAGGATTACACAAAACTTGATAGTTTTTGCTATATATGACCAAGAGATCTTGGAATAGAAAATTCTAGAAGGCAAAAGATATAAACTTACAACAAAAATAACTTACCCTGAAAAGTGGAATACAGTAAGTTCTGCCATAATATTCATTTTGAAAAAGTGAATTTTTTCTCCAATGCAATAATAGGGAATAATATGAGCGTAATGTAAATTTTTTCCACAAGAAAACAGAGAAGTCAGAAACCTGCACATCACTGAACAGAACCTCACAGTGTGACCTGTTCAAATACAAAATTCACACAGGAAATAAGAAGACAATGAGCGATACCCATTCCTATCTGAAATTATAACTTTTTTATCTGATTACAGATTATCCTCCTTCCACCAATTCACAATAACTCACAAGTTGTAACCCTCCCAAGGCCCACTTTCCACAAGAAAACTTCAGATTTTTTCAAGGTAAAGTATCACAGGGAGAATCTCAGTCACTGAGATTGCCCTGTACCCTGTAAGACGTCAACTTTGCCAGCTCAGCCCAACTGGCAGGAGCATAGGTACAGCCACAGCAGTGTCCAAAGCCACAGACTTCACTGCTATTTATTTCAGTGTTATATATCTGAACTGCTTAATAAGTGTTAAACTGTGCTACTGTTTTTTAGTAGGTTACTCTCTCTTTTTTTGGGTATCCCTGAAGTTTTTTCCCCAGAAGCCCTGTGGTTTTTATTATGTGGTGATTTTTAGGAACAAACGTACTCCATAAGTACAATCCTACTAGAAAAGGAATAAATGGACTTTTAAAGGCAGAGAAGACTTGCATTTCTGACATAAAGACCAAAGTTGAGTAGGAACTTTGAAATAGAAACATAAAGAGTCAAAAGAAACCCAGAATAGTAAATTTATTTGAGCAACTGAAAGAATATGTATGATGATATAGTGCTAACATTCTAACAGGGAAAGAAGAAGCAAGTATTCAGAACATTAATGTCTTCAAAGAATATTTCACAGACTATTTCTCAATACTGGGATGCATGAAAAGAGTAGTACACAAAAACATGAGATTCTTTAGACCAAGGGGAATCAAAAACAGGTAACAATTTCCTATGGGGATCCATCAGACTCAAAAAGGAAATAAGCAGGAATGGATAGGATAGGGACTGGGGGGCAGGAGAGTCAGAGGGTCAATAATACTGGAGAAGGAGTAACTGCAACCAAAACCAATTTCTTGATCCAGAGAATGAATTAAAAGGAAGGGGAAGGAAGAGAGAGGAGAGGAGAGATTAGGCTTTAAATGGGTACCTTTAATTGTGGGAATGGCTGAACAAATTCTGGCAAATGAATGTAACTGAGAGACAATTTCAAAGAGTCTTTGGTAGTATGAAATGATAAGGAGTGAAGTGAGCAGAACCAGAACACAATTTATGTTAAGGATTACACCATAATGAAAAATAACTTTTAAAGACTTAAGAACTCTAATAAATGCAAAAACCAAATATATTTCCAGAGTACCTTTGATGAAGCATGTTACATACACCTCCTGGCAGAGGTGATGGACAGTCCAAGATATATAAAGAAGCATGCATTTTCTAATGTTTTGTTTGACTGTGCTTATTTGTTACAAGGATTTTCCCCCTCTTTTTTCCCTCAGTTTTTAATTTAGAAGGAGGGGCTTTCAAGGTAGTTAGCAACAGTAAAGAAAATAAAAAAGATGGCCATTGAAATTTTTTTTTTAAATAATGTAATTAAAAATAATGTTCTAAATAGAAGTTAAAAAGGAAGCACAGACAAGCAAGATAGTTTTGAAATTAACATTAAATTTATTATATACTTTTCTAAAAAAGCAATCAATATGAAATGAAGATTCAAAGCTTCATATACAATCCTTTTTTTTGTTCTGCTGTGGATATGGAAACGGACATGGAAACTGCTTTATTATTTTAAGTTCAGAATTAAAAACAAAATCATACAGACCTAAAACTCTGGAGAAATACTGGTTATGAATAGGTTGAGCCAATAATAAAAGAAAATGACAATTTTTGTTTAATTTACGTATTAAATGCCTTTACCAAAATAATAAAAGATTATTTTACAGCACTAAGAAAAAAGTTAACAGTTCATCTTGAGAAACAAAAGGTCAACTATTTCAAGAGAAAAAAAGTGGAGCCTAACAATACCCAATTCTCAAACTAAACTACAAAGCAACATATCATTAAAACTGGTTTAAAAATGGAAAAGTTCAAAAAACATTGTTGAACACAACATACAAAACCAAATGAACACAGTAGCCTAGTGTATGATTAAGCCCAAAGACCCCAACTACTGGGATAAGGACTTATAATTTGACAAAAACTGCTAGGGAAACTGGTAAGCAGTTTGGCAGAAATTTGATACAGACCAAAATACCCTTTTGTGTCATGGACCCCTTTATCAGTCTGGTAAGACCTATGGACCCCTTCTCAAAAGGTTTTTAAACGTATAAAATAAAATGCATTTGATTACCAAAGGAAACCAATATTAAAATAGTTATCAAAATCATAAAAAAAAAATGGGCACCAGGTGAAGAACCCCTAGTAGACTTAAAACATCTCCAACAAAATGAACCCCAAATGAATATATGACAAAGTCATATCACAAATAAATTGGAGAAGCAATTCAAATCCCTTTCCCAACTCCCCTATTAGACTGTGAGTGCCATGGCAAGGACTGTCTTTGTATCCCCGGAGCTTAACACAGCTCCTGGCACATGGTAAGCAATTAATAAATGCTTGTTGACTGACTATGCATAGAGAAAAGGTTCATAATGAAATAGGGGATAGAGACGATTACAGAAGGAAAAAATGGACAATTTTGATTACATTAAAATTAAAGATTCTGCACAAACAAAACCAATGCAGTTAAAATTAGCAAAGAAACAGGTAATTGAGGAAAAAAATCTTTGCAGGAAGTTTCAATGGCTTATCTAAGAAACTGATTCAAACTTCTAAGAACAAGAGCTATTCCCCTATACATAGTCAAAGGAAATAAACAGGTGATTTTGAAAGGAAGAAATCCAAGTTGTCAACAATCACAACAAAGAAGTGCTCTAAATCACTAATATAGGAATGCAAATTAAAACTAGGGTTCTTCCTCATACCCATCAGATTGGTAAAGATGGCAAAAAAGAAAAATGGCAATTAGAAAGCCTGAGGGAAAATAAGCATACTTAATACACTGTTTGTGGAGTTATCCTGCAAAAAAATTTGGAACTTTGCCCAAAGTCACAAAACTGTATACCTATTCTTTGACCCAGGGATACAACAACTAGACCTATAACTCGAAAATATCAAAGAAAGATAAAAAGAAACCATGTGTACAAAAATATTTATAATAGCCCTTTTTGTAGTGGTAAATAACTGGAAACTGAAGGGAAACCCATCAGTTGAGGAATAGATGAACAAATTTTGGTTTATGAATGTAATAGAATATTGCTCTATAAAAAAGGAGGAAAAGAAATGGTTTGAGACACCTGGGAAGATTTGCATGAACTGATGCTAATTGAAGTGAGAAGAACCAGAACAATTTATACAATAATAATATTTAAAGACAAATAACTTTGAAAGACTTGAACAATCATAAAACACGACATAATATCCAGAGGGCTGATAATGAAGCTTGCTAACCTATCCAGAATGGTAAAGTATTCAAAATACAGAACAAAACATAAATTTTAAAATATGGCCATGTGGAAATTTGTTTTGCTTAACTATTCACATCTGTTACAAAAGGCTTTGTTTTTTTAATTTTCTTTCACTTTAAGAGACAAAATAGGGTTAGAGATAGGGATCCTCCCCCCCAAAAAAGAGAGAATTGAAGGAATCATGGACAAGTAGGACAGCCTTGAAAGTTACATGTTGAATATATTATACATTTAAAAAGAGAAAGGTAGCCATATACAATAGATTTGTACTTTTATGCACAATCCTTTTGGTTCTACTATGTATATTTAAATGTTCATTTTAATGGGTTAAGTTCTGAAAAAATCTAAATATGTAAACTAAATAAAAAATAAGTCTTGTATTCTTTATCTTCCTATATCCTAAGACTGAATATTATGTCTTTAAAGCAAATTATATGGAGCAGCTAGGTGGCGCTGCAGATAAAGCTCTGGCCTTGGAGTCAAGAGAACCTGAGTTCAAATCTGGTCTCAGACACATGACACTAGCTGTGTGACCCTGGGCAAGTCACTTAACCCGATTGCCTCACCAAAAAGCCAAAAAAAAAAAAAAAAAAGGCAAATTATAGCATCATACTTCTTCAGAAAGGCCAAGAAAAAACTTAAAGGAGCTCAGTATATGGAGGTTACACTTCTCATAAAAAGCAAAATGGGTGAAAGTAAGGCTGTGAACTTTTGAAGCTATGAAAATTTAAAGGGTTCAGTAATCTCAGCAGGGTAAATAAGCAACCATTAAAAAACTTGTGTTGAGAAGTGTGTACAAACAGAATCCTATTTAAAATCTGTTGTGACAGAACATCAACGCCTATATTATAGGCAAAATTCATACATCATGAAATTGTAAACTTAATCTCCTTCCCCATTCATTGCTGAGGTGGAAGAGACTATGGATATAAAATGTAAATATTGTCAAACACATTCGATATATTATAGTTAGTTCTGCTGAATGTTTTTTTTTTCTTCCAAACTGTTTTGTTAAAGGGACAGCTCACTGGGTACAAGGGAGAAGGAGAAATGAATGTGATATAAAGATAAGATAAAAAAAGATAAGGAGAATAAAAAAATAACATTAAAAATTAAAACAAACAAAATAAAAGCCTACTGCTAAAGAATAAAACCAATTAGCTGCTTTGTTTCCAAGTCTTTGTAAAATTATGAAAGTGTAAATACCTAAGAGAAAATGGAAATATAAGGAGATATTAACAGAAAAAAATTAAAATTTCATGTTTGAAAACAGTAGTAGAAATAAAACTGTACTGTATACATGACTGTATTTTTTTCTTTTCAAAACGTTTACTTAGAGATGCTTAAACCAAATTATCAGTAACCAAGACATTCCTCTTAATGGGAATTCCATTTTAATGAAACTGAAACAAGATTGTTTCTTAGCACTGCAAATCCTCAGAATGGGCCTCCTAGCCCCTGGGAAGCAGAGGTGGTCAGATCACTGACTTCAATGTGTGGGAAGAGATGCAACAAAAACCTATTTATATCTCAGAGTTGCCACAGGCTCAAAGCTTAAGTGACTAACCCAAAGACACTTAAGTCTCTGGTGCACCAAGGTCTACCAGATTCCAGAACCAACAAAATCCACTAGGCAAGAAGTTCTTAACTTTTTTGTGTCATGGATTCCCTTTGGAAGGTGAAACCTGTGAACACCCAATCTCAGAATAATATTGGTACACAGGATTATAAAGCAAATCAAGTCTCAAGTTCACAACCTCGGATTAAGAACCCTTGAACTAATGTTGTCTAAGATAGGGGTGAATTTTTTTTTTTTTTTAAGGATCTTTGGACTGTTTTTTGTTGATAAAAAAAAGCTATTAAATGAAGTTAATTCTTCTACTCTGCCATCCATGTTCCTTTCTTTACTATCTCAATATTTTCATCCTTACAGCTCTAAGACTGAATTACAGAAAAACTGTTGACTATATGCATTTGTCCCCACAATGATATCAGAGACCCTTCCCGAAGGCTTAGATTTTTTCCCAAAGGAAAAAAATCAAGGACATAGAGAGTAGAATCATAGCTCCAGAACTGGAAGCAACCTCAAAGAACATCTAGAACAACCCTCTTATTTTCCAAATGAGGAAAATGGAGGCCCAGGAAGCTTAAGTAATTTTGGTCCATATAACTAGACGCATGGATTTGGAATTAACCTCGATTTGGATCCATGCTCTGCTTCTTACTATCTGTATGATCACAAGTCACAACCTTCCTGGGCCTCAGTTTCCTGTTATAAATGGGGGAGAGAGGAAGGAGGAACTAGATATGTTCTAAAGATTCCTTCCAACTCTAAACCTTAAGATCTAGTTGTTTTCAATCCCATACTTTGCTTCAAAATTAATTCTTCACTCAAAGCTCCTGGGTCCTTAAGCTGAATAAAAGCTCCAACAGGGCACGAGCTGCCTCACTTGAATATTCACTCCCAGAAAACAGTACACCACCTCCAACTTAAAAAGCTCCAAATAAATGCTTCTTAAAAGACTTAAATCCCCTAAGGTCACATTCTCCAAACCCTTCCAGAAACAGCTGCGTTCTTTCTCTCACCCTCACTTTACAAACAAAACAAAATGGAAACCGAAGGGGTTGGAAGCAAAGGGGAAAAAAATGCTACCACAACCCTAGGAAACGGAAATACTATCACTTTTTTCGTTTGAAGAATGAAAAAATTACCATACCCTCCAACCTAATTAAAGAGACCACGCCACACCAATCAGACACGGAAGAGGGCCTTTAAGTCAATACAACAAACATTTATTGAAAACCTACTATGTATCACTAAGAGCTGGTGATACAAAGAAGGGCAAAAACAGTAAATCCAAAAAGGTGGTTTTGGGGGCCCTAGACTCTAAGTAACCCCGTGTGAGGGCAAAATCTCGGAGGGACGAGAGGGAAATCTGGGTGCCCTTGGGACCCTGCCCCCCAATTTCGTGAGAATGAGAGGAGGGAGATATCACAACAGCCCCTGCACCACTGCCTCTAATTGAGATCCAAATGTAGCCCCAAATAAGCTTTGGGAGCAACCCCAACACCGCCTCCCCCCGCCCCCATTTCCCCACTTCCTCTCTGCAGGACTGGGCAGGGGAAGCCAGCCTGCAGGCCTGGATCCGGGAGCCTGGGGTCCGACAGCCCCGGGGACCTGGGGGGGGGAATAGGGAGGTGAGGGGACCCTCGAGGCCGGGTGGGGGGGGCTCCCGCTAAGACGGGGGGGGCCGGGCCTGAGGAACGCGGGCCGGGCTTCCGGTCGCTTCCTTCCACGCCGCGAGCTGCCCCGGGATCGCACCGGTGGGTGCGCTCCGGCTCCGGCCCCGGCCCCGCGGCTCGGAGTGGGGGCCCGGGGAGGAGGGGGAGGAGCTCGTGGCGCACAGTTACTTACACGTGCTGACAGGCCGCGGTTCGCACTGGGGTCTTGAACACCTCCTGACAGACTGGGCAGTAGAAGTCGTCTTCGGTGTAGGACGTGGCGGTGGAGAGCGTCTCAGCCATGGTGCGGGGCTGGCGGGAGGCGGCGATGGCGACTGCGGCGGCCCGGGGCCTGGCTCCCTGCGCGCACGGGAGGAGGGGGGAGGGGGAGAGGGAAGCGGCGGCGGCGGCGTCAGGAAGCGGCTCGCACCAGGAAGGGGGGGCGGGGAAGGGGGAAAGGAGGAGGAGGAGGAGGAGGAGGAAGAAGAGGTGGACCCTAGGGAAGGAGCCGAGGGGGAGGGGGCGGGCGCAGCAGTCACTGCCACTTCACCCATGTCAGTTGCTGGGGCGGATGATTATGATGAGGACGTGACCTCTCCCCCCTCCCATCCCCCGCCGGGAACCCCTCCCCCCACCCCATATAAACACAGGCACCTCCCCAGCCGGCGGGGGGAGGGGCCCAGCCCGGGGATCCACCCCGCCCCTCCCCCAGCCTCCAAGCCGGGTCCGGACCCCGCGGGAGGGGGGCGAGGAGGAAGAATAGGCCCTCGCGGCCTGGCCTTACCTGGGCTGCTCGGCGGCTAGTTTGGTCCGCGGGGCTCGGCCCGACCCGGCCCGGCCTGGGGAGCGGAGACAGAAGGGGGGGAGCGGAAGGAAGGGTTTCACTTTCGTTTTCGCGTGGCCTCCCTCTCTTTGGGTAGGGGGCGCCGGGAAACCGAGGTGGCCGGCTCTCCGGTACAGTCCCCGCCTCTCTGGGCGGAAGCCACCCTCCCCCCACGCTGCCCTGCAGGGGGCAAAGCCCCGGCCGCCCCAGGGGAGGAGGGACGTGCTCGCTTCGGCTCTTCTCCCCCTTGTTTTCTCCTCCTCCTCCCCGCCCCCGGCTTGCCCCTTGCCCCTACCCCTGCCCCGGGGGCTGTGGGCCACCGAGCCCGGGAGCCACTCGTGCCCCGCCTGGTACCTGGCTAATTAGCGTGGCCGCCGCTCCTCCTCCTCCTCCTCCGGCTGCGGCTCCTGCTGCTGCTCCTCCTCCTCCTCCTCCCCCATTCTCTCTTCCAGCTCTCTCTCTTCCCACCCCCTCCCTACAAAGTCCTCCCTCAGTCCTTTTATCCCACGTTCTCCCCGGGCTCACGATCTTCCTCCAACCCCCCCCTTTTTCTGGTAGTAGCTTTTTCCCACCCTCCCCAGCCACCTCTTCCTCCTCCTCCATCATCCCCCATTCTCCATCCTCCCCCCACCTCCATTCTCCTATGGCCCCTTCCCATTGCCTTCTCCGCATCCTCCACCACCCTTCCCTGCCCTGATGCCGCCCCCGGCAGCCTCAGCTCTTCTGCCCCTGCAGCCGAAGACACTGACTTAGGAGGCCGGGAGTAGGGGTGATGGTACGGGCGCTCCCCTCCTGTCACTTCTCTGCGGAGACGTGGCCCAGAGCTGGGCTGCTGTTCCTTCTTCTCTGGCCGCTTCTGCCGCTGCAGTAGAGGCAAGGAAAGAGGCGAAAGCAGGGAGGGCTGCGTCTCCGCTGCTCACCGACCCTGCAGGAGGGACGTCCCCAAGCTCATGATGCACATGGTTCCCCCCCGCCCCCCACCAGCAGCTCTCCCATGGCACTGCCCCTTGCCTGCTGCTTGCCTTTCGGTCCGCTGTCCAGAGGACAAGGACGAGAAAGAAGGAAGTGGGGAGTGAGAGTGGGAGACAACTGGTGGGGCTTCCATAGCAACCATCTTGTTTGGCTTTGGAGCAGGTTATGACATAGTAAGCTGCGGCAAAACACATGCACTCATGAGCTCCTTTTTAACCTCCCTGTTTCTTCGCTTCATAACGACCCCCTAGAAAAAAGAACATGAAAGCTACTGAGATACTGACTTTACTTCCCCTACCTCTGAATAAGGGGAAAAACCTTCACATTAAAATCCTCTATTTTGATTTAGCATCACAGTTTAGGGCAGGAAGAGAGACGACCTAGCCCAACCCCTACATTTTACAGATGAGCAAAATGAGACCCCAAAGGTATTATCACTTTCCCCAAGGTGACACACTCAGTGGCAGAGCCAGGAGGAGGTCTTTGGACTCTAAATCCAGGGCTCTTTTATTTAGCTCCAAAGATTCCAAAACCCTTCGACTGGAGCTGAAATTGCGCAACCCACCTCAACTTTACCGAAGGACGTTGCTAATGATGTGTAGCAGCAGTTTTTGTGTAGGTTACAGTCCTACTCATGAGGTCTAGAGGTTTCTTTTGGGGGGAGGGGCAAAGGTCTTGGCTAGGGCCCATACCCCATCACTACAATTCAAGAACTTGGATTCTAATCCAGATTCTAATCTGTCATTAACACTGTGACTAAGAAAATCACTTAATTTTTCTGTACCTCCATTACATCATATTGCTTTTTGGTCTGTCCAGCCGAAGAACAAGGAATTTTGGTGGGGGGAAGAATAGTGAGAGTAGAATACAGCCAAAGAAAGCCTCTTTCTTTGAATGTGTTACCTGCAAGCAAGAAAGGTTTGGACTAGATTAATCAATCAATCAACAAGCATTTTTAAACACTTACTATGTTTCAGACATTGTTCTAAATTGGGGATACAAAAAGAGGCAAAAGACAGCCCCTGCTAAAGTTTATTATCTAATGAGGGAGACAACATACAAATACATACAAAGCATGGCATGTACAGGATAAATAGGAAATTAAAAGAGAGAAAGCACTGAAATTAGATGTCCTTAAGATAGTGGTGTCAGGCTCAGAAATGGGGGCCACTAATCCATACATAAGGATCCCTGTAGACTATGTATTTGATGGGAATAGGATCTGAACCCCTAAAGGGAAAAGACCATGTCTTTGGGATCTGGACCCCAAAAAGAAAAAGCCCTGGACTTTCCCATGTGGCTCAGGGCCATGGCCTTCCACTGGGTGAATTGGCCCTTCCCAATTAAATAACTGCCCTTTCATTGTATGCACCTGGCCCAACCCTAGACCTCCACTCTTAGATCCTATCTAGACCCCAGTTTCCCTTCCCATGTGGTCCAGGTCACTGGAGTTATACCTCCCAGTCACCCCATCTTACTGGCTACTCCCATCTAGATTCTCCCTAGACCCCTCCTCACAGTCACCCTAGACTACTTGGCCACTCCTACAGTCTTTCTGTATATAAGATCCATCCTGCCTCCATTAAGGTTCTCAGATTCTTAAAATTTAGCCAGTGGCTGAGATTTAATCTGTCCCACTTGCATTAGAGATACAAATGCTTAGATTCCTTAAGAGTCTGGCCAATATGGTGGATTCTTAAAATCTCTCCCACCCCAATAGATGTTTTAATAAACCTTGTCTTTGGTTGAAAGAAGGCTTGGGGGGCTGGTAGGTGACGCAGTGGCTAGAACACCGGTGGGTCCCGAAGTCGGGAGGACCTGAGTTCAAATTCAACCTCAGACCAAACACTTGACACTTACTAGCAGTGTGACCCTGGGCAAGTCACTTAACCCCAATTGCTTAAAAAAAAAAAAAAAGCTTTGGTCGAATTTATTCGGGCTGGACCTGCTTTTCTTGCTCTTGCTATTTCAGGGTCCCAGCACCACTACACCCCTTAAACCTCAACATACTGACGTATTTAAAATGTAATGTTTTCTATATTTTGTTAAAATATTTCCCAATTACATTTTAATCTGATTCAGGCTGTACTCTGGAGTATGGCAGTCAGGCCCACAGGCCTCCTGTTTGACATCAAAGCTCTAAGGTACCATCTTATGCTAAATTTTCAAAATTCTGAATGATGTCATGAAAGTGTGGGATATTCCTTTTAAAATATGGAAACCTGGAGGTGGAAGAGGCATTGAAGTTGCATAATAGTAATTTAAACTTCCCCAGTGTTCTTCCAGGCTTAGCACAATATAATTGAGAATTATGTAAACAGGCTTAATTAGCTATCTTTGAGGCATATAAATTCCTCCTCTCCATCTGCCCCATTGTGAACCGTCTAAAAGTGGTTTAATCTGTAACTTTATTTAGTTTACCTATAAAGTCTGGTTCCTTAGGGGATGTATGAGATTATGATTCTGTTCAACTTTTCTGGCCTAAGAGGATATATGATTGCTGCAGCTAACAATTATTTCTCTGAAATATGGAAAGTTGGAGCAGCTTGGTGGTGCAGTAGATAGAGCTCCAGAATTGGAGTCGGGAGAACCTGAGTTCAAATCCAGCCTTAGACACTTGACACTTCTGGCTGTGTGATCCTGGGCAAGTCACTTAACCCTGATTACCTCACCAAAAAAAAAGAAATATGGAAGGTAACTGCCTCTATGGCAGCAAATAGAGACCATCTCTAGAAAGGGAAGAATATGTAACTTTATCATTGGAAGGAATTTGGAAATCATCCAGTGTGACTCTCTCATGTTTTGTATGAGGAGCCTGAGGTCCAGAGGTATGGAATAATTTTCCTGAGGTAATCTAGTCAGGTAGAGGCAGAGCTGAAATTCAAAGCTAGATCGCCTGACGGACCATTATTCTTTTCTTTTTTTTAATGAAATTTTATTTTGCTACTGAAATTGGCCACTATTTGGGGAAGAAAAATTGTCAACATGTACTTATGTGTGTATTCACTCATTCATTTTAAATGATTTGTTACAAATTTAACGTTCCACATCAACAATACCAATTAAAGTTGCTTTACAACTATTTACATTTGAATGTCAACACATAGCATCCATAATAACTTCCTCTGAGTTTCTATTAGAGTTTTTAAATTTTTTTTTGATTTGCCAATCATGTACAACTCTGTAGTTTTTTTCTCATATAGTAAGTTTTAGTCTGTTCTCTGTCCTTTTTCTACCTTTTTTAATATTGAGCTATTTTATAAAGTTTGTCATTTTCTTCCTATTCCTCACACTTCTTGATCTTAATGAAATGAATGAAAAAACATATCTTTTTTGGCCACCATGTGTTAGGGAAAGTACTAAGCAGTGGAAATGCAAATGCAGTAGCAAGACAGTCTTTGCTCTCAAGGAGTTTATGTTCTTTTTTTTTTTGTTCAGACCATTATTCTTTCCACTCTGCTATATATAGCTGGGAGTTGATGGCATAGTGGATGACAGTGGTACATCTAAACAGAAATTCCCTGAAAGGAATTAGAGATGGGGGAGTAGACACTCATTAGGAGACCAGGATTGGAGATTTGGCATCTTAAGATCATAGAATATAAAGCTAGAAGGGACTTTAAAGACCTTCTGTTACAGGGAATTCTGATGGAATCCTAATAAAACTGCCCCCAGCCCCAATATTCTAACTTCCTTATGGGCCCCACTGAACAGCAGGCATGTCCTGATTTAACCACATAATCTGGCTCACACCACAGGCTCCCAGATCCATTTCACATATTTGAACAAGTGTGTTCTTGTACTCAGCCACAATCACATCATCCATTTAGCCCAAGACAGAACCACAATACCTAACTATCCATCTTGACCAGACAGGACCACTATAGCTAGCCAATCAAAGGGCAGCACGAGCAGGATATTTGACCATCAAACCATAGAAGGACCCCTCCCCATTACTTAATCCCCTAACAAATCTCTCCTGCCTTTTTAATATTCATAATTTCTGTTGTGTAATCAGCAATATCACACTATAAATTTGTCTGCATTGTCTTACTAAGTTGCTGGTTCCTCTTGGAATCTAACCTGCTTCTGAGGGGCATCAATCAATAAATTCCTGTACTTGGATTAGAGGTGGTCTGACTCTGAATTCTTTGAGACAGTGGTGCCAAAACACACCATGAAACTGCAACAATTCTTAACCCAGCATTCATAAACTTGTTTTTAAAACAAAAAATATTTTAATAACAATTTCAACATAATTGGTTTCTTTTGTAATCTTATATATTTTATTTTATGCATTTAAAAACTTTATTCTGAGAAAGAGTTCAAAGGCTTCACCAAAATATCAAAGGGGTCCATGACACTAAAAAGGTAAAGCATCCCTGCTCTATTCTAGCCACTCATTTTGTAGATGAGGAAATTGAAACCTGAAGAAGTGAAATCATTGATTCAAAGTTACACAGCCTCCAGAAATTATTAACATCACAGAGTTAAAGCATGTGTGTTCTGTGTGGGAGAGAGAGAGAAACCAAGAACAGAGAAATAAATTTCAGGTGAAACAAAGTCTGGGAATGGTAAGAAGAGACAGAGAAGAAGCAGTTGAAAAAGTAGTACAAGCTGAAGGAATTATGACATACGAATGTAATGAAATACTATCGTAACATAAGAAATAATGAAAGGGATGGTTTCAGAGAAACCTGGGAAGAACATGGTGAAGAGTGAAGTAAGCAGAATCAGGAGAACAATTTATACAATAACAACAATTTGTAAAGATGAGCAGCTTTGAAAGTCTTAGGAATTCTGATGAACACAATGACCAATCACAATTCCAGAGGATGAATGATGAAATATGCTACCCACCTCCAGATAAAGGTGATAGACTTAGAATGCAGATTGAGTCATTTTTTTGGACATGGCTAATATAAGAATTTTTTTTTGCTTGGCTACACATGTTTATAATGGGTTTTGTTTTT
Organism: Vombatus ursinus; assembly: GCF_900497805.2. NCBI lineage: Eukaryota > Metazoa > Chordata > Mammalia > Diprotodontia > Vombatidae > Vombatus > Vombatus ursinus. The sequence goes on from NW_020955033.1 coordinate 13,188,463, forward strand.
CTTGCTTTCTCAAAGTGAGGGAGAGGAGGTGAGAGGAATAGTATTTGGAGCTGAAAACAATTGAATTTTTCCAGAAAAGAACTAGATCAAAAGAAAAGGCCACTTAATTTGGTAAGAAGGAGATCACTGTTCAATAAAAGAATGAATGAAAAAGCATTTATTAAGCATTGACTATGTACCAAGCCTCATCTCCCAGGTCATAACTTCACCTGCTCCTGCCTGTGGTGAGGTGAATGTCTTGGACCACCCAGGACACAACATCACCTGCCACAAGGTTGGGTTTTGATGGAGGGCCTTGAAAAGTGTAATCACCAGCTTTACTAAATTGACATCTCTCCAGCCATAAATACTTTTGTGTTTCCTCAATGGTTAGCATATTCTCATGCCTTCACACTCTCCCCATCCCTGTGATTCTGAACACCCATGTACATGCCAATGTACAAAATCCATTCTCCATCCATTACCAACTCCTTTACTCCCATTTCCCTCAACCCTACCCCTGCAATATCTCAGTTCAAATTTACCCGCTCCTTCCACTGTATTTTCAGGAATGCCTGTTTCATAATTAATAAACTTGCTTTCATCTTAAACCTCTTCATTCTGGAATTCCCTGAGACATGGCTCTCTGTTGATGACACTCCTGCAGTTACATATTTCCTCATTCCCCTCACCCCTCACTGGTCATGGTAGGAGAATTGGAAAATACCTCCCCATTGCCACTGGCAGAATCTCCTTTTACAACCACCATTCAATAACCTCTTCCTTTGAGGTCAACACTATTCAAATTTATCATCCACTCCAGATCCTGGTGATCATTTATCTATCGGTTCTCAAGACATTCCCTTTTCTTCCACAAGGAGTTCAGTGCTTGGCTCACAGTCTTTCTGTTCACCCCAACTAGGGTACTTCAGCATAATATATATTGATAGTCTCTCAAATATACTCAATCCTCATGACCTACTACTCCTCCACTCCACCTCAGCTACACATAGAGATGAACAAATGAGATATATTTGTAAAGTACTTAGCATGGTGCCTGGCACATAGAAAACACTTAATAAATGCTTGTTCCCTTTGACCCACCATATCTTCGACCTTAACATCATCTGTAAGTTTTCTACATACATGTTCAGGAACTCCAAAATTCCTTTATCTGATAATTATCTTTTATCTTCCAACTCTCCCTATGCCTTATGACTCCTAACCTTTTTCTTCACCCACACCATGACATCTTTCTACCCATTGTTCTTTCATGGATTATTACTCCTGCTCTGGCTACACTGTCCTCCCTTCCCTATCTATCTCTAACACTTGGTAAATTAGTTAAAATCTACAAAATCCTCTCAATTCAAATCCTTTTCCTCCTGGTCCTATTGCCAACTACAGTTTTCTAAAAATTTCAATTTTGTATTATATTCGATATTTGCCTTCTGTTCTCCTATTCTCATGCTGCTGAATGAGGATGGAAAAAAATAAAGAAACTGTGTGGATTGAATCCACTACAAATTTAGGTTACATAATCTTAACTGGGCCCTCACCGAAGCAAAGTTACTTTTTTCACCTCCCTAATCAGAAGCTGTTCCAAACATTCTCATTTATTCTAAGCCCCCACCCCAATGTTCTCTCCTTTTTCCCTCTCAACTAAAGACCTTGCCTTATTCTTCACCAAAAAAAGAAAAGAATTACCCTTCACTGACAGGTCCTTTTCCCCTTTTCATCTCACATAAGTCATATATCTTCCTCCATTTTCTCCTTCATCCCTGTCTCACAGAAAGGGATGGCCCTTCTCCTTGCCAAGCATACCCGTCACCATGCACATTTGATCCCATTCACTCTTGTCTTTTCCAGCAGACTACTCACTCTTTCTCATCCCCATTCACATCTTCAATCTCACTTTATTTACTAGGTCCTTCTATGATGCCTACAAATATCCTCGTCTCCTTCATCCTTAAAAAACCCTCACTTGATCTGGCTATTTCTGATAACTTCAACACCATGCCTCTGTTATAGCTTCATCTTAGTATCTCCCTCAGCTCCTGGGACTTTCTCACTATGGAATTTGAATCCACCCTGCCAACCCCCTTTTCACATTGGTGAATTCCTCTCAGGGCCTCCATTTTGGAAAGAAGCTCATGTAGGCCAACCTTCATTCACATCTGTGCTCCAGACTTTATAGACTAAAACAGTATGACCTTACCCAGGTACCTTCATCTTCTCTCCCCTTTCCTGTGCCCACCCCCCCCCTTCAGCTTATTTGAAAAGCCAGAGAGCAGAGAATTTTTTTACATTTTTCTAGACTGATGGTTTCCTTTCTTGACCACTCCCCTTAAGGGAGTGGCTTCTTTCTTGTGATCAATATCTTCAACCTCAAATAGAAAAGAGAACAGTCCTTGGTATCAATTACTTCAGGGACTTTTTTTCCCCTTTTTTTGTACTCCCCAGTACCACATAGTACATGTTTAATAAATGTTTCTTCACTTCAGAGGTTTAGGGAGGCAATGAGTTTAACTACAAAGAGTTAAATTTGGTTTTCACCTTTGATCCATTTCCTGGAATTTTAGCCCTTTTTCTTGACCTTCCTAAAGGGAAAAGTCTGAAAGAATTTTAAGCTGGAGAAAATATTAATCTCTTTAGTATTTCCGGTTGGACTAAAAATGAAGTTTTTTAATATGCTCCCACATATTCTATCTGTAGTCATGTTTTGTCCTTTATAGTTTCACATTTTTCAAATACATCCCCAAGCTCTCATTGTCTCACACCTGGACTATTACAAGAGCTTTATGGTTGGTCTCCTTGCCTCAGGTCTCTCTCTACCCTTAATATATCTTCCATTCACCTGCCAAAATGATTTTCCTAAAGTGGAGATATGACCATGTTACCCCTCTCCCTTCAATAAACTCCAGTGGCTCCTTTTTACCTCCAGAATCGAATACAAAAGTCCTTGGCATGTAAAACCTTTAACAACCTAGCCCTTTTAACTTATTTGTTTTTTGTTTTTGTTTTTCTCTGTATCTTCATTGCCTGGAATAGTCCCTAACACATAACAGGTTCTTAACAGAATCACAGAATTTTAAAATTAGAGGAGAATTCAGCAGCCACTTTATCTAACCCATACCCCAAAAGGAATTCCCACTGTAATAATATATCCAACAAATAAATGCTCATTCAGTCTTCACTTAAAGAACTCCAATGAAAGGAAACCCACTACATCCTGAAGCAACCCCTTTCACTTTCAGATAGGTCTAATTGTTAGGAAGTTTGTTTGTTTGTTTGTTTGTTTTCCTGACATCATGCCTTAAATATTATCTTTCCAAATTCTCATTGTTCTTGGTTCTGCTTTCTGGGGCCAAATAGAGCAAGTTAACTGCTCTTCAACATGCCAGCACTTCAAATACTTTAAGACATCTATTATGTCCTCCCTGAGTCTTCTTTTCTTCAGAATAAAGATCCCCAGTTCCTTCAACAGATCATCAACTGGCATAGAATCAGAGGCCTTCACTAAATTATCAATATCCTTCCTTTTAAACTACGGTACCTGTGGTCTGAGGGTTGCCAAGCCCTTTTCAGGGCTGTTTTTTCACCTCTGGTGTCCATTTGATTCACCTAACTCTCACCTGTGGCTCCAAGAAGCTATAGCTACAGCAGCCACACCCTGGGTAAACATTTCAGCAGACAGGCTAAACCAGGTTGAAGGTAACCTAAGGGTCTCAAACCCTTCAGTGAGTTAGGGGGGTGTCTACCCCAAGCATGGGAAGAGTTCCCCTGGCAGAATGGGCAGATGAGAACAATTTGTTCCAACAGCCATGAAGGTGGCTGAAGCAGGCGTTGTGGAGTGCTTAGAGCTTGGTTAGACATTGAAGACACCAAGGTCATCCATTGCATCCCAAGCCATCACCAGTTGTCTTGACTTTGTCTTGCTTTTTCTGAACTTTATGACTATGGAAGAGAGAGCCCAATTCTGCCTCACTTAAACCTAATTTATGCATGAATCAAAAGATATCACCTATACCATTTTACCTTGAGCATTCTCAAGTTCTCTCTGAAGAACTTTGGAGTCAATTGCTCAACATGGGAGAAACTGGCAAAGGACCACCCAGTATGGTGTGCCCACCTCAAAGAAGGTGCTGTGCTCTATGAGCAAAGCAGAATTGCAGTAGCTCAAAAGAAATGTGAGATGTGCAAATTTAGAGACATTGCCACTCCAAATATTCATTTGGAGTATTTGTGCCTGCCCTATGGTAGAGGCTTATATTGGTCTGATCAGTCACAGCTGAACACACTGTACCTTGACTCCAACATAGTGGTGTCAATTTGGTCCTCTTCAAGAACAAAGGACAACAACCAACCAACTAGCCCACAACTAACTATGATCATCTCAATGTGGTCTGACCAGGGCAGAGTACAGCAGGACTTGACCTTTTAGTGAATAATCTGAATTATAGCTTAGCTGCCCCAATACTGATAACAGATGCTTAAAAGATTAGATTTTTGGATTGATTATGAAAAAAGCACAGAATCTCATTTGATTCACCTCTAAATGCTATGATCCTCCCAAGAATGCATGAGGAAAGTCATACAAGTATCATGATGCTCATTTTACAGATAAGGAAACAGGAATTCAGAGAAGATAAGTAAATTGCCTGTTAACACAACTAATAAATGATAAAGCCAGATTTCAAACACATTTTCAAACTCTAATGCAAATGTTACACCACACATCTAAAAGTGAAAGAAGAATTTACCAAGGCATGGTATTTTTCATTTCCTCAATGCTAATCTAAAATAAAACTTCTTTCTTGCATTTTATATTTGAAGACTTTTGATCTTTGATTACAGCACAAATAAAAGACTTAACTAGATCATTTTTTTAAATGACAAAACTGTCAGTTTTTTCATTTTTTTCAAACCTCACATGGCTATATAATCACATTATTAGTAGTAAGAGTAGCAATTTAATCACAATGGCACCACTTAAAGAATAGAATCAAAATAGAAATGATGCAACCAGAAAACTGAGATTTTGTCCTTGACTTACAGGGATTAGCTGGTAACAGTAAGTATCAACTGCAAAATATTTGTATAAATATAATAATAGATTATATATATGTAAATATCATATAACACATTATAATACATAATAAAAATGTAATTCATATAAGTAAAATAAAACCCTTGTTCCAAGGCCCATTGGTATGGAGCTCTCTCCTTATTGGTGGAGATAAAGACCCTACCCTATATAAAAGATGGGGCAGAGTTGAGGAGAAGCAGGAACTTAAGGTCTCAGCCAGTCCCCATTTTGTGGACTCTTCAAGTGGGAATCCCTCTGTGGGACTCTCTAAGTGAGAGACTTCTTCAAGCATAGCCTCAAAATGGCTTCCAGCTTCAAGAAATAAAATAGAAGAGGCAAATTTTAGATTGTTAAAGAAGGAGAGTCTGAGCAGACATAAGAGGAGCTGGCAATCCCCATTATGTCCCTATCCAGCTTGCTGCTGGAAAGACTTTGGAGAGATTCCCCTTGAGTGAAATTCAGGACTCGCTCTTGATTGAGTTGAGTCAGCTTGATGCCAATGGGAGAGTTCTGTCATCCTATATTGTCTGATATGTATTCTCCTATGTATACCTTCTCTGATTTTTTTTTTTTTTGCTATGATTTGGATACATGGGCTTCTTTGCAGTTTGCTATGTATGTTCGTTGTGGAACTAGTGTTAGGTGGGGAAGTAGTCGATGCTTGGAGTTCTCCTTCCTCCCAAAATAACAAAGAGATCAAAAGTTAGATGGAACACAGTCATACCCCCTAGGCTAACAATATTTAAGGAAGCAGATAGATATACTTCTAACCTAATAACCCTTCCCTCTAAATAGAGCAAAGTGGTAGCCTCTATCCCTAATCTCCTACTTCTGCTCTTGGCAGGAATGAAAATCTCCCTTGGAAAAGTGTGGGAGAAGAAGAGGCTAGAGACCTCTCTTAGAGCTCCATATCTCTCACTCCTTATACTAAAAATCAAATTATGAATGAAGTTTGCATCTAATTTTTTATATGGTTTGTATACTCGAAAGTATTTAACTTTTATGTGGTAAGTCTTTAGTGATAAGTAAATAACTTAGAGATGTCAAAACAAGCAATCCTAATTTGTACTCATTTCAAGTTATTAAGTAAATGTAGAATAAATGTTTATTGACTGATTGGAATTTATCATTTTCTGCTGACAAATATTGCCTTTTTTTGCAAATATTTCTTATAAAGTATTTCAATCAAATATCCTTATAGATGAAACTACTGAATCCTTCCTTCTATGAACTATATTTCAAAAAGTTAGTAAAATATTATTATGGGTAAAGGACAATTTTGAAATGTTCTACATGTTAGTTTGGAAATATTTGGGGGAAAATACCAATAGCTTCAAAATTATCTTAAAGAAAATGATCTTTGAGATTTTATTCCTATGTATTTTCTACAATTTAATCTTCCAATTTGGTTATAGAATGGAACTCTTTTTTTTGTCTTTTTGGTGAGGCAATTGGAGTTAAGTGACTTGCCCAGGGTCACACAGCTAGTAAGTACCAAGTGTCTGAAGCCAGATTTGAACTCAGGTCCTCCTGACTCCAAGGTTGTAGCTCTATCCACTGTGCCACCTAGCTTCCCCCTAGAACGTAACTCTTAAACCTCTGTTTGGGTAGAGTAATCTGATGGAATTCATTAAAAATATTCCTGAACAAGATTGATTTTTTAAAAATTAACAAATGTATGTATATATACATAGATGTAGATGTAGATATAGATATGTGTGTTTATACATGTGTGTTTATGTATATAAGATGCATGCTCCTGATGTGGTCTTGAGGGGTTAGGCAATCTCTTTCTCTACTGCCATAAGATCAAGCTCCTACTGGACTTGTTTCCCCATTTGTTAGGGACCAATGACTAGCACTGCAATTTCATTTAACCACTTTACATCAATTGACTTTTACAAAGGAATTTTTCACTTAAAAGATATAGTAAGAACATATGTACAAACATCCACCCCCCACACACACCTCCAATGCATCCAGAGCATACTCTTCTCTATATTACCTCAATCTCTGGGACAGTAGGCTTAAAACTTAGCTCAGTTCCTACGTACATAGCATCAAAACCATCAAATTCATATCCAATGGCAGCACTACTGCTAAATGAGTTCTCATTTCAGCTTTTGCTGGCATGAGTCTAGAAAGATGCTCCCAAAGACTGCTCCTTGCTTTTCAGGACATTTATGTTGGGCTCTCTGTAAACTCAGCTTGGATTCTGACTCCCAGATCATGTGATTCAGTCTTCTAACCAAGGTTCCACTCCCTGAAACTTGTTGTTTATCTTTCATTCTCAGAGGACATGACATCAGGAAGGTGATGCCATGACTTGCATGTGAACTGGAATTTAAGTGAGGGAGGGCTGTACAAAGTCACCAGTCTACTATTCTCTCTTCCAGAGCCATCTGGGTTCAATGGCAAGACATAGATCAGGATGACTCCCTGTACCTAGAATGCAAAAGAACAGACAAAAGGAATAAGAACAAGAATCAGACCTATTTTCCTAGGGCTAAATGGCCTCAGAGCAAGGATGAAGACCCTAAGGCCTTTCCCCTTACTAGACCATGTCTCATCAGATTCCCATGCAGAATCCTGGATTTCCCCCAGTCTTGAATGAAGCCATGAAAAGGCTGAAGCTGACTCAGGCTCTTTTTTGAAGATGCCAGCAGTTCTGAGTAGACAACCAATAGAAAAAAGCTTCTGATTCTTCTTTCACAACATGACTAATGTGGAAATATGTTTAATATGATTGTACATATATAGCCTATATCAGATTGCATACTGTCTTGGGGAAGGGGGAGGAGAGGAAGGAACTCAAAATCTTATAAAAGTGAATGCTGAAAACTAAAAGTAAATAAATGAATAATTTTTTTAAAAAGCTTCTTTTAACTACGTGGAGCTTTTTAAAAGCTCCTTTTAACTAGTCAACTAGAACCAGTTATAGAATGTTCAAGAATGATCCACAGTTTCTCTAAGCCCCTCCCCTTATAAATCATCATGATTTACCCAGAAGCAGGCTCCAAGCCTCTCCATGTGGGGAAGTTGCATCAACCAAACAAGTTTATGGGATCTGTAATATGCTAGACTCTTATTACATACATGCATATGCATAGACATATATATATATGCATATGTATATGTTGTGATAAAATGTCACAAAACTATTAATGCAGTCCTATGTTAATATTAAAAAAAAATTATCCCCATCCCCAGTTTTCTTCTTTAGACAGTGGGAGGTTGTAGAAAACAAGGGAAAGACTATTAGTACAGTGGTGTAAACAGAATTTCTAGACATCTAACAAAAGCTTGGAGTTGTGTCCCTCAAAAGATTGATTTAATCTACTAGTAGGGGGACTCACAGATCATTTCACCTTATTGTTCCAGCATGAGGAACAGATAATTCAACATAAATAAGCAGTGTATCTACAGCTTCCTGAACATCAGTCCTGAGAGGAATATTAGGGGACTGCCAGAATAATTGTTCTTCTGGATATCAGTTTTTGTTTCAATTGCTCTTGTGTTTGAAGGCTCTATAAAAGCCATAGTTATGCAAGTGATGATTATAAATGTGAGCTGGGGCTGGCAGCACAGTATTTATGTAAAACCTCTGGCCTCCAGCCCCAAAAGTAGGAATGGCTCCAGTGGGAGCTGAGCCACAAGAGCATGCTCCATGGGATTCTTCCAAGCATATTCTAGGGCTCCCAGTGCCCAAGAAGAACTTTCCATATATGCACTAAATATATACATACAAAGAAGCTATTGTGTAATAACAGAGGATATTTACCCCAAAAACAGGTCAGGAGGGACTAGCTAATTCTCCTTTGTCTCAATGAAGGAAAAGCAATCTGAAATGAGAGCAAAATAGATTCTTCCTCTTCAACAGAGAAAAGGGCATTTTCTGACCATTTAATTCTGCAAGTATTTATTAAGTGACTGTAGGCACTGTGTACTGACATTGAAAAATAAAAATAAAAACAACCCCTGCCATCTAGGACCTTACATCCAATGGGGAGGAGGGACAAGGAAACATATACCAAAGAAATACAAAATACATACCAAGTAGTTCCTTGGGAGAGAACACCAGCAATGCCAAGGATCAGGATACTGGCTTCCCAGGAGGTTACATTTGAGCTGACCTTTGAAGGAAGCTAGGGATTCAGAAAGGCAGAGGTGAAGTAGGAGGTACAGAGTCTGTGCAAAGGCATGGAGGCAGGACATGGGAATGCCTAGTTCAGGAAACAGCAAGGTGGGCCGTTGGCTGGAACATCAAGCATGTTAATGTATAATAAGTCTAAAAAGGTAGGTTGGAGCCAGATTTCAAAGTGTTTTAAAAGCTAGACAGAGAAGAAAGAAGAGAGGAAACTGGAAATGTAAATTTTTAATTTTAAATTAAAATTTTGCTACAAATATTTCTTTTGTTTTCCAGGAGATGCCTTCTCCAAGGTAAACAAGAGAACTTCTGAAGTGGAAGCCCCTGTTAAAGCCCATCTCACTACCTGACAAATACAAGTTTCCCTCGGTAACCTAAGTTCTTCCTAAGTCAGAGTATATGCCCATATTCATCAGGATACATGAGCAGCTACCAACCAGTGATAAACCAGGTATCTAGAGTGAGTTGAGAAGAAAGATAGAAAGAGAAATAAATAGAATAGATAAAGAGAAATAAATAGAGAAATAAAAAGAGAAAGAGCAAAGGACAAAGCTCTACCAAAGAACCAAACCAATCTAATTTTAACCAAAAGATTTTTTAGCAACGGTTACCAAGCTGAATGATCAAGTCAAAGGGATTATTCATTCGGACAGCCTAGATTGATTTTAATCCCAGCTGAGTCTTTCCCAGGACTAAGGTCAAGCACAGCACCTTAATTTTCTGGACACTCAGAGTCCCAGCCTGGACTGTGCCAACCTAAACCTGGTAAGGAGTCCCACTAGGTTCTTGCTCTGTTTGATGTAATCTTGTGCTGGTCATGTCCTACTCAGTCCTAAAATCACAGAGACTTCCTCAGCTTCTGTGGTCTCAGACAGCGTTTGGTTTAACTGAGGGTGACCAACCAGGGGATTCAACTTTTGACACCATATTGTTGTTCCTGACAACAAACTCCAAAATCTGAAATAGTTTTAGAAAGAAATTTATTAGGTTGTTTGGTAGAGAAGAGTGAGCTGGGTCATTTCCCCCTTTCACCTTTCCCCCAACATAAACCACATGTACACAGTTAAATAACTTTGCCAAGAGAACTGCTTAAAAGCAAGGTAGATTGAGATGAAAATCGGTAAATGTGAATATTCAACAAAATGTGGGTTCAGTCAAAATCCAAGGGGAACCCAAAACATAGGCTTGAGTGGACCCAAAATAAGAATGTTTTATTTTGGTTGCTTTAAGAACTAGGGGAACCTAAAATTTCTTGTGGCAACTCTGGCATTCCTGGAGAATTATTGAGATCAAGATAACATCCTATGTTCAAACCATCTCTATGTAGATTAAACAGTATATTAATAAGTTTTCTGAAAGATATAAAAAAGCATTCACACATACATATATGTATATTATACTGATGTATGGCAATGGCATATAATATATGGCATATATGGTATATGTACACATTCATATATACACTGGCACTAATATATATTTACACAATGTAATGTGTGTATGTAATATTTACATGTAAATATTATATACACACATACATTTTAACTACTTGTCTAACCACTCTTCGGTCTTCTTTGCTAGATCTTCATTCAGGTGACAAGCACTGATCTTGGGTTAGGCCTCTGTCCTGGCTCTTTTCTTTTCTCCTTCTATATTATTTCACTTGGTGATTTCACTTGCTCTCATTGATTCAATAATTATCTCTATGTTGAGGATTGTCAGATCTACTTGTAAGCTGTAACCTCTATACTTCCAGTCTCATATCTCCAACTGCCTATTGGATATCTAGAAGTGAATGTCCTCTGGACAGCTTAAAATCAACATGTCCAAAATTGAACTTATTCCTGTTATTATTGGGGGTACCACCATCTTCCTAGCCATTCAGATTCACAACCTAGATATCATCTTCAACTCCTTACTCTCTCTCACTCTTCCATTCCCCCAATTCAATTTATTTCCAAGTCCTGTAGATTCTACCTTTATAACATCTCTTGTATACACTCAAAACTCTTGCCTTTTCTTTGGTAAGATAATTTCAGCTGAGATTATTTTAGAGACAGTATGAAAGAAAAATCTGAAGAAAATTAGGCATTTCTTTTCTCACCAATTTGGTGGGGGAAAATCTACTTGAACATGTTTCATGTTAGTTCCATTCTGCGTCAAAGTTGTGGAGTGCGCAGAATTTGTCCTTCAGGCCTTTAAGTAATATTTTCAGTCAATCCTTCAATAAGCCTACTAGTTCTCCCTTGGACCTTCACCTGATGTCTGTCCTCTCAAGCAGTAACTCCCAGGACCTTTCTCAAGCCCATTCCCTCCATCAAACCTTGGTGTCCTATGTCTCATTTCCTTAGGTTCCTAGTCTCTATTACCCTCAGGTAAATTAATTTATGCTAAGGAGTTAGTGGTTGAAGCTGGCCTAATAATTTATTCTTCCAGGACTATTTTCATTTTGATTGTGGGTTCCACTAGAATAAAAATGGCATACCAAAGAAATAAATATTTAATAGAAGATTTTCATGAGGTGGGCAGCTGGTAGGAATTAATTGTTTTTGTTGGGGGAACCTACCAGTAACTTTAAAAGCATATTACAGTTGGCCACCTTCTCTTCCATCTCAGCTACTGCCAGAGGTCTAGCAGACCCCAGGCCTGTCAGACTCTTGAAAGAACACCTTCCCTATCCCTGGCCCCCCTTTCCTGCAAGATGCCTTCAGAGAAGACCTGCAAGCAGCACCCAATCTTTGAGCAAAGAGAAGATGTGAAACTTATTTGAGAGTAGCATCCTATCAAGATACTGGTGATAACAAAGCTAAAACGGTGAGAAACAACTTACCATACTGGATAAAACTAAATTCCTTGTACCATATCATGTCAACATGAATGAGCTAAGCAAAATGATTGAAAGGTTCCTACAGTTGAATGCTAATCAAGTTTTCTTCCTATTGGTTAATAGACACAGCATAATGAATGTTTCCATATCTCTTTCCTTAGTATATAAAAGAAAGAAGGATAAAGTTGGATTCTGGCGCGTGATATATGGCTCTCAGGAGATGTTGGAAGAAAATCTTCAGTGTAAGACCTTCTATATTAGAATTTTTTAAGCCTTCACCCAGGAAAAAAGAGATATCATCAACTGAGATTGATTAGTTCATTGCATTCCACCCAATTCGCCAAAACATTACCAACTTTCATGCTTTTATTAAATTCTCTTGTATTACATGCAAATAAGTTCAGTTCCAAAAACATATACATTATAGTTTTGGAAAACTCCTCTTTCCCCAAGGATATCTTGGCTTTTTTAGTTTTAGGTTTAGAAACATACCTTGAATTCTAAGTTGCCAATAAAATGGACATTTGAATTGCTGGAGTGACTTTTTTTTTTTAGGAACACTCAGGGCTTTAGTGTTCCTACAATGAGATAAGGCTTCTATCTTCTTGTATTACCTAGGCAGACTCCATATATCTTATGTTACCTGAATGTAATGGAGGAAATGGTGGTGCAGTTAAGGGGGTACTGGACCTTAAGTGTGAAAATCTGGCCTTAAATTCCAAATGTGTCACTAAATTAGCTGTGTGACACTGGGCAAATAATTTGAGAACTGTTTTTTTGTCTTCAAATTTGGGATAACACCTACACTACTGACCTCTTGGCTTTGTCCTATGTGTGAATGAGATAATATATTTAAAAAGCATCTTGGTTTGATTTTTTTAAAATACTATTGAAGACTTCTGTTTTTATGTAGAGTATTTCCTGATATATTCCTCCCTAATGACCCCATTAACCCACCTTTGTAACAAAGAGGAAAAAAAAAAGTGAAACAAAACCAACTGGAGTTGGAACTACATCTGTTTTATGTAGGTTAGGCTGGTTTTACTTTTAGGGGCAAGGAGGTTGTTCGTAGGATTTAGTTGGTCTGAATGACTAAGACTTGAACCATTGGTGGGGTGGCTTGTCCCCTGTGGAAGCCCAGCCTATGAGGAACTTATATCCCAGAGGTCTGGTGGGATTCCTACCACTGTGTGGGACAATCTTTCTGACCCTGAACTGTTGCTATGGCCCATGCTAATGTGGAGGTAAAGGGGGGCCTCATCCACCTGAGTCAATGCTGTAGCCACAATAATCCTTTTTATGGATGAGTGAATTTTTCTTTTGAAAATGTTTTATGGTCCACAAATGCCTCATTGTGTTCATTGTTACAGCCTGAGGGGACCGACCTGAGTAATGCTTGGCCCAGACTACTACCAACCCACACAGGAACTGAATTTGACTGTAAGAAGCCTATTCAACATCCAGTACTCACTGTCTCCTACCTTTCTACCAAAAGGGTAGAAGAAAGATCAGTTCTTGTTATTATTTTTTTTTAATAGAGAGTTACTGTTGATTCTCTGTTAAATATGTTGTCTCAAAAGGTGTGAAGCATCTTTAAAATGATTTAGGATGTTAAACTTTTGTGGGGAACATATCCATCAAATAATATATGTGAAAAAATAAAATGTACAAAAATCTCCCTTCTAGCTTTTGTAGAATGCAGCTGTTGAAAACGGATCTAGAGAGAGAAAGGAACTCCGAGGCCATTTTGTCAACCCCTCTTATTTTTAGATGACTGAAGCCCAGGGAGGCCAAATGATTTGAATAAAGTCACATAAGTAGTTAAGTGGGTTTGTTTTTTTTAAGTTTCAGAAACTTTAATGCAGGAAAAAAAAAATGAGACTTCCATAAATGAGTGTCACAAAACAAAATTTGTAAGGACCCTCAAACCAGGATTGTTTTATTCCAGATCCAGTGCTCTGCCCACTGTATCCCACTCAGGTGGCGAGAAATGTTACTTCCACATATCCTATATGTCCCATCATTGTAGTGCACAAAGGCTTCAGAAGCTCACCTTTTTCACTAGGTCAGCTGAGCTAATAGAATGAATCTGTAGCAAAATGATAGATTTGGAGTTAGAAGTGATTTATTCCAAATCTCTGGATTTATATGTGAGGAAACTGAGGCTTGGAGATGTTAAGGGATTTGCCCAAAGTCAAAGAGCTATTAAATGGGAGAGCTGGGATTTGAAGCCAGACCCCTTGAGTACACATACCCTGTACCACACTACCTCTTCTCTAGCAACTATGATATCCAGTCTGCCCCATGTATTAACACTAGATTAATATAGCTATTTGAATGTAAAATAGCACTTCTACTCCTGTATTATGCCCCCACTTATCTGTAAAATGAGCTGGAGAAGGAAATGTCAAAGCACTCCAGTATTTTTGCCAAGAAAATCCCAAATGGGGTCAAGAAGAGTTGGACACTACTGAAAAATGACTGAACAACAAAGGGGCAGCTAGGTGGTACAGTGGATAGAGTGCTAAGCCTGGAGTCAGGAAGACTTATCTTCCTGATTTCAAATCTCAGACCTTAGTAGCTGTGTGACCCTGGGTAAGCCACTTAACCCTGTTTGCCTCAGTGTCTCATCTGTAAAAATGAACTGGAGAAGGAAATGGTAAACCACTCCAATATCTTTGCCAAGAAAATCCCAAATGGGGTCATGAAGAATAGGACATGACTGAACAACATACCCCCTACTTTCCTAGACTTCAAAACCAAGCCTCAACTGATGTCTCATCCTGGAACTCCCCTCTGTTCCAGGAGCCTCCTTTTTCTGGAGTTTACATCCCTCCATCAGGCTGGTGCCCTCCTCCCTTTAGGTTCCTCCTGGGGCTTCCATTTTTGAAGAGGCTGAAGCTAGCCAAGCTTCTTTCTGGACTTCAAAACCATGGCCCCCAGGAGAGTATGCTCATTCACCATCCTCTTTTCAACTCCCTTTGTCATGTTGTTTTTTCTGTTAGCATATAAGCTTCTTGAAGTCAGGGCGTGTATCTTTTTTTTTTTTTTTTGTGCTTGCATTTGTATGTCCAGGACTTAGCACAGTGCCTGAAATAAGGACTTAATAATTGCTTATTGCCTTGCCTGGCCCCACTGTGTATTTAGCAGCTTTATGACAGACTTTAGGCATGGATGGGCAGAGTACAACTGAGCCACAGGTAGGTGTGAAGAATCATCACTTCATTTCATGGAGGTACTGATACATTCATTGACTTAATCAAGATCACAGAACAAACTATAAATGGAGTTGGAAATAAAATCTTAATCTCCCATCTTCTAGGCCTGTGTAGTTACTATACACTAGCTCATACATACTATATCATTTAGTGACTTGAATTCCCTCTTTAAGATACTTCTATATTGGCTAGAGAATACTAATTATGTGCTTTAGAAGAATTCTAAAAAGAAAGACTTCAGGAAAGGCACTCTTCTAGACCTCTGAGACAGAAACCAAATGAGCATTTTTAGAATATGAAAATGACCACTTCTAAATTTCCATTTCTGGGCAGCAGGCGTGGTAGAGCTACAAATCAGTGATGGTAATTAGAATGGTTTTATTTTTGCTTTTGCCTGTAAGCTTTAGTGCTTTGCAAGATTCGGGAACAAACAAAAGATTATTGTTTTGTAGGGAAGAAAATGGGTATGTTTGCATGCTATAATGGAAAGAATACTAGCTTTGGAATCAGAAGATCTGGGTTCAAGATATGGCTCTGTTACATATTACCATTATGAGGTAGGCAAATCATGCATTCTCTCTGAATCTCAGTTTCCTCATTTCATGTTAATCAATGAAGTATTTATTAAGCACCTAGCGTGAGTTTAGTGCTGTGATTAGCAGTTTAAGAAACAAAATCTTATTGTACACAATAACAGCTACATTGTAAGATGACTAATATTGATAAACTTTATCCTTCCTAGCCATCCAAGGATCTAAGACATCTCCAAAGGCCCCGGGATGGAAAATGCTATCCACATCCAAAGAAAGAACTATGGAGTTTGAATGCAGATCGAAGCATACTATTTACTATTTTTTTTTCTTCTGTTGAGTTTTGTTTCCTCTTTATGGTTGTTCCTCCTATTGGTTCTAATTCTTACTTACAACATCACTAATGTGAAAATATATTTAATAAGAATGTATATATATAGCCTATATCAGATTGTGCACTGTCTTGGGAAGGGTGATGGGGAGGGTGGGGGAGAAAAATTTTAAACTCAAAAGCATATGGAAGTGATTGTTGATAAATCAAAATAAATTAATTAAAAAAATAAAATAGAGAAAAAACAAACAAAAAAGAAATAAAATCTTAGTAAAAAGGACCTTAGAAAAATCATCTTTGTTGAAAGTTATGTTGAGTCAGTTCCGCATTGTTCCCAGCCCTGCTTATCAGTGTTGGGGGAGACTTTGGTGGAGAAGGATACACCAAGTCTGTAGTTTTTGTATCACCTGCTCTTTGTCAGTACCCATACTAACAAATTGTTGAGTTCTTGGGACCTTGGGGAGGAATTGAGATTTAAGGGCACCACCTCTTTTGCAGAGGTGGACCAATCTGCATTATCTTAAAGTTATTTCTATAAAAGTGGTCCCCAGCCAGTCTATGTCTTGCTACCTTGAGGTACTTATAATAAAATCTTTTTAATTCTCTTTGTCTGGACTTTGACCTAGGTAATCTGAGTGAAAGTCCAAATGCAGAATTTCCCTTTCAACAATCTAGTTCAAAGCTCTTATTTTACAAATGAGAAATCTGATGCCCAGGGAGGCAAAAACTCAATCCCTGCCCTCAAGGAGTTCACATTCTAATGGGAGAGATAACATACAAACAATTTTGTAATATAAACTGAGGCAGATTCTCTCTTTGGGGAATTCAGATCTCTCTTTCTCCCAAAGGGAAAAATACACAGAGTACTCAAATGCCTGGATCTAAATCCCCGTTTTCCCTAAAGGGAAGAAAACCAGAGGAAGATGATTTCAGTGAAATATGAGTAAAGGTCCTCAGTTGTTTGATAGATGATTAATTAGACCCCTGTTTTATTGGACCCCTATTTTATTCTAATCCAGTATTAACCCGTTTGATATGATTCCAAAGGGGTGGTGATTCTTCAGATAGTAGGCCTCAGAGTTGTGAACTGTAGATTATAAATTCACTTGCTGATCTGTAGGAAGCTAACTAGAGGACTTCCACCCTTGTTTTTATTTGTAGGATGTTTTGCTAAACCCTAATCTTGAATTAATCCTGCCATCTGCAGCCTTTCTTCCTATTCATATGCTGCTGAACAGAACATTTTCTCTAGTATAGGCCTGATGGTCTAGGAAGTATCAGATTATGGATCTATCTTCTCTTTAATTTTTATGGCTTAAGAAACTAGGCAGAAAGCTGGGAAACAATTTTTATAACCAGTGTCTCTGATGTAGGCCTCATTTCTAAAAGATATAGAGAACTGAGTCAAATTTATAAGAACACAAGTCATTCCCCAATTGATAAATGGTCAAAGGATATGAACAAGACAATTTTCAGAGGAAGAAATTAAAGTTATCTGTAGTCATATGAAAAAATGTTCTAAATCACTATTGATTGGAGAAATGCAAATCAAAACAATTCTGAGCTACCACATCACATCTATCAGATTGGCTAACATGACCAAACAGGAAAATGATAAATGTTGGAGAAGATGTGGGAACACTGGAACACTGATGCATTGCTGGTGGAGTTGTGAACTGATCCAACCATTCTGGAAAGCCATTTGGAACTATGCCCAAAGGCCTATAAAACTGTGCATTGCCTTTGATCCAGCAATACCATTACTTGGTCTGTATCCCAAAGAGATCATAAAAAAAGTGAAAAGGATCCACATGTACAAAAAATATTTATAGCAACTCTTTTTGTGGTGGCAAAGAATTGGAAATTGAGAGAATGCCCAACAATTAGGGAATGGCTGGACAAGTTGTGGTAAGTGATTATGATGGAATACTATTGTGTTATAAGAAATGATGAGCAGGCAGATTTCAGAAAAACCTGGAAAGACTTCCATGAACTGATGTTGAGTGAAGTGAGCAGAACCAAGAGAACTTTGTACACAGTAACAGCTACATAGTGTGATGACCAACTTTGATAGACTTAGCTCTTTTGAGCAATGCAATGATCTAAGACAATTCCAAAAGAATCATGATGAAAAATATTATCCATATACAGAGAAAGAACTATGGAGTGTGAATGCAGATGGAAACACACTATTTTCTCTCCCTTTTTTTTTCTTTCTTGTGGTTTTTCCCTTTGTTCTGATTCTTCTTTCACAACATGACTAATGTGGAAATATGTTTAATATGATTGTACATGTATAAGCTATATTAGATTGCATGCTGTCTTGGGGAGGTGGGGAGAGAGAGAGAAAACTGAGAATTCAAAATCTTTTAAAAATGAATGTTGAAAACTAAAAATAAATTAATTAAAAATTATGGCCTAAAAGAAATGTACAAGATTGTAATATGAAAAAGAATTATTTTTCTGTCATTCTGACATAATTTTGCCTATCAGTAGCATTGTCAGAATTCTCATGATTGCTCAGATTTTCTCTGAGGCCTGAACCCATGTTGTAACATAAAAATAAAACCTAAGTTTTTACCTCTAGAATTTCTGTATTGTGGAAAGTACATATTTGGCAACAGTTACCAACCTCATGAGCTCAGAGAGGAGATACTTTGCCAGTAATAAAAGGATAGAGAATATCTTCTTTCTCCTCCCCTCATTTTATTGAGTGGAACAGAGTATTGTGGGATGAGGATGGAGGAAGAAATGATTTTATCTTACTCTATTTGCCTTTCCAACTTTTAGCAATGTTAGAAAAGGAATGTAGTATCTATGAAATTCCTTAATATTAAATAATAGATGTATATGTATACATATATGTGTATATATAGGTATATACACATAAACACACAAAATTAAAAAAACAAACAAACATTAAATAGCATAATACTAAGGTATTGGGTGCAGTTAGGTAGTGTGATAGAATGCTGGGGCTGGAGACAGGAAGACTCATTTTCCTAAGTTCAAATCTGGCCTCAAGACACTGACTATCTTAGCTTTGTGACCCTGGGCAAATCATTTAAATTATTTGCCTCAGTTTCCTCATCTGTAAAATGAGCTGGAGAAGGACATGGTAAATCACTCCAGTGTCTTTGCCAAGAAAACCCCAAATGAGGTCACAAAGAGTCTAACACGCCTGAAAACAACTGAACAACAATTGGACATAGCAAGGCCAATGAGCATTTGTTAAGCATATACTGTTTTAGGCGCTGTGCTAAGCGCTAGGTTTACAAATATAAGGGAAAAAAAAGAATTTCTTCACTCAAGCAGTTTTGTGTTCTAATGGGGAAAGACAAGTACATAGAAGGGACTGTACGAAGGTATTTGGGGAGAGGATCAGAATGATATCGATGTCCATAAAAATCAAAAGGGAATGCAGGTTGGAGGTCCTGGACATCTCCCCAAAATAAGGACCCTAGGAAGAACCAATAAAAAGAATGAAACAAGCATTTATGAAGTGTCTACTATGTGCCAGGCATTGTGTTAAGTGCTTTACAATTATTATCTCATTTGATCCTCACAACAACCCTGGGAGGTGGGTGCTGTTATTAATCCCATTTTACAGCTGAGGAAACTGAAGTAAATAGAGGCAAAGTGACTTGCCCAGGGTCACATAGCAAGTATCTGAGGTTAGATATGAACTCAGGTCTTCCTGACTTCAGGTCCAGCTTTCTATTTACTGTATCATCTAGTAGGTTCACTGGATAAAAGGGGCCAGCAAGGCAGATTGACATTTCAGGGTAAGCAAGTTCAGTGGTTGAGGGGAGTTTCAGGGTTAAATTCTAGTCCAGAAAGACAGAAACTGACCTGAGAGAAATGATGATACTAAGGCGGAGAACTTCCTTCCTGTTCCTAAACAGGAAGTTAAACAAGATTGGCTTCCACTGAAAGATTTATCCCTGAAGCTACTAGGGACCTACCCCTTTATATATTAATTGGTATTGACAAAATCAGAACTGAACTGGTACAGAAAGGACTCCGTATCTGTAGCCAAAAGATCTGGGCTCAAATCCCTGTTATTGACTTACTAGACATGTTCTTTTAGGCTACTGACTTTATCTGGACCTATTTTCTAATCTCTGAAGATAAAGCAATTGCTAGGAGGTTATTGACATCGAGAAAAATCCTGTATGACCAAAAATGTTCACAGTAGCAAGACAAGTGAAAAGCCTGAAAGACAGAGCTTCTGTGTAACTAATAATCAACTTATTACACTATCAAATAATAAATTGATGGTCAGTGATCTCTTTTGATAACCAAAGAGAAAGACCATGGAGATCATTAAATGTTTAAATACCTTTGGAAAAGTGGGTGCCTTTGACAGGGGAGATCAACCCTGACTGATGAACTATCAGTGGATGGGTGGCCCTTTTCTAACGTGGGGGTGGACTAAAAGTCTTCAGCTACTTCTGCTGAGGTGGTGACTTGATCACAAGACTCAAGCCTCCAGTTCTCCCAGTACCTCTAAGAACCTAAGAAGAAAGAATCCATCTCCACCCAGACCACTCTAGTGAACAAAGGTTGGGAGAGGGTGAGGTTTCAAGGGTGTGAGCTTTTAAGGCTGCACTTCACCTAGATTAGATCCTCTTTACACTTTAATCAGAAATAAACTTTCCTAGATGGGTGGGGTCCTGCCCAAGATTGAGGAGAATATTCTTGGAGGACTAGACCAATCTCAATGAGAGCCCAGTCAGTCAGAGACTGACCTACAAAGACTGGTCCCTGAATGAGGAAAATAGAAAGGGAAAAAACCTCAATCCTAATTTGGTTATTAGTATAAGAGAAAAATAATAATTTCTCTTATTAGAATTATGTATGATGAAAAAATGTGGAAACTAAATATATACCATACAAGTAGTTTCCTCAGCTTTAAAATGAGAATAATAAAAGCATTCATTTCACAGTGTAGTGGGAAAATCAAATCAAATCAAATCAAATAGGATCAAATGAGATAATGTATGCAGAACAGCACTGCAAGTATCTTAAAGATATGCTCATTTCTGGGGTTGCATAGAACTTACAAAGCAGGTGCTCATCGGATGGGGAATAATAAAACAAATTTTAGTACATGAATATAATGGAATATTGTGTTTCTATAAGAAGCAATGAATTTGGAGAATTCAGAGAAGCATGAGAAGACTTATATGAACTGATGCAGAACAGAGCAAAAAATACATATACATGACTTCAACAATGTAAATGGAGAGGAATTGTTTGGAAACTTGAATGTTATGTAATTATAATAAAATAATGCCCTGGTACATAGCAGAAACTTAACAAATGCTTATTAACTTTCTAGAGCATAGGCTCTTCAAGGCTCTCTTTCTCTAAGTAGTTTTGAGGCTGGTAACAGCAGATGAAAACTGAGTCTCTAGTCTTTGAGAATGAAGGACAAACAACATGAAGATATTCTAGGGGAAAGAGGAAAAATATATTTCCCTTTTTTAGGGTACCAAACAGCAAAGAGAAAGATGTGAGGTTGGCAGTAACAGCTGTTATCCCAGATTCTATTGGGAAGTCTTGAGAGATTGCAGAGGTGAGGGGAAAATCTTGATAGCTACATGTAACAGAGCAACAAACATTGGTAAGATGACAGAGCTCATTCTTTACAAACTGTTCATTTCCATCCCACCCTTGTCCACTGAGCTATTATGTATGAAATGTCTCTGTGATCACCTTGGGTTACAGCGTTGTAAGTGTTTCTGAATGAGAACACAAAATCAGGGTAGGTTTAGGAAGACCATTTATTGAAGGTCAGCATTTATGAATAGACACTTTAAACAAAAGCAATGGTCCTGCCATCCTTTGTTTCTCATAATAAGACATCTTTACAAAAGAAAATCAATAATTGTTAACTTTTTAATTCTGACAATTACAGATTTTGTTGTTGAGGAATGAAACAAGAGTGGGTTTCTTAAGACATCTTAGGACCTCTATCTTTATGGACACAAACCACATTGTTATCACCTTTCATTAGCTTCAATAACAATAAGCTTACTTGCTTCATGAATCTACGATGGTAAGCTTCACTTACATCAGAGTAGTGTGACTCTGTAGACCTAGACAAGGCCTGGGAAGCTGAAATTCTAGACCTGTCTCTATCACTCATTCACACTCAACCTATATCTCCAACCCATAATCTCAGAGAACATTTATCCCATCCAAAGCTTTCACATAGGGGTGGGATAATTTGATTCTTAAAAGAAACACAAGTATTTTCTCTTCTGGACTGCATCACTGGACAGCTGGAAGAATACTGAGCTGACAAGTGGACATTTTTTGTTGTTGTTCTTATCTTTTAAGTCACTTTAATACTGACTTAACAAATCACCCCTTTGTAATTATTTTGGCGTAAAATTCTAGAAGTTTGGACTTTGCTAAATCAGAGTTCACATAACACAGAATGTTCATTGATAAACAGTTCCTAATCTGTGATCACAATGGAAAAAACATTACAAAAGGGGATCTGAGGAAGAATTTAGATGTGGGAGGCTTTAAAACAATATATTTAAGCTTAAATATATTGCTTACATTATAAAGTTGTCTTTTTTTTAAAACTTTCATGTTATTAAAAATTTGAGCTTAACATTTTTGTGAAATCTGAAGATGACCTCACCAGTAGTCTGAATTAAAGACAGTTTGCAATGGTATAGTGCTTTACATTTTATAGCACCTTCACATGCCTCCTTTCATTTGATCCTCCTAATGGTTTATGAGGTAGGCAGGGAAGGTATTATTTACCCCCATTTTATAGATGCAAAAACTTAAAGCTTAGAGAGTAGACTAGTCAATACTAGGTAATACTGATCTTTTCTTTCTTACTTAGAGTGATATAATAGAAAGTTAATGAGCTACATAACCTTAGGCTGGTCATGTCACTTTTCTGTGTCTATTTCCTGTTGTGTAAAAATGAGGGTTTAACTGGATCATCTCCAAGTTTTCTTCTAAGCTAATTAGATTTCAAACTAATTATCCAGTTTTGGATGACTCAGAATCCTCTCTTTTCCTTCTACAGTCTATCTTAATAAGATTTCTACAGAAAAGGAAAGGCAGAGGTTGTAAAACTCAACTAGGCACTTTAGTAAAGAAAAATTAATTTCCCAAAATGAAGATTTTGAATTTCCCGAATTTCATGTCTCTATATTCTTCAGTTCCTATATACTCCTGCAAAATTTTCAAATATGTATTAGATCTAAAAATGATGGGAGAGTAGTCACCAGGACTCTAAAGAAATGAGAGTCCTTTCTTCTTTCTTTAAGTTTCCATATTATAATTAGCCCTCATACAGAAGGAATAAACAGAAGAGTCCATTCCTGATTAGAATCACTGAACTGAAACTTAGCTGAATAAAATTTTACCCTCAGGGATTGAAAGGATTGTCTTCATAGTTCAATATACCATTTTAGTTGAAAAATCAACCCTTAAGAGTTTTGCATCAAAAAAATTCTATGGTCAAACAGGTTGTTTTTACATGTCAAATATCAGGCCATAATATTTTGAAACTTATTTACATTATAGAAATCTCTTAATAATAATTAAAATTAACTGCCAATATTTGAAAAATATTTTGCTTCTGGTAGATATATTTTTAAAATGAAAGCATTAAGAATACATTCCTATTACAGTATTTGTTACAGTACTAAGTAACAGTATACAACTTAGTAAAAGGGATATTATCAATTACCACAATATTTCCTTTCTTTACTTCCAACAAATTATATATTTATAATAGTATTTTTGAAGCTAAATATTAAGAATGGAAACTATTTCCAAGTTCTTCTTAAATATCAACAAGTTGTTGATTCATATTCTATTTTCTTATATAAAGAAACCTGATGTTTATCATGTCAGTGTTGTAGTTTATTATTCATCTATGGAACTATCCCTCCCCCAAAATCTGTCTGACCTCCTAACAAGAACTCCTCCCTCAAGCATGCTCGCTACTGGTACCCACCCTAAACCTCCTGGGTGATATAGATAATTGTTACTACTAAGTATCAGAAAATCTCAACAGGAGAATATGGATATAAATCACCAAAGGGATAGCGGTTTTTAAATTTCCAGATAAACACAATAACAGACACATACAAACATTAAAGGTTTGTTACATCTGTGCTTTTTTTTAAAGGCTAAAGATTTCCCTTTAATTGTTAAAGCAGCATCTTAGTATACTGTGCAAAGGAATCCATAGAAAACTTTTCCTCCTACTGGCAGAATTAAATGCTATTTGAATGATTCATATATTCTAAAAGCGACCGGTCCAGGACTCTTCGGATCAGAGCTTCCTCTAATATATTAAAATCCTGAAATAGAGAAAAAAATACTTTTAGATAAGCAAAATGATAGGTACTGTTTTTTTTCTAAATAGCTTTGTCTTTTAATTCTAAATTCATCCAATCTGCCTTGTGAGTACTATCAATTCAGAGTGACAGGCATAATCATTATCAAACCAATTAGCAGCCAACAAGACCTTACTAGGTTCCACCTACAAACATGAACCAAATCAAATCAATGGGATCAAGCAGAAGTTGGAATATGATTTGCTGGCTCTCAGTTGTACTACTGAATGCTATTTTGAGGTGCCTTAATGTCAACACCTTGAAAAGAAAACAATCTCCCAAGCTGTGCATATGCCCCATTATGAGTCAGAATTGGAACTGAATCCTATTAAGTCAGTGATCTCCAAACTGAAGTCTATAGTCCATCAGCTGCCAAAAGACTTCAACTGAAATCCACAAGGGAAAACACAAAATAATGTTTTGGGTCTCAGTCTTTGGCTTCACTAGTCTGGAAACTCCTCCCACCCATGTGAACCAGCAGCTCCTCAATAACTCATAGTCTTAGACAGTTGACTCTTCACTAGAAGTTAAATGACTTGCCCATGATTAAAAAGCTGATATGTATCAGAGTAGGGTTTGAACCCAGGTCTTCTTAACTCCAAGGCTAGTCCTCAAAACATTATACCATTGCTACTTCTCTGGTTAAAAAACAAAGAAGAATGTGTGTAAGTGTAATAAATATGTATATATATATATATATGTACATATATATTTACACAAATACATGTGTGTATATATACATATATACACACACATGCATATATATATATACATACACCTACACACACACACACACACACACACACACACACACACATTCTTGACTTTGTATGGAACAAAAGAGACTACCTGGAGCTTACCCATATTCCAGCCTTGTAGCATTCTGTGCCAAAATGAAGTGGGCCTTATGGTTTACCCAGCAATCCCATAGAGACAAATTATTTGCCTTGTTCAATTTCTCTTATATTACACACTTCTTTCAGTAATCCTAGGCCTT
This sequence comes from Vombatus ursinus, assembly GCF_900497805.2. Lineage (NCBI taxonomy): Eukaryota > Metazoa > Chordata > Mammalia > Diprotodontia > Vombatidae > Vombatus > Vombatus ursinus. The sequence goes on from NW_020955033.1 coordinate 13,213,965, forward strand.
TCCATTTAATCCCTTCCTAAGATTTGGGTATACTACACTTCCATATCTCATCCTTGTTGTTCATTCCTTTTGCAAAATATATGGGTAATTATAATAAGAAGATCTGAAAGCCTAGAAAAAGATAAAACTCTAAAATGACAATGTTAAGGGAGCAATAATCAAATTTTTAACTTAGAGATTTTATGAGGATAGATTTTACAATGACGTTTTCTTTTCAAAAATTATATGTAAATCTACTTTGAGTACTCTCCTAACAGCTATGTGGTACAGTGGATAGAAATCTGGGTTTAGAGTCAGGAAGACCAGAGTTAAAATCTCAGACAACTACTAGATGTGTGACATTGGACAAGTCACTTAAACTATTTTTGCCCCAGTTACCTCAACAGTAAAATGAGGGTGATAATAATAGTGACTACCTCTCTGGGTTGCTGTGAGGATCAAATGAGTTAAGATTTGTAAAGTACTTAGTACACTGTCTAGCACAGAGTAGGTGCTATATTATATACAGGTGCATACATGCACAAGTTATTATTATTTCCTATATTTAAGGGAAAATCAAACTGATTTTTCTACCTAAATATATTAATTCTGCTAAAAGTGTTTTCTTCATATATAAACTACACACAATATTATATGTGTCTAGGCAGAATGAGAGACCCTACTTACTTTTTGTGCTTATTTCCATTACTGATGAAGAAAACTATATACATTTCTACCTAAAGAGTATGGAATTGTATTTATAACTAGTTTGGGTTCTATCACCTCAATCCTAGTACATTGGATGTTTGCAACTATAAGAGATGAAATGAAACCAATTTGTGTTCCGTTAAGGTAAGGGACAAAACGCTAGGCTCATGCATAGCAGATAAAGTTACCTTTATTATAACATCAAACAACTAGAATAACACAATAAGCTACCTCACTACACTTGATAACCATTACTCTGACTTTAATTTGATAAGAAAATAGAATTATATCATCATTAAAAAAGAAGATGCATATTGTGGGGTTGCTGTTGTTGTCATTTTCAGTTGCGTCTGACTCTTTGTGACCCCAATTTGGTGTTTTCTTGGCAAAGATAACTGGAGTAGTTTTCCCTTTCCCTCTCTAGGTCATTTTACAGATGAGGAAACTGATGCAAATAGAGTTATATGACTTGCTCAAGGTCACACTGCTATTGTCTGAGGCCACATTTGAACTCAGGTGTTCCTGACTTTAGATCTAGCACTCTATCTCTCTATCTAATGCCCTACTTACCCATCCCCCATACATACATACATACATATATATATAAATAAATAAATATACACACACACACACATATATCTTTCTCTCTTTTTAAAATATGATTCTGTTATATAGTGAATTATTTTCACCCCTAATTTTATCTAGATTGGAAAGGGCTTGTCTCCCCTACTTTGGAGAACAACCACTGTCCAATAGAACTAATCATTTTGCTTAACATTATATTTCTATATTTCCATGAAAGTCCCATTCATAACTAATCTTGACATGCAAATAACCTTGATTTATTCCAAGGTTTACCAGAACAGTACAAGTTCTGGAGGTTCCTACCAGAAAGGCTACAGATGCTGACTTAGTGATGTAGTATACATCTTATACTCTTAGAATCAGAAAGTTCATCAACTACTGATGAATTCTTTTTGTCATTGCATCTAATGAAGTCATGATAAAGCTCAGAAGGATTATGATCTGAATTAGCAGAGTGACCAATCAGAAGAAACCCCAGTTTCACAAATACAAAAATATTTGTAGCAGCATTTTTCATGATAAGTGAAGAGTTGGAAACAAAGCTGGTGCCCACCGATTGGAAAATTGCTGAACAAATTAACATATGTTAGTTTAATGGAACATTATCATGCAGTTAAAAATATAAAGAATTCAGGGAAACTTGGGAAGGTTTGGTATGAACTGATACAGAGTGAAGCGAGCAAAACTAGAAGAATAATTTACACAGTGACCACAACAATACAAAGGAAAACAACAGTTGAGGAATGAAGGGACTAATTCTGACTTTAGTGAACTGTTAGCGAAACAGGTTTTCCTCCCCTCGCCAGGGAAGTGGTGGGCTATAGAATGAGCTATATAGTATATTGTTAGGCATGACCAAGGTTGATTTATTTTGTTTACATATACTTTGTTGTAAGGGAAAGTTCTATTGGAAAAGGAAAAGTGGGAAATCATTAGAAAGTGAAAGAAATATTTTAGAAGAATTAATACACTTATTTAACTTTAACTAAAAAATGAGGGGACTAGAAAAATAAGATGGGAAAATAATATTTACAAAAATGATAACTAGCATTTACATTTAGATTTAAAGTATACAAAACATCCCCACAACAACTTTGTGAAGTAGATGCTATGAATATTCCCATTTTACATATGAGGAAACTGAAGTTTAAAGAGGTTAACTGAATTGTCCAGTGTCCCACAGCTACTAAGTGTCTATGGCATAATTTGAATTTAGATCTTCCTGACTCCAAGTCAAACATCGTATCATTCACCGTGCTACCTAGCTGCTCTTAGGTACTTGGAGTACCTAACTCACAGAGCTGAGGCTCAGATGAGAACAGCAAATCCTCTTTGCAAACTTTAAAAAAAAAAAAGGGGGGGGTAGCTCTTGCCCACCTAAATTATTTGGGGATATTTGAAATGGATGAAGTATGTTTTTATAAAGTCTTAGCAAATACTAGCTCCTAAGACTGCAGATAATTTTCTTTCCTGAATTTTGTTTGTCTGACTTGGGGGAAAAAAAATAAAGATTTAATTACCATAACAATTTAAGGAAAAAAGGATGCAGTTGTTTACTTACAATGAATTCATCATAAAACATTGTGTGTCTGATTTGCAGGTGCCGGATCAAACTGTCACTGGTGTTGCTTGAATCTCCATTAGGTATAAAATGACAAAGTGGACAGAACTGTAAATAAACAGAGAAGACAATATTGGCAAATGAGATAGCTATTTGTGCTAGGCTAGAGAAATCTGAAACTGTCTAACAAAAAGTACTTTAATTCTGAGTCTATTTTGGGATCACTTTATTTATGATTTTTGATATCAGAACAGCATGTCCATTTCACTTATGCCTCAATAAAAGTCATACTTAATCTACCCCACCACAGGCAGTTAGCAGGTGATGACGGAGAGGAGAGAAAATTAAGAGTTCATATCTGGACATAATATAACTGAAAGAGTTTCTGGTTCTAAACAAAAATAAGGGAGCAGCTAGGTGGCACAGTGGATAGAGCACCGGCCCTGAAGTCAGGAGGACCTGAGTTCAAATCTGGCCTCAGACCAAACACTTGACACGTACTAGCTGTGTGACCCTGGGCAAGTCACTTAACCCCAGTTGCCTAAAAAAAAAAAAGGAGAGAGAACAAAAATAAGTAGGTGTCCTATAAGACAGGGATAATAAACTTTCCATTACTTACCTCAGAGGACTGTGGAGAAAAAAACACTTTGCAAATCTTAAAACACTTCCTAAATTCAAGTTACTAATATTACTTCAAGTTGCCTTCCCTTTGAACATCTGGCAGCAAAAGAATAAAACTAAAATTTGCTAGCCAATTTTTTTGGGGGGGCATACAAAATTTCTGGTAGGTTAGATCAGTACTTCAAAAAAATGTTATGTACATCTTGCCTCTCTGCCACTCCCTTTTGTCTCCTTGCCTCCCTATTCTATTCCTCCTCTCTTCCTATCTTCTTTTCCTTTTATTTCCATGACATTCTTTTTTTGCTGTTTTTCTCTTTATGTTTCTTCTCTTCTTTTTCCTCTTTTCTTTCAGGTTGTCACAACCTTTCATTTTGCTATTTTTTTTCCCCTTCAGGAACCTGAATTTCCAACTACGTTTGTCTATTATTTTTTCTCCTTTTTCTCCACTGGGTATGTATGAACTTGTTTCGCCTTCTTTCCACTCTTATTTTAGGCCACACATTCTTAATGTAGGGTCCATGAACTTCTTTTTTTCCCAAGTAAAGGCATTATTCTGGGTAACACACCAAGCAGTCTCCTCCTTAAGGGAAGTTGCAGCCCCTTAAGGGAGGCAACCCCCTAATGGAGGGGTCCCCTAAGGGAGATGGCTGCTTCACAGAGATACCCACTAGCCAACAGAAGCTAGGGATCGTGAACTTGTTTTAAAAAATATTTTGACAACTATATTTCAATATAATTGGTTTCCTTTGTAATCCCATGGATATGATATTTTAAAAAACATTATTCAGTAAGCTTCAGCAAACTACCAGAGGGGTCCATGGCACAAAAAAGGTTTAAGACCCCTGCTTTAGGTCCTGGTGAATTCAGATTTATTATTCTGAGGTCTCCATGTGCTCTTGACTTTTTGGGTCCACTGAGGTTCCCATGGGACAAGGCATCTTTCCTACACAATTGTGGAGGCCCTTAGGGATCGATATACAAGTTATCTGAAGGAGGGAAGATTCAGAAGGAACAAAAAAAACCCCATTATTAATACCATTACCAATATAAAAAATAGGTAATGGGAAAACATAAGTAACTACTGACCCATATGTCTATTCTACCACCTATACAAAATCACTATGTGAGTCAGCTATATATGAATAAAAGGTATCTTTCATGAAGGGATTTTAGGAAACAAGCAGGCTTTTGCAAGTGATATTAACAATGGACTGCATCTTTAAGATTTTGCAATTAACTGAAAGGCTTACAGAAAACAAGATCCCATTGTTCTTATTGTTCATTAATTATAAAAAAAGCACGTGATTTAGTAGAAGGAAATTTAGTAGCTAGCCAACATTTATATAGGACCTTAAAGTTTGCTAAGTGTTTCTCATACATTTTCTCTTTTGATCTTTACAACAACCCTGTAAAGTGGGTCTTATTATTTTATTAATTTCATTTTATTAATAAAGAAACCAAGACAAGGAAATTAAATAATTTGTCTGGGTTCACACAACTCTTAAGGGTCTGAGGTGGGATTATGGGATTTGAACTCAGGTCTTCTGAACTCAAAGTGCAATTCTTTAGCCATTATACCAAGATGCTACTGCCTTAAATGCTCTTACACCAAAAAATCATTCAAGATTACAATAATCCTCTCTCATCATACACATCAGGAGAGGCATAAAATAGAAAGATGTGTATGCTCACCAAAGTTTTTCTCTGCTGTGATCAAAGTGTGTGTTTCCCTTTATAACTGGAAAATAATTTAATCATATATATATATATATAACCACATAATAATACACACACAGAGAAATATGTATATATATGTATATACATATACTACATTACATAGATTGAGAAGAATCAGGATTAAGAACAAATCACCAGATTTGGCAATTAAGAGATAATTAGTAACTCTGGAGAAAGCAGCTGCAGTTGGGAGATAAGGTTGGAAGCCAGGGTGGAAATGATTGAGGAGTGAGTGAGAGAAGAAATGGAGGCAATTGGCAGATAACTTTTTCAAGGAATCTGGCTGAGAAATAGAGGTGAGATATGGTACGATAGTTTGAGGGGATGGTAGAACCTACTAAAAGTTTTTTTAGGGTATTTTTTTTTGGTGAGGAAATTGGGGTTAAGTGACTTGCCCAGGTCATACAGCTAGTAAGTTTCAAGTGTCTGAGGCTAGATTTGAACCCAGGTCCTCCTGACTCCAAGGCCAGAGCTCTATCTACTGTACCACCTACCTGCCCCTAAAAGTTTTTTTTTTAAAGCGTGGAGATGATGGCCATGTTTGAAAACAGTAGGGAAGGAATCAGTAGATAGACAACAAAAATTGAAGAAAGACAGGTGATGATTGAGGATCTAATCTTCTAGAAAAGATGGTAGGAGAATAAGATTTTAGGGTTGTCATCATCTGTATAGCCCAAAACATTTACAATAGATTCAACTAAAATCTTGTTTGATTAAGAGTTCATGTTCTTTAATTTTTCCCCTTTGAACAAATGTCATGCCTCACTTTCAAGTCAATTTGGTGTGGATGACAGGGCATGACTAGCTCTTTGCCCTTCATTCTTGAAGAGGACCACGTCATCAGGGAGGTGATGCCATGATATACAAATGAATCGGATTTAAGTGAGGGAGGGCTGTGCATTATAATAATCATCAATCTCACCCTCTCCTCCAGGGCCATCTGGGTCCAATGGCCAGATAGGGATCAGGACAACTGGAGATGGCCCAGAATGCAGTGTGGGACTTCGGTCTTTAACAAGCCTTAGTTTGACTGAGGCAGCATGCATTCAGTGATTAAGGTTTAATAAAAAATGAGGCAAAGAATGACCTCTTTTTTTTTTTGGTGAGGCAATGGGGTTAAGTGATTTGCCCAGGGTCACACAGCTAGTAAGTGTTATGTGTCTGAGGCTGGATTTGATCTCAGGTCCTCCTGAATCCAGTGCTGGTGCTCTATCCACTGAGTCACCTAGATGCCCCCTACAATGCCCTCTTTAAAAAAAAAAAAAAGATCTAGGAAGGGAAGACCCTCAGGATTTCTGGCCAAAACAGAAACAATTGTTACCTATGTTCATTCTGTGCCAATCAGGGTCCGAACAGTGACCCAGTAGGTCTTGGTCCGGGACCAGAGTGATTTGGGGTTAAGGCTAGTCTTTAAGAGAAAAAAAATTTTTTAACGTTTCAGATTAAAATTTACATTCCCTTTGGACAGAACATTGGCAGGTAACGGTATGATACCCTATGTGGAAAGAGAAGAAAGATGAAACATACATACCCAGAGTCACACAGCTAATAAATGTCTGAGGCTGGATTTGAACGCATGAAGATGAGTCTTCCTAACCTGAGGCCCAGCACTCTATCCACTGTACCACCTAGCTGCTTGTATTATAGAATACATGAAAAGTAAATACAAGGTGGTTTGGGGCAGGCAGGCACTAGAAGCTAGGGGATCATCTAAAGCTTCATGGAGAAGGTGGTACATGAGCAAAGTTTTAAATTGGGGATTCCAAGAAGCAGAGGTGAGTAGAGAGTAGATTCCAAGCATGAGGAATAGACCATGCAAAGGCAAGCAGATGGGTGTTGGGGAGGAACAGCAACGAGGCCATATGGCTGGATTGTAGAGTGCATGGAGGGAGAGTAATGTATAAGAAAACTAGACAGGTAGTAAGGGCTCAGATTATTTAAATAACAAGGTGAATGCATGTGTGAGGCTAGAGATCATTGACTGTCACTAGAGTTTACTGAGTAGGAGAGAAGGAATTGTCAGACCTAACTGATAAACACTTCAGTAAATTCTAAAACAGCAATTCTATGACATCTATGAAGGTTTCAGGGTCAAGAAAGCATTAACTCTGCTTACTGAAAATACACAAGAATGTAGTTACAACACTGCTCATGACTGTTTAGCTTTAACAATCACCTTTCTTCATACCTAGAAATGGCATTGGTTTCCATTAAGGCAAGGAATGAGCAGGTTGCAACATGATATTACATTATTACTGCAAAATTATTCTGTGCAAACCCAATCCAGAAATCATTGTAGCAGTAACTATGGAAACTAAAGGGAACAAAACAGACAAGGTGAAAAAATTAACCACAGTGCTCCTTGGCATCTATAAATATATATAAAATAAGTACATGACTTTAAGTCAGGTGTAACAAGTTCTCGGCAAGGACAAGGTACCAACTCAGGTCCATCTTTATGTAGGAACCCAAGAGCTTCTCTGTTTTCTGATGCTGGATCCTTTTAAGATTCCTCAAGATGCCATTCCTCCTTTTAAATGAGTGAATAAAATCAATGGCATCATGAGTAGGCAATATATTATAGACGCTAAAATTTTTTTGACCATTTATTTGGGAAATCTGGACATGGATGATTTACCTAGAAATAATTACAAAAATCTAGCACTTCGAGCCCTGTTCTTCTTTATCAGTGGTCCAGAATCCCTTCTCATGATTTTTATGATGAAAACTGTGGTCTGTAAAGACAGGGTTCAGATGATAATATAGGAGAAAGGAATATAGAAAGCTCAAAACTAGGATAAAAAAACTGTTGATTAGCCAAAAATCTCAGCATCAAGTGTCTTTGAATTAAGGTCTGATATCTAAGATATTTAAGAACTAATACAACCATATGACCAAAAGCCATTCCATAATAAATGTCGTCAAAGGATATGAACAGTTCTTCAAAAAAGAATTGCAAACTATTAACAATCCTATGAAAAATTGTTCCAAATAACTAATGCAGGGAAGCAAATGGACACAACTTTGAGTTTTTACCTTATATCCTGAAAACTGTTGAATGGAAACTCTTTGTGTCAGTCAAGAACTGGAAGCAAAGTAGGTATTTGCTGCCTGAAGAATGGCTAACCAAATAGTGGTACATGAATGTAATGAAATATCATTATATTGTTAGAAAAGATGCCAGAGGATTCACCAGAAGAGTCATATGAACTGATGCAGAATAAAGTTAAGCAGGATCAAGAAAGCAAGATGACCACAACAATGTAAATAGAAAAACAATAAAATGAAACCGAATTGTATGACATTATAATGACCAAGTTTGGCCCTAAAGAAAAGATGAAAAAAAAAAAGAAAAAAAAAAGAAAAGAAAAGATGAGAACATACCGCCTCTCTCTATTAACCGAAGAGATAGGAAACAAAGGGTGACTTTTTAAAAGTCCATAATAACATGGGTTCCAGAATAGGGGACAGATATTTTCAGAAATGAGCATGATGTAAAAAGACATCAATAAAACTCTAAAAAGAAACCAGAAAAATTGTTCGACACCCACTGCAATCAGAGACAGCTAGGTGTCACAGTGGATAGAATGCTGGAGTCAAGAAGACCCAAGTCCAAATCTGACCTGACGTTTCCTAGCTGTGTGACCCTGGGCAATTAAGTCACTTACTATCTGTCTGCCTCACTTTCTTTCATCTGTTAAATGAGGATAATAATAGCATCTACCTTACAGGGTTGTTGTGTTGAGGTTAAAGTGAGGTATTACTTATAAAATGCTTTGCAAGACTTAAAACCCTATATAAATGCTAGTTATTATTATTGTTATTGCTTCCACTTCATCTTTCACTCACAATTTTTTTTCTATACTTAACCTACACAAAATAAAATGGGCATTTCAATACACATATATGCACAGGAAAGGGTTATACATACATACATACATACATAAATACTCACACACACATACATATACACATATTTCAACCCATAAGTCTCTATAAATCAGACCTTGCTCTTCTTTTTAAGTATAAATTTCAAAGCTATCCTGCTTGTCTGTGATTCCTTCTGACTTTTTTGTTTCCTTCTCTTTCTGTGAGGGGAAATCCTATCTCCATTTCCCTCTCCTTTCAACTCTTCCCAAATGAAAAAAATTAATACAAAATCCTTGTATCAAATGTATATAGTCAAGCAAAACAAATTCCCATAGTGGCCATGTCTAAAGATTTACATCTCATTCTGCATCTTAAGACCATCAACTGTTCCTCCCAAAGGTGGTAACAGATTTCATTTTCAGTACTCTGGAGTCATTTCATTCACTTCTCAATTCCTTGCAATCTGCTTCTAAAAACCATATCTCGACTGTAACTTCCCTAGAAACGGAATTAGGATTCCCAATTAACATTCCCTCCTCCAAAACCTGCCCATGTCTTATTGTAGTCACTCGGGAAAGAGGTGAACTCTAAATGTTAATATAACTTGACAAACATATTTGGAGTTAAAACTGTAATAACACCTAACACCAAATTTTTCTCAAAGGTAGTTTTACAATTCCATCTGAATTGAGGTAATCTGGAGTGGTAGATGGAGCACATGGCTCAGAAGACAAGGACCTGGGTTCAAATTCTGCCTCGGATATTAACTAGCTGTGCGACCCTGAGCAAATCATTTAACTTCTTTATGTCTCAGTTTCCTCATCTGTAAAATGAGCAGGTTGGACTGGGTGGCCTCTATGGTCTCTTCAAACTCTGTACCTAAGATCCCATGAGCCTCCAAGAGCTGTTTTTGGCTTCTTTCAATAATTTGAATACTAACCCTCCAAGCCAACCCCATGAATTTTGAACACAACTATTCGAATATATTATGTACTAAGCAACATTCTTTCAGATATAGGATTATACATAGCTCTAACTTTGGAAAGTACCTTAAGAGTTTATGTAATATAACCCCTTCATTCTACAAATGAGGAAACTGAGGCCTAAAGAGTTAAAGAGATTTGCCCAAGGTTGAAGTTAAAAACAGCAGAAGCAAGATTTGAACCTATCTCCTATGACTCCAAATGCAGTCCTCGTTCCCAGCTACCATACTGCGCAGGAAACTGAATGCTCTTTCACCATAAAGCTTTCAAAGATTAATTCTCCTATGATAGTCTCCTTCAAAGAAGGCAACTCAACTCTCCAATGTCTATGAGTGTTCTGACAGATGGAGAAGTCATGACAGCAAATCTGATAACATAAGAAATTTATAGCTCCTTTTCCACCATATTTTGTTTTTGGAAGCTCTCATAGGAAATTTATTTTAAATTAACTTTAAACTTAAATACAAAATGAGAGAAAAAAGAGAACAGTTCCATATATACAGCAGAACATGAAAGGATTCAATATACAACCATAAAGTTCCATTTCAAACTGTTTACTTTAAAAAAAAAATATGTAATACTACACATTGTTTTCAAAGCTACCCAGCTTTTCTGTGCTTCCTTCTAAGTTTTTTTTTGTTCTCTGCTGTTCACTTTTAATTTTTTTCCTCCCTTCCCCCTCCCCACTCTGCATTAGAGAAGGCTACAATTAAACACAAACACACACACATACACACACACACACATACACACACACACAAGACCATATTTCTTTTCTTTCTCTGGAGGTGGACAGCATCTTCCTTCATAGGGTCCAAGTCTTTCCATGTTTTTCTAAAATCAATCAGCTCATCATTTCCTATATCAGAGTAGTATTCCATCACAATCATATACCATACCTTGTTTAGCCATTTCTCATTTGAAGGACATCTATCATTTTAGCCAATCTGATAGGTGTAAGATGGTATCTAAGGAAATTTAAGAACTACTTACTTTTCTAGCTGTATAACTTCTTCAAAATATGTTAAATCATAATTAAGTCTTTTTATGAAGCAAGCATAGAAATGACTCGTCAAGAAAATGGAGCACAAATTTGTGACTGACCAACTTCATGTGGAGAAAAGTCACCCCTGAGTTAAAAAATGCCAAAATATGCTCCTTTAAAAAAATGCAATATAGGTCTTTTGACAAGATAAAAATGTTTTAGACTCTGTCATTGTTTAGTCATGTCCAACTCTTTGTGACCCCATGGACCTTATTGTTCATGGGGTTTTCTTGGCAAAGATACAGAAGTGGTTCGCCATTTTCTTTTCCAGTAGATTAAGACAAACAGAGGTTAAGTAATTTGCCCAGATCTGAGGCCAGATTTGAACGTGGGTCTTCCTAACTTCAGGCTCAGCACTCTAACCACTGAGCTACCTATGCCCCTATGTTAGATCCTATATTAACAGACTGCAAAAATTAGAGTTTGATGAATGTTTGCATATGAAAGTTAGATCTGCACTATATGCTCTTACAATGTAACATAATCATACTCCTTTTGATTAGCTACATCTTCAACCACAAAGAAACTTGTTCCTTTGAAAGGAACTGTGTCTTCAATTAAACAGAATAACTATTAGCAAATAATTAATCTGGGTCACATCTGTATGTCAATTGTCAACTGAAATAACCTACTTGCACTGAGCCTTTCTTAGTTTACTATAGTCAGGATAAGAATGAAGTTCCTCCTAACAGAGGCCTGGGCTCATGCAGGACAAGACTGTACAGACAGTAATTGTACACACAGAAACCTGTTTAAGCCAACAGATTAAAAGTGACAATCAGTAGGACGGTGGGACAGAGGGCCTATCAAAAAGTCAGGAAGACCCTGGTTCAAATCTTGCCTCTGATATATACTGGCTCTGAGAACACAGGGAATTTACCTACATTTACACTGCCTCAGGAAGGAGTCTAAGATTATAAATGACACAGCAGCTGCTGATCTGTATGAGTGGATAGTGTTTCTGCACTTAGAATTCCCCACACCAATGAATCTTTTATAGACAACCCCTCACCAAAATTTAAAAAAAAAAAAACCCGCAAAAACCATCCTAATGAATGAATCTGTTAACAGCTGTCCTCTGTTTAGATATTATAAGCAGATAAAGGAACAACCACCACCAAAAAAAACCACACAACATACCACTGGCCTCCTTTCTGATCTGTGAGAAGTGAGACAGTGGTTCAGCAAGCCATCTTCATCCAACTCCTTCTCACAAAATGGACACATGCATCTGGAACCAGATATAAATACAACTATAATGTACTGGCGACTTAATAAGAAACAGCAAAGTACACTGGCATAGTCAGTTGATCTGGGGTCTAGTCCCAGCCCTGTCATTGATTTGATGTTACCATTGATCAATTACTTAAACTTTAATGTGCATCAGTTTCCCTATCTATATAATGGACATAATAAAATTTCTTTCCTAAATTTTCCATAGGCATATTGAGCAGAATATAATGAGATGTGGTCAAAGTATTTTAATCTTCCAAGAAGAAAAGTACCATTTGCATTTGTACATAGATTTATTTTTATATTCATATTTCTGCATGGATTATCTCCCCAAAACCCAGCAATGCACCCCCCACCCAATACTATTAGCTGAGTTACCTTTCCCTGACCCAAATATTCCCTGATGATTTCTGGATTATTCCTTCACATGGAAAACTAAATTTATATCATCATTATTTAAATATATAATGAATAATATGCATCAAGGCGTAAAGAATATGGGGTGACCACATTCAAGATGGCAGTAGAGCACAAAACCGGACGCCAAAGAGGGAACCCTAACTCCTCCTCAAGAAGCAATTTCAGCAGCAGCTAGGTGGCACAGCGAATAGAGCACCAGCCCTGGAGTCAGGAGGACCTGAGTTCAAATCCAGCCTCAGACACTTGATATTTACTAGCTGTGTGACCCTGGGCAAGTCACTTAACTCCAATTGCCTAGACAAAAAAATAAAAATAAAATAAATAATAATATATATAGAGAGAAAAACAAGAGACTTCAGATTCTCTATTCTACAAAAGTACACTGTTCTCAAAACATGTCTATTTTCAGCAATCTCCCTGTTGTTTTAATAGTATTTCAAAGGTGATATGCAGACAAAATGTACTTTTATTCTAGAAGCCCATTTAGTTTATTATTAATTCATTAAGAAGTGAAATCCAATTTACTACAGTTTCTGAATGCTAAAACTGGCAGCTACCATGCCCTGCCCCACACAAAATTCATTCTTTTACAAGACTGTTATATTGCTGAAAAGATGTAGAGTAAATTTTTGTGAACTGAATCTAGGCTTTTGCTATTTAAATAAACCCAAAGGCGAGTAATTTTGTAAAGGGAAGTATCCATTGCAATGCAAATAATCACTCTTTAAATTTCTCAGTGTTCTAGCTTAGGTTTTCTGAAAACCAGAACTCAGCTGAATTCCCTAGGTAGTATAAGTGTGATCAAAAAAGTAGCTGAGTTAATGTTCTGACTTCACTGCTTCATGACCACAAACACTGACTTCTCAACCAAGCACAATATGTAGGGAAGGTTTATGGCTTGTACCACTTCCTCGATGGTGAAAGAGTACAGGGTTTTCAATTATTCTGACAGATCTAAAACACTCTTCTAATCAACAGAGTAAAGATATGGATTTTCATTGAAAACTGTACTAAAGCTAATTGCCATCTCAACTGCCAAAAAACTGCCTGAAGGGGAAAAGGCTCCAACAGGAATAAATACCCACCTAATATTAAGATTACTATATGGCATCTAGGATACCAACCACTTCCCAGCCTTTTCTATGAAATGGAAGCAAAATGTAAGAGAAGTGACTAGGGAAACAAGCACTTTAGGAGAAGAAAAGAAGAATTTTTAAACTATGATTTGCAAGATGAAACTCTGGGTCAAAATACAGTCAAAATAATGTTTGGTCAGAAGGTTCAGTTCTGCATTCTATTTCTGGTTCTTCCTCAATGTAACATCTTCCTCTTGCATAAACTGAGGGGGGGAAATAGATCCAATCTCTATACTCCTAAAAGGGATTTTATAAAATGTTAGATGCTGAACACTGACAGCGAGAGGGTGCAGTGGATACAGCGTAGGCCTGAAGCCAGCAAGACCTGAGTTCAAATATGACCTTACATACTTACTGTGTGACCTTAGCCCAGACACTTTGGCTTGCTTGTTTCCTCGACTTGTAAAATGGGGATAATAACAACACCTGCCTTGTAAGACTGCTGTGAGGATGTGATCAGGTAATATTTGTAGAGCACTTAGCACAGTGCCTGATACATAGTAAGTGCTATATAAATTCTTATTCCTTTCTCTTCCCCATCAAAATTAGCCAAATGATTACTAATAGCAAATGTTACAGGTACTTGCTAGTAATAATGCCCAACATTCATATAACTCCTTAAGTTTTGCTTTGCATAATTTCATTGAACCTGTCAACAACCCCATGAAGATTTTGTTGTTCAGGTGTTTTCAGTCATGCCTGACTCTTCATGACCTCTTTTTGGAGTTTTCTTGGCAAAGACACTGGAGTAGTTTGCCATTTCCTTCTCCATTTTACAGATGAGGAAACTGAGGCAAACAGGGTTAAGTGATTCACTCAGGGTCCAAGGGCAGATTTGAACTGAAGTCTTCCTGACTCCAGGCCTGGCACTCTATCCACACTGCGCCATCTACCTGCCCAATGAAGAAAACGCTACAGGAATTACTACCTTCATTTCATGGATGAGGAAGGTGAGGCTTACTTAACAGAATGCCAATTGCCGTAACATTTTAAAAATAAAATTTGAAATTCAATAAATTAAGTTCATTAAAATCTTTATAAATTAACATTCATTAATAAGCTTCATGTCACTGAAACATTTTACCTTGTTACTTCTCCAAGCTCTTGAAGAGGTCCATATTTCTCTATATATTTCTGACAACTCCTTATATGAGCTCTCATTTCACTGAGACATACCTATGTTAAAAAAAAATGCATTTTAAATAAGTCCATTTTTTGCAAGGAATTTCCTACAAGTTATTTACTTTCTGCCCAGTTAATGACTGTCTTCATTTTGCATCATAAGAAGCCACACAATAGAGTAGAAAGTACAATCAATGCTTTTGGCATCAGGAGATATGGGTTTGAGTCTCAGGTCCTATCTGAGCCTCAATTTCCTTTGCAAAATGAGGTGTTGGACTAAATCAGGGGTGGGGAACCTGACACCTTTACAGAAAAAACTTGGATTCAATCAAATGGCTGCACTTAAGGATCTACAAGGCCATGTGTGGCCTCAAGTCCGCAGGTGCCTCACCCCTGGACTAAATTATCCCCATGGCCCTTTACAATTCCACGAACTGACTGCACTCTGTGAATTACTCTGAGGCCAGGTCTTTAAAAGAATGTATTCATGGTAACAGTACAATCTGAGTTAATGTACTACCAAAATTTTGAAAACTCTGCGTAAAAATGAAAATAACCTGATGCTCAATGTATCACTTTGACCTGTTCATATGTCACTTGAAGTTTAATAAATTATGCAATCATTTTATACTTTTTCTGATTTCATTATACAAGAATGGATTTTTAAAAATAAGGAAATTTTGGAATGTAGTAAGTGGACAGAAACCTTGTGAGTACAGTCCTGGGCAAGACAGAATGTGGTGGGTTTATTATATGCTCATTAACATTATATGAATTCACAACACATGCCATAATAACTCCATTAAGATAATACTCAAAAGATGGCTAGTGTATTACATTTGCACCAGTCAACAATAAGGAATATTTTTTTTTATTACGGTTATCAATTTAGCAATCCTAACTATCAGGGACGTGTTGCTACATAACATCAGTTTGGATAAGTGTTTCATTAGGTACTGATAACATCTTGAGTCAAAGGAAGCTTTGTACCCAAAGCAGCGGTACAGGGATGGGCTGATTCATCAAAGCTACAGAAGTTAAACCTCAAACCCCAAATCCATGATGTCAAAGGATGTTGCAGTTTCCGGACAAGGCTGGATTAAAAAGAAATGATAACGACAAAACAGAGTTAAGCTTTCTCAATATCCATCTTAGAGACAGCTACAAAAGCAGGGGAGGTACAGAGAGGAGAATCTGCTTGCCTTGAAACAGATATATATTTTAGAACATTCAACACTCAACCATACAATTCTCCTGTTATAAAATTAGACCACACTTTTAAATTTAAACTCTGTATCACCAAGATAAACTCCACTCCTCTTGTGCACTTAAAATTAGGGCTCACAATACTCATTTGAGCATCAATATCTATTGAGCATCTGTTATGTGCTCCGATGTGCTAGTTAATAATGCCTAAAGGCCTGATAATCTATTTGGGGACAAGATTGACAGCAACAGCCTGAGACAACTGTCCACAATAGCTGCCATGAGGTCACAGCTACATTATGTGATATACATAGTATGAGTGCTATACCACCACTCAAACAAACAAGAGAAGCAAGAATCAAATGAGGGCTGAAGTCACGGAAGGTTTCCTGGAGCAGGAGTGACTTAAGCTAGGACTAGGCTTTGAAGGATGGCTAGAGTTGAATAATCTGTGAGGAGAAGGAAGGGTATCCCAAGCAAGGAGAAGAACCTGAACTCACCCCTACCCCCAAAAAGGAACAGCACAGAAGGGAAAGTATAAGAATCATTTCAAAGGAAAAATTGATAGAGTCATCACTGACTAGGTATGAGGAACAGCATGATAAGAAGAAGAGTCAAAGATGACAAAGGTTGGGGCAGCTAGGTGGCACAGTGGATACAGCACTGGTCCTGGAGTCAGAAAGACCTGGTTCAAATGTGGCCTCGGACACTTACTAGCTTGTGTGACCCTGAGCAAATGACTTAAGCCTGATAGCCTCAAAAAAAAAAAAAAAAGAATGAAAAAGATGAAAAAAAGAAAAAGATGACAGAGGATTCAAGCCTCTTTAGCTGAGGAACTGTTTGTGTCACTGTCTGAAAAGGAAGAGCTGAAACAGACAGATGGTTTGGAGGAAGAAGATGAGAAATTTAGTTTCAGACATGTTACATTTGACATGAAATGACAACATACAACTGGAAATGTCCAGGTAGTGGTTGGAGAAATGACATCAGAGCTCCAGAGGCCTTGATGATATGGAATATCAGCAGGATAGACCTCACTGTGATGAGAACAGATAAACTTTCTAAAGCACAGGGAGCAAAAGCAGCAAAGGGGAGAGGCCAAGACTGAGTCCAGGCTGATGGCCATAGTTAGGGCCAGGTGCACTACATGTATCCAGCTAAGGGAAGAGACAATGGGAAAAAGGCCAAGGGAGAAGTGGTTATTAAAAGCTTCACTGAACTATGCAAAAAAATAAAAAGAGAGAAAAAGAAAGAGATGGGTGATGGGGAGGAAGAAAAGAGACACCTCAGATGATGCCTGAATAAAAATGGTATAGTAGAAAGCATGCTGGATGTGGTATTAGAGGATTTGGGTTGAAATCCCAGCTCTGACCCTTATTGACTGTGTGAGCTTGGGTAAATCACTTAATCTCCTTGGGATTGAACTAGTTTGCTTCTAACATCCCTTCCACTTCTAAATCTATGATCACCAAAACAAAGATCCAAGACAATTCCAAAGGACTCATGATGAAAAAGGCTATCCACCTCCAGACAGAGAACTGGTGAACACTGAACGGAGATTGAATTAATCTTTCTTTTTAAACTTACTTTATTTTTCTCCCTTTTTTCATTGTGTTTTCTTTTGCAACATGGCTAATACGGAAATGTTTTGTATGACTTTACCTATATAATCAATATCAAATCGCTTGCTTTCTCAAGAAGTGGGGAGGGGCAAGAGAGAGGGAGAAAATTTGAAACTCAAAAATCTTTTTAAATCAAAAGTTAAAATTTTTTCTATATGTAATTGGGAAATACCTAATGAAATAAAAATATTAAAAAAATAATAAATCTATGATCCTGCAAAATGAAATAAAGACAAACATTGGTTTTTTGCTTGCTTGTTTTTTAATTCATTTGGCTCTATCTTACTAAATGCTAACTGTTTCATCTAAGATTTTAAGTCTATAATAATTTCTTAAGGTTGAGTGAAAGGAAGGAGAAAATTATATAGAGACAGCATGGTCGAATGAAGGTTTTTCTTCAAGACTGGGAAACCTTCTCATGGTTGGAAAGCAGAGGAGAAAAAATGAGGAAGCTCACAGAATCACAGAATTTCAGAGGTAGTACAGATCTCAGTGGCCATCCAGTTCATCCTGAAAGGGAGTCCCAATTACAATATATCTAAAAGTAGTTATTCGGTTATTGCTCAAAGACATTCAGTGAAGGCAAACCCACTGTCTCCAGAAGCACTCCAATTTGGGACAGCTAAGTGTTAACAATCAACAAGCATTTATTAAGCAACTACTGTATGCCAGGCACTGTGTTAGGTGCCAGGGATACAAAGACAAAAATGAAACCATCCCTGCCCTCAAAAGCTTACAATCTATCTGGTAAGATAACATGTAAAAATAGAGGCAATCATCAAATATTTTATCAATCAAAGCATTTATTAACCCCATACTATGTGCCCAGCACTGTATCATAGGGATATAAAGACAAAAGTGAGACCTTAAAGAGTTTATAGGTTAACTGTGGTGAAAACCTGTGCCTATAAATAGATGCAGAATATTTACAAAATAAACAAAAGGTCATTTGTTGGGAGGGAGGCAAGGACATTTTGGTAAATGTTTAACAACTGGCTCTCTGGAGGGAAAATGCACTCATGACACATTTCTAAGTTTATTCTGCATTATTCCCATTGATTCCATCATTTTTTTAAGTCTAAATAATCAGCAAAAGAATAAATCAAGCCATGACTTGCAGCATTTTGATGATTTCCAAAGTATAAATGCTCACGCTCATAATTTTACAATCAGTTGAATTTAAAGCAGTTCAAGCTGGCTCCAGCACACTCCTGGGTAGATGGGGATAGTAGGAGAATCAGAAAGGGCTTCAAGAAGAACATGGTGCTTGAATTGAATTCTGAAGTAAATGAGGTATTACAAGGGGTGGAGCTTACAAAGGAGTGTATTTCAAGAATGGGGAAGAGCCAGTTCAAAGGCATGGAGGCTGGAGATGAAGTATCATGTGTGAGGAATAGCAAGGAGGCCAGTTTGGCTGGACTATAGAATAAACACACATACAAGGCTGGAAATGTAAGCTGGAGTTAGGTTGTAAAGGGTTTAAAAAGTCAAAATGAAGAATTTATATTTGATCCTACAGGAAATATACAACTTTTGGAGTTTATTGAGTTGAGAAATGACATGGACAGTCCTGTAATTCAGGAAAATCACTTTAGCGGCAGTGTGTAATTTTTCTAACATTAAGCCCCAATTTTCCTCTTTATAACTTCTACCAAATCTTTTAGCTCTTCTATGGCAGTCCTTCACATACTCGAAGATAGCTATCCTCCTCTGCCTTGAGTCTTCTCTTTTCCAGGTTAACTAATCCCCCTCTCATCATTCTAGTTCTATATGGCAGGGACTCAAGGGTCTTCACCATTCTAATAGCCCTCCTCTGGATGTTCTCCAGCTTATCAACGTCCTTCCTAAATATGGTACCCAGTTGTGGGCACCATACCGCAGATAAGATATGTCTATTAGGACAGAGTACAGCAGGACCAACACCTTCTTATTCCTGGAAGCTCTGTCTTTCATAATGTAGCCCAAGATCACATTAAGTTTTTTTGGTTGCAATATCACACTGCTGACTCACTGCGAGCTTGTAGTCCACTAAAACCTCCTGGTCTTTTTCAAACTGTTGCCTAATTATGCTACTTGCATTTTATACTTGTGAAGCTTATATTTTGAACACAAGCATAAGGTTTTAAATTCATCTTACTGAATTTCATCTTATTAGACTCAGCACAGTGCTCCAGCTTGTCAAGATCTTTTTGGACCTTTGCTGTCATCCAATGTGTTAGCTTTCCTCTCAGCATTTGTAAATTTGTTAAGTATGCCATTTGTGCCTTTATCTAAACCAATGATAAAAATGTTAAATAGTAAAGGGTAAAAGCACGGACCTCTGGGGCTTTCCATCAGAGACCTATTGCTAAGTTGATGCTGAATCATTAATACCTACTTTTTGAGTCTGTCTATACAATCAATTCCAAATTCATCTCATTTCATGATTGTCTAGCCCAATGGTATCAAACTCAAATGGACACAACTGCCACTGAGTTGCATATTAATTTAGAAAACCACAAATTAACACTGTTTTGTACTTTTATTTATTTTATTAAAAATTTCCCAATTACACTTTAATCTGGTTCTGGGTCCAGGAGGACCACAGGTTTGACACCTCTGGTCTAGCCCACATCTCTCCACTTTTTCCATAAGAAAAATGTGATTCTTACCAAATTCTTTGCTAAAATCTAGATAAACAATATCTATAGCATACTCCTGATCTACCAAATTAATAATCCTGTCAAAAACAGAAATAAGGTTAGTCTGGCATGACCTACTCCTGATGAAGCCACACCTGTTCTTTATGTTACTGCTTTCTTTTCTAGGTCTTCCCAAACCATCAGTCAAACTTACTAGCTTTTGGATTGCACACTGTATCCTCTATCTCTCTTTTTTTTAATTGAAACATTTGCCCTTTCTTAATCCTACATTTCTTTTCCTTTTCTCTCAGATCACTGACAGTGACTTGGCAATCAGTACTGGAGGGTGTAGTTCATCTGGCCTAGGTGATTTCAATTTTAATCCAGGCAGTTAGGAGAAATTGAGAAGTATTCAATTCAATTAACACTTATTAAACAAATATGTGTCTAGTACTGTGCCACAAAGCTAAACAGTCCACAGCCTCAAGAAGCTTATATTCTACTTGGATAAATAACACATAAGTTGATAAATACAAATGTGTGTGTGTGGTATGTATAATATGTGTACAAATACATACACATACATATGTTATCATCAAAATGGTTTTAGGGGAGAGATAGGGAAAGCACTAACAAATGGGAGAATCCGGAAAGGTCTGAGGTAGGAGGTAACATGAGCTAAGCTTTGAAGGTAGGCTAATCATCAGAAGTTAGGAAAGAAAGATTCCAAGTCTGAGATGTTAGTGCAAAAGAGTGAAAGCAGGAGCCAGAATTCATGTATGGGAAAGAGCAAATAGGCCACTTTGACTAGAAGGCAGAATGAAGGGGAGTAATGTGCAATCAGCCTGGAAAGATAAGATCAAGCCAGACTGAGGAAAGTTTTAAATTGCCACACACAGAGGAGTGTGTCATTTCCTAGAACAAAAAGAAGCCATTGCCCTTTCTTGATGAGGGGAGTGATATTATCAAAGCTCTGCTTTGACAATATTGATTTCACAGCTGTGTGGAGGATGGACTGAAGATGGGAGAGACCAGAAGCAGAGATATTATTTAGAAGATTATTGCAATAGTCCAGGCAAGAGATAATGAGGTTGGCAATTTAAGTCATGGCCATGTGATTGGAGATGTGAATCCATTATGGAGGTGGAATTAAGACTTGGCAACTAGTTGGACATAGGTTATAAGGATGAGGTAAGACCTACATGGAAAACTGGAAGAATGGTAGTGTCTTCAACAGAAATAAGGAGGTTAGAGTGAGATCTGGGGAAACCTAATGAGTTATGTAAAGGGCACAAGGGAAGTACTTAGCTAGGAGTTAGTCAGTGATACATACCTGAGTGTTACACTCTGTGCAGTTCTGGTAGATTGCTTTCATTTTCTTCATTATATCAGTTGCAGGAACTCCTTCTGAAGGGAGATATGCCCGGCAATAAGGACATGTCCACTTACTGTTCCTCAGGCTTGTAGAAATACAGGAACGGCAGAATCTACCCCCAAACAAAGCAAAATATATCACTTTCTTCAAAGGGTTTGGCAAAGTTTTCACAATTACAGCATCTTTTTTATTTTTTTTTCAAAAACTTGGACTCACAAATTAAAAGCTTCACATAGCATTTTAGACTCCCAAGAAGAAAATTTCCCCTTCCAACAGCTCTGTTTTGATGGCGACATCTGACATCACCCAGACTTCACTGTAAGTATAATTTGAATGTAAAGCCAAGAGTAGACACAGACTGGGATCAAAAAGAAATAGAGTCAAATGGAGAGCTTTAACACCAATGCTATTTCATTGTGACAACTTTTCCCTCTCTTCTCTTCACCTAAGACATTAGATAGATAGATGTCTCCTTACTTTGTGGGTTCTTATTTTGGGTATGAGAAAATGTAACCGTCTAATACCAATAACAGTACAATAAATAAATAAAATTTCCCCATTAGAATATAAGCTTCTTGAAGGCAGGACCTATCTTTTTGCTTTTATTTATATGCCCAGTGCTTAGTACAGTGCTTGGCCCATAGGAAGTGCTTAATAAATGCTTATTGACCGACTGACTGAAAGAGATAATACAATTATTTTCATTAGTTGTACCTCAAATCATAAAGTAATCTGATAAAATCATCTCTATCAAGAATGTTTTAAAGAAATATTGTTTATCCAGATTTAATATTTAATAGTAACCCTTACTGAAGTCTTAACAGAATCAAGGAATAAATGAATAGAAAATCTTATCACATTACTAAATATTGAATATTACAAGAAGAATATAAAATCTAGATCCACACATGAATGACAGTTGACATTTGCATAACCTTTTTAAAGGTAGGTTTGTAAAGTGTTTTAGATACATATAGATAGATAGCTCTAGCTATATAACAAGTACATATATATAATTTACATTTTATATTATATATAGATGATAGTAAATATTATCTATATATTTCTTTAGTGTCTCCTGACTCAATGTCCAGGAGACTATTATATAAGAGATACATAATTTAGAATGCATGGCATGATGCATCTTAAACTA
Organism: Vombatus ursinus; assembly: GCF_900497805.2. Classification (NCBI taxonomy): domain Eukaryota; kingdom Metazoa; phylum Chordata; class Mammalia; order Diprotodontia; family Vombatidae; genus Vombatus; species Vombatus ursinus. Next base: position 13,236,942 of record NW_020955033.1, read on the forward strand.
CCCTGTACAAAAACAGGATCTACACTGTTTTTGGAATTACATACTGGGTTAATCTTTGGCAATGGAAGATCAACATAGATATTTTTAAAGTTCATTTTCCTTGTTGTCTGGATTTCTGAAAATTGAAAGGTAGATTCTTTGAACTCTGGTCCACTGAGTTTGACAACACAATTCCTGGCAAAATTCTAGAACACATTATTAAAGGGATAGCTCATAAGCACTTAGGAACAGAAGGGATGATTGCTACTATAACTCACCAAATCTGCACACCAAGGTTTGAAACCATGTTGTCATACAACTCCTATAACCATTGGGTTGCCAAATCTTGTCTTATTTATTTGATGATTATATTGATGATTTATTGATAACATCTCTCCTATTTGTTCACTTTTCTCTACTCACATAGCCATGGCCCGAGTTCAGATCCTTATCCCCTCTCATCTGTGCTCTAACAATAGCCTCCTACTAGGTCTCCCTGAGTCAAGTCTCAGATCCATCCTCCACAGAAATCACAAAATGATTTTCCCAAAGTTCAGGTTTGACCATGTCATTCCCCTACTGCATAAGTTCAATTTTTTTTTAATTACCTCTAGGATCAATTAAAAACTCACATGCTTGACATGTAAACCCTTACCAAACTTCCATCCTTATAACCCATTACTTCCCTTTACACACACTCTTCCAGCCAAATTGACATTTTTATCATTCCTTACACATGATATTCTGTATTCTACCTCTGTACTTTCGCATTGGCTATTCCCCATACCTATAATGCTTTTCGTCCTCATCCCTTCTCCTTAGACTCTAGCTCAGTTCATCCCTCTTTAAGGCTTCAGCTTCAAGGCTCAACTCAAGTGCTACTGTCTAAATTTTTTGCTGACTCCTCCAAATTATTTGGTATCTATTTTGTAAATACCTGTATATGTACTTGTCTTTCCTCATTACACTATAACCCCCTAGAGGGCAAGAATTGTTTCATTTTTGTATTTATGTCCAGGCTGCTAAGCCACCCATAGTGCCTGGTATACAATAGGCATTTAATAAATGCTTGTCAATTGATTTGAATTACAAAACCCAAGGAATAATGATTAACAGATCAATGTCAAGCCAGAGTCCTAGCTTTAACAGAGTGCCTTAGGCATCTCTTCTTGGACCTGTGCTGCTCAATACCTTTAATAATTTGGATGAAATAGATGATGTGCTTATAAAATGTGTGAACAACATGAGATGGAATAGGGTATCTAACGTATTGGATGACAGAACTGGTATCCAAAAGTATCTCTCTTTTTTTTTTTAAATTTGGCTAGGCAATGGGGTTAAGTGACTTGCCCAGGGTCACACAGCTAGTAAGTGTTACGTGTCTGAACTCAGGTCCTCCTGAATCCAGGGCTGGTGCTCTATCTACTGTGCCACCTAGCTACCCCTATCCAAAAGTATCTCAACAGGCTAGAAGGATGGATTGAGTCTACGATGATATTTTTTCTTTTATTTATTTATTTATTTATTTTTACAGGCAATTGGGGTTAAGTGACTTGCCCAGGGTCACACAGCTAGTAAGTGTCAAATGCTCAGTCTGAGGCCTAATTTGAACTCAGATCCTCCTGATTTCAGGGCCAGTGCTCTATCCACTGTGCTACCTAGCTGCCCCATATTTTTTCTTTTTACTAAATTTTTATTGATTTTTTTTTTTTACATTACCTAAATTTCCCCAAGTCCCCCGCCCTTCCAGATATCCAGACTTTATAATCATCAAAAGAAGAAAACATTGATATCATGCTCTGCATTTTAGGCACAAATCTGTCAGAAACGGATTTGTTTAATTTATCATTATTTTAATATCTAAGCATTTCTAGCTTAGGAAGAAAAAAAGAGAGCTGAACAAACTGTAATAGTCTTATGTTCTTGGATATGTCCCTCCTATCAAGAGAGTTTGAGGTAATATTTATAGCAATCTCATAGAAGAAAAATCACAACGTTAAAATACAGTAGAGAGGGTAATATTTCAGAATAGTTGCCCACCAATTGTCATTATCCCATTTCTACCTGGACCATTAGCCTCAAAGGCTGACAGACAACTTCTTTCTATAATCAGTATATATCAGTTAATATCAACATCATAATCCTTTCTGAATGGAGAAGGGTGTGCCATAGGCTTCAAAGGATGAGGAAAGAGTAGACTTTCCTTAGATAAATAAATAAATAGCCCACTTTAGGGGATTAAGAAAACAATATTTTTTTTCATTTTCTATACTTTAAACATAAATTTTATTGATGTCTCTTGTTTCTGCACTGCCTAAATTTCTCCCAGAATTCCTCCCCTTCCTTTATCCCGGAGAGCTATTCTATATAAGTAATTTTTTTTAAAAAAGGGGAAGAAAATAATTTTTTACAAAGCTGATCAATATACCAAAACCATCTGAAAATATATGTAATGCTCCACACCATTGGATATCTAGTAGCTACAGAAGGTGGTGGGAGCAATGTTTTCTCATATCTGGATTAATTTCTACCCTTAATCCATTTCCTTAAGAGACTGCCTTTTGTTCTTAACTTCATCTAAGGAGGCACATCCGGAAAGGGTTTCAGCAGTGAATTATTGATATCTTAATACTCCCAGCTGAACTAAAAAATGAGGTTATTAATGTTTCCATAAAAAAATCTAAAGAGAAAAAAAATGGCAAAATAGGGCAATACATTGAAAAAAGTCTGACAATATCAATAATGTTCCCACCTTTGCACAGGGATGAGGGGAAATGTGTCTGCTCATCTCTCTTCCTTGGGACAAGTTTGTGATGATGAAAATTTAATAGAGATAAATATTAAGTCCTACATTTCAGCTAAAAAAATCCATTTCAAAGATATGAGATGGAAGTTTGGGTAGATAAAAATTCACATGAAAAGGACTTGAGGATTTTAGTGGACTGTCAGAGCAGTATGAATCAAGAGTGTGTTCTGGTAGATTAAATGACCTGAGGATGTTTAGCCTTGAGAAGTGAAGCCTTGAGAAGAAGTACTAGAAAGAGGAGGAATTCAACTAGTTGTGCTTGGTTCCATGAGGGCAGAATTAGGAACAATGGATGGAAGTTGCAGAAAGGCAGATTCAGGCTGGATGGGAGTAAAAACTTCCAAAAAAATTAGAACCCTTCCAAAGTAGGATGTGCTGCTTTAGTTGGTAATGAGTTCACTAAGAGTCTACAAGCAATAATTAGATAACAACGGGTTGGAGGAGGGGGGGAGCAGTTCAGAAGGGTTCTTGTTCAAATACAAGCTGTACCTCTGAGAATCCTTCCAACTCTGTATCCCCCCATTTTTTTTTCTTAAAGCCCGTCATCCTTCTTGATCCAACTTTTTTTTTAAAGTATCTCAGACTATGAGAGCCTACCTACCTTTTCTCTGAACTCTTTGAAACCTTGTCTCCTAAAATTTAGGTTGTTTTCAACTTTGCCCTCTTTATCAATAACCCTAGGACAGCACATTCATTTTCACTGTGTTCTCATCATTTTCACTTTATCAGCAATCTCCTCTTTATTGAGCAGAATCAGGCCCAGAATAGCCATTCTCTATGCTTGCTTTAGGAGAATAAATCAAAAATATATCAGATGTTTTATTTTTAGCAGAAGGAGACCTGGATGTGCTGGGCAAGTCAACAAGCAAAATGCTCCATTCTGAGGACTACATGAGGAGCTAGGAAGAAGTGCAAAGGTCAAAGTCAGAATTCCACAATATACTAGATCAGGGCCTATGCAGGAAAATTTGAGTGGGGGATCTAAAGCCAACTGAGGTTCACACAGAGTCAGAGGAGGAGCACTGGACTAAAGACAAACTTCTCCAGCCAAAGAATGAGCCTGAGGAAGCATAACTGTATGGTAGCTGGGTGCTGGTCACCACTCCTTCCCTCAAACAACTCAAGACAATGCAGCTGCAGGCTAGGACAGGCCCTCATCACAACAAAGGACTGCCTCAATGCCATCTTGGGGATCTACCATCAGTAATTTATCATCCATTTCCTCTTTGCACCCCAAGTGAGTAACAACCAATTTCGACCAGATTTGGATTTGGATGGATAACAAAAAAGATTAACAAAAGAAAGGGGAAAAGTCTCATTTGCACTTTCGTACTTTCTGTTTTAAGTTAAATTCAACACGAAACCACCTTGTTTAGGCAACACAAGCAGTTGTTCATTCTGGTGAAAAAATTTTGAACGTGGAAGGGAACCAAATAAGTTTGCCAAAAAGAGGGATTTGGAAATTCTGTTCACAACCAGAACAATGAGCACAGATTTGTCAAAACAAAGAATGGGAAAGCTGATTGGAAGGAAAATTGTGCTGGTGGTAATGGCTAGTTTTATGACTTTTTCCAGTTGCTTGGCTTCCTCCCAACCAAAACAGAACAAAGAGAAAAACTAAAGAAAAAGGTTTAACATTTTGTAAAAGGAATCAACAAGAACCTTGCAATCTGAAAGTGCCTTTCAACTGAAACACCATCAACAAAAGAGAAATACTGCCAAAGGTAAGCTTTACACAATCTAACCATTCAAAAAACCAGGATAATAATGGGCAGTTCCAAGTTACTCAGTCCAGTCCAAAAAGGAAACCTCCAAGCCTCGTGGCCCATTTGCATATACATATATTTCAAAGCATTAAAAAAAAACAAATCCAGTTATCTTTTATTGCTCATTATCTTATTCTTTTATACATAAGTTTGCCCAAGAATAAGTGAGGTAAGATCTGTGGCTACTAGTGGATAAACTGGATAAATATGGAGTCAGGTAGACTTTAGTTCAAATCTGGCTTCAGACATTTATTAGCTATGTGACCCTGGGCAAGTCACTCAACCTAGGTCTGCCTCAGTTTTCTCATCTCTAAAATGGGGATAATAATAGCCCCTGCCTGCAAGGGTTATTATAAGGACAAAGTAAGGTACTTGTAAAAAATTTTTTTGTAAATCATAAAGGGTCACATAAATGCTACTTATAATTAAAGGCCTTAGACACTACCAGTGATGTTATCTTGGGCATATCATTTGAGGGTCTTAGAGCCTCAGGTAACTCGGTAAGATTTCTAAATGAGTTTCACCCTCCTAGTGAAGAAGAATTCCCCATCACAAATCGAATACTGGCAGCAGGAAATAGTTATACCTCCATTATGGTTAAAGATGGCATTTCACTATAAATACACTTTTGATATACTATACAATTTTAAACTACCACCACCACCACTCCCCCAATCTGAAAGCATTACACTTCTAGTATGTATCTCAGGAATACATGTCCATGACACAGTATACAAACATGAAAAAGATTCTTACTACATCTATAGGCCAAACCCTGGGAATCTTTTCAGCCTATTTTTATAATGTGGAGGTGGGAGGAGGGAGGAGGGAAGAGGGAGCACAGATCTCAAATACTTCAATGTTTACAAATTAAATACTCTGTGGAACATGCCCTTTAAAAAGTAACTTAATTCTACATCACATCTTTATCTATATCATATCATAACTTTGCTTAGATATTACCAGCTCAATAATAGGCCAAATTAGATCAATCTGCCTTCCCCAACAATCTCCTCCAATTTTCCACCTTCACATCTTTTTTTCAGGCTGTTTCCTGAGCTTAGAATGCTTTTCCTCCTGCCTCTTCCCAAGGTGAACTGCTATCCATAGTCTAAAGCCCAATTTAAATGCCAGCTACTCCATGAAGTCTTCCTCGATCTTTAGGTAGTTAGTAACCACCTTTCCCCCTAGACTTCACCTAGCTTTGCCTCTGCTAACAAAGTAAATTACAAAATAAGAGACATTAGATTCATTAAAAAAAAAAAACTTCATACAGTCATTTACTGAAGCAATGGGTGGGAGTGGCAAAAAAAAATCCCACTGTGGCTTGACCTAAGTTAAGACTTCCTAACCACTGGAGCTTTCCCAAAATGGAATGGGGCTTCTCCTCACTAGGTTTTCAAGAAAAGGCCAGATGTTGAAGAGAGGATTCTTGTTAGGCATGGGGTGGACTAGAACACAGCCCACCCCTACCCCCCATCCCCATTCCCATCCAATCTGGAGACCTTCATGTGGCAAGATAAGTTGGTTGCATAAACCCCTCTAGCCACAACACATGGAAAGCATATGTTTTTATCCTTCTTTGTATTCCCAGGGCTTAGCAAAGTGCTTGGCACAAAGTAAGCCCTTAATTAATGCTTTCTGATTGATTGTGATAGTGGAGTTTTGGTTGTGGAATCAAGTAGCATACTTTGCACAACTGCTGAGTTGTGTGCATCTAAGCACTAGTAGAGATCGTAGGCTTAGAGCTGGAAGAGAATGACCTTAGAAGGTCAAATAGTCCAGTCCCCTCACTTTACAGATGAAGAATGTGAGATTAAGTGATTTGCCCAAGGTTGCAGAGAGCCGGGAGTTGAAGCCACATTCTCTGGCTCCAAAGCCAGTGTACTTGCCACTAATAGCTGTTGTTGTTCAGTGGTTTCTGACTCATTATCCCATTTGGATTTTTTTTTAAGTAAAGACACTTGAGTGATTTGCCATATCCTTCTCCAGATCATTTTGCAGATGAGGAAACTGACGGAGAAACAGGGTTAAGTTACTTGTCCAGGGTTATTAGTAAATGTTTGAAGTCACATTTGAACTCCAGGCCCTGCGCTTCATCGACTGAGCCACCTAGCTGCCCATTTTCCATCAAACAGCCTACAAAAGGCCAAGAAATTCTAAGCAACTGCATTTCTGGTCTGGGCAGCTAGGTGGCGCAGTGGATAGAGCACTAGGCCTGGGAGTGAGGTAGACACAAGTTCAAATGTGACCTCAGACAGTTGCCTTAGCAAGTCACTTAACCTCCATCTGTCTCAATTTCCTCATCTGTAAAAGGGGATAATAATAATACCCACGTCCCAGGGTTGCAGTGAAGTTTAAGGGGGATATTTGTAAAGTTCTTTATAAACATTAAAGCAAGATGTGTATATATGTGTATATATATGTTCACATGCACTTAGATTACACATTAAGGAATTAGAAATCATGCAGAACAATGGACTCACATAAAGCTCTGCTGGAATAAGTAATCTGAAAATGAAACCACTTAACCCATACTTCCTATTAAGCATTTTTTTCTCTTTAATGCTAGAAGACCTTGACCCTCCAGTCTCTTGCTTCATTTAAAAAGACTGAATTCCCAGAAGGAGGTATTTTGTTTAAACTACCAAACTTCAGCCTAACTTTAACAAAGTAGCAAGGCAAGAACTTGGGCGCTACTACTACGGTAACTTTACCTGCAGTCGCAGAAGGGGTGGGAGGGAGGAGGAAGTGGGGTTGGGGTTTGCTCGGTCAGTTGTTTTCGACAGAGGAGGAAGCGCTGTGGGCGTTTCAGGACACGTGCGCAGCCCCAACAAAACGCTACACGTCTGGGTCTCGGGGCTGAGGGAGGCACAGCGCCTGCCCAGCTCTGTTTACTTGGAGAACTGCGCTTGGCCGCAGCCGGCCACTTCCTAGTTGCAGGGTCTAGTTGGGCTTAGCCCTGGACAGACACAGTTACCCCTGTCGATCCAGAAGACACCGGCACTCCATGTAGACCCAGAACCGAGCGCGGACCCGGAGCTGGGCTGCCTAGCTACCGCGAGCATCCTAGCTAGCCCCGGAGCACCGTCTAGCGGGACCGGACTGGCTACTGACCCACTAACCTCCAACAGAGACCCAGGGTTCAGATTTGACTTAGACGCAAAAAGTAGCCCATTTGTCTCTCCCTCTTTCTCCCAATTCTTGTGCCACCTTCGGACAAGGCATTTTCCCTCAGCCGAGACCCGACAGGTCCAAGTTTTACAGTGCCACACCTTCAGCAGGAGCTCCTACTATTCGCTGAACGCGGCTTTACTAAGTTAAACCTCTTAATGCTCTCCACTGACCTAGACTAGCCCCCTTCTTCCTCCCAGCCAGCTTCGCTGTGGCCCGGCGGGCACCGGCAACAGGCGTCTCGCCCCCCGAGGCCGCTCACCCCTCACTTACACGTGGCCGCAGCGGGTCCGTATGGGCTGATGCAGCACTTCGAGGCAGACCGAACAATCGAAGGATGTGATCGGCAGCTCCACTTCGCTCCTCCTGGGCAGGGCTGATGGGGTGGCCCTGGCAGCCGGGGCTGCTCGGCCGCTGTCACTGCTCAGCGCGGAACCCATTGCCTGCCTCCTCTCTCGCTCAGACAGGGCTGCTAAGCTGGGTGCCTTCGCTTCAATTGTTTTGTTGTCCTGCGGTTAAGGAAGGAAGTCCCAGCCCAGCTGGGATCGCCGCCTCCCTGCCCCCACAGGCCTGTTCTCCGGAGCCAACCCCCGCCCCTTCTAACCTTCCAAGTGGAGAGTTTTGCCAGTAACTCCGCCAGTTAGAAATTATCATCTTCCCCCAGCTACCCCTAACTATGAGAGGAGGAGGCGGCAGCAAGTACTGCAGGGTCCTCCCCTCCCGGGAGGCTTGAAACCTGAAACCCAAACTGCACAAAGGAGTACCAGCTGCTTGCTGTTAGCTCTTTCTACCTCTAACCGAGAGAAAGCAGGGATGTGAACCTTTTTTTAACCTTCAGGTTTCTAGTTGAGATGGCTCTGTTCACTACATCTGGAACCCTATTCAAGCAAAGTTCAGGCTGTTTCCATTTCCCAGGAATATACAGTCCTTAACCACAGTGGGAAGGTAAGGGGATCAAGAGGCAAATAATTTAATTGCAATTTAGCGGTTAGGTGCTCTAATACTCCTTGAAACCAGGGTTCAAAATCGTGATAGATAATAAGAATTTAGAGTCTAGATGGGATCTGTAAGGGAAGACTGCAACTAAATGAGGTATTGTAAGTCCTATACCATACGAATCATATATAATATAGTTCTTAATAAGCCCATTAACTCTAAAAACTATTAAAGCACCCACTGTACAGTAAAATGTTAGTTACTTGAGGCACAGGGACTGGTGTGTGTGTGTGTGTGTGTGTGTGTGTGTGTGTGTGTGTGTGTGTATCGTCAGCACTTACCACCTTCCCTTGTATGCTCTATAAATTTTGTTGAATCAAATCTCATGGAGGAGTGCTGTACTAGGTAATGAGGAAGATGGAGAGTTTAAATAAGACAATGTTTATGTACTCAAGGAACTTAGAGTCTAATGAAGTAAGACACAAACAGCTCCTTCTTAGAGTTTGAAAGAACCTCAAAGGCTATCAGATTGATCCTAGTCTACCTAAACAAGAATCCCCTCTATAAAATACCTATCAAATGGACAGCCAGCCATTTTTTGAAGATCTGTAAATAAGGGAGAATCCACTACCTCCCAAAGCATCTTGTTCCACTTTTGAATCCAACTGTTAGGCCCCTATATTGGGCCTAATTCAAACGAAATGATATTTATAAAGGGCTTAGCACAGTGTCTGGCACATAATAGGTCTTATATGAAAGCAAGAGAGCTATTAGCTGATTCTCCCCTTAGTCTTTTTTTCTCCACACAACACTCACACATACATTCATGAGGCTGCTAGGTGTCACAGTAGATAGGACTCTGAGCCTGGAGTCAGGAAGATTTGAATTCAAACTCGTCACCTTAACCTCTGTGCCTCAGTTTCCTCAACTATAAAGTGGGGTTAATGATAGTACCTACCTCCTAGGGTTGTTGTGAGGATCAAAATGTGGTATTGGAAAGCCCTTAGCAGAGTGCCTTACACATAGGTAGCATTATGTAAATGCTTCTTCTACTTCTTCTTCTTCTTCCACATCCTCTTCCTCCTCCTCATCATCAATATTGTTTGATTTTACTTGACAACATCGGGAAAAGCAGTATGGAGCTGAATTTTGAAGCTAGGAAGACCTGGGTTCACGTCCTGCTTCTAATACATACTGGCTGGGTGACTGAACAAATCATAGCTTCTCCGTGTTCTGTTGCTGCTGCTGCTATTTGTCCTTTGTTCTCGAAGAGGGCCATGACATCAGGGAGGTGATGCTGTGACAAGCAAATGAATTTGATTTAAGTGAGGGAGGGCTGTGCAAAGTCACCAGCTTCACTTTCTCCTCCAGAGCCATCCTGATCATGCTGTAGGCAGCTTGAGAAGGTTCATTGGTAGAAGTTCTTTAGCTAGAGCTCCCTTGATCCATGAACTCAGCAATCTCCTTTCTATTCTGTTCCCTCCCCACTAACTATATTCCCTGGAATATAGACTCCTTGAGAGTAAGGATTGTTTTCCAGAAGGCCCTTAATAGTTTCTTGCTTGTTTGCTTGATCCTAGCCATCCTCCTCTGGATTAATCTCCTGTTTTTCACTGCCCTTCCTAAAATGTGGCTCCAAGAACTGAACACAATCCTGCTTGTGTGTGATCTGTGCAGAGTACAGTGTAACACTACATTCCACATGCTGGAGCATATATCTTTTAAAGCAGTCAGATACCTCATTACAATTAGTTAAGTAATTTTTAAAGTATTACCCTGCTTGAAGGCATTTGCTTTTTAATAAGTATTTCCCAAACAGGTTCTGACCTTGGAAGGCAGTGTGGTATAGTCAGGGGTACACTGACTGATGTTAAACAACTGGCTCTCTGGAAAAAAAAAGTATGAAAGACACACTTTGAAGTTTAATCTCCATTGTTATAATTTTCTTCTTCGCTTTCTTAGGTCTGGACAATCAGCACAATAATACATCTAGCTTTGATTTGTAGCGTTTGCCTATTTCCTATTTGAGTATGAAGTAGCCCATCCTGAAAATTTAACATCCAGCCCTCAAGAGGCTGTTGGAGGCTGGTTCCAGCATACTCCTGGGGTAGTAGATAGAGGTGGCCTCAGAATCCGTTGGGAAAACTTAGGTTAAAGTCATTCCTGTGATACATAATGCACACTGGATGCATGATCTTGCTCAAGTCACTTTAACTTCTCAGTGTACCAAGCAACTCTCCAAACTATGAGCTGTAGGACAAGTGGGGGCCTGCATTGGTGGAGGCCACCAGGAGTTCTCTATATGGATGAAATCACAGACCTAGTTAAAAAAAAGAAGAGCATATGGACTTTTTGGTGCCACATCACACTGTTGAAAAATATTGAGTTTGTAGTCAACCAAACCCCCCAGATCATACATCTTTTGCATCTCTCCCCTTCTCTTTACCCACAAGACCACTACTCTAATTCAAGCCTTCATTGTAGTTTATTTATATTATTATGATAACTTCCTAATTGGTCTCCCGGCTTTTAGACTCTCCTGTCTCCAATCCATCATCCACACAATTGTCAAAATAATGTTCCTAAGGCATAGATCTGAAGATGTCACTTCTGGTCAAACATCTTTAATGGCTCCCCATTGCCTATAGGATAAAATATAAATTTACTGGTCTGGCATTTCAAGTTGTTCACAATCTGAATCTTTCCTGCCTTTTTTCATATGATTCCCCTTCACAAACTCCGTATCCCAGGCAAATGGGAATGGCTTTTCCCTTTCATTTCCAGTCTTTCTGCATCTATCCAGCCCTGCCCCCCACCATACCCAGGACACACATCCTTCTTATCTCTACCTGTTAGAGTCCTATGTCTTTGTTTTGTTTTGTTTTTTGGTGAGGCAGTCAGGGTTAAGGGACTTGCCCAGGGTCACATAGCTAGTAAGTGTCAAGTGTCTGAAGCCTGGTTTGAACTCAGGTCCTCCTGATTCCAAGGCCAGAGCTCTATTCATTGGGCCACCTAACTGCCTCCTTGCATTCCTTTAAGGTGTAGCTCTGGTGCTACCTCTTCTGTGAAGTTTTCTCTGAGTTTCCCAATTGATGGTGCTCCCTCCTTTTTCAAATTATTTTGCATTATACTTATTTATATATGTAACACAAGCCTCAAAGCCAATTTATATGGGGTTCATCTGTGGAAATTGACTATTCAATGCTTCATGCCTATCTGAGGGATGGAGCTGGTGAAAGCTAAAAAAGAAGACTTCCAGCTTCCAGCTTTGGGAGAGAAGACTCATGTTCCAAACTCTCTTCAGTTCCCTAAAGGGAAAGAAAGACTCTGACAAGAAGCTGATATGTTTGGGTTGTATTCCTGTATTTGTTGTATCCTTCCAGTGGAAGGTAAGCTTCTTCAGGTCAAGAACTGTTTTGTTTTTGTATCTCCAGTGCCTTGTACATAGTAACCCTTGTTTGTTTATTTTTTTGGTGAGGCAATTGGGGTTAAGTGACTTGCCTAGGGTCACACAGCTAGTAAGTGTCAAGTGTCTGGTCTGAGACCGGATTTGAACTCAGGTCCTCCTGACTCTAAGGCCAGAGCTCTATCCACTGTGACACCTAGCTACCCCTCATAGTAACCCTTAATGAATGTATTTAAAAAAATTATTGGATTTATAAGGGGTAAGAGAGGATTATACTGGGAGGAGAAAGAAGGAGGTAGAACGAAGTAAATTATCTCACATAAAACGGACAAGAAAAGGCTTTTACAGTGGAGGGGAAAGTGAGAGGGAATGAGTGAATCTTATTCTCATAGGATTTGGCTTAAGGAGGGAATGCCATACACACTCAATTGGGTATGGAAATCTATCTTACCCTACAGGAAAATAGGGGGGAAGGGTATAAGAGCAGAGGGATGATAGAGGGGAGGGCAGATTGGGGGAGGGGGTAATCAGAAGCAAACACTTCTAAGGAGGGACAGGGTCAAAAGAGAGAATAGAATAAATGGGGAGAGGCTCAGGATAGGATGAAGGGAAATACAGTTAGTTTTTCACAACATGACTACTATGGAAGTGTTTTGCATGACTACACATTCTTGGGGTGGGGGGAGGGATGAGATGGAGAGAAAATTTGGAACTCAAAATCTTGTGGAAGTGAATGTTGAAAACTAAAAATTAATTAATTAAGAAAAAAAGAAAATATCCTCCCCCTTCTATTTCAAATCAATGTAAAATATTCCATAATAAAAAGCCATTTTGATTAAAAAGGAAAAAAAGTTATTGAATTTAATAGTTGGGCTTAAACTATTGGTTTATCATACTCAATCTTATTTCAAGGAAGAATTGTCATTAGATCTTAACTAATCTAAGTAAAGGAAAATCAATTTTAAAAAAATCCTTTGAGAGGAGAAAAGGAGAAAACTAACAGGTTACCATTTCTAAAAAGAAGGAAATGAAAGAAAATGGTTTTAAATTGCTTCATGAAATATTTAGTAAGATATTAAAAAGACCTTGCTTTCATAGGCCTTTGTACCCTTCTCCTACATATCATATTCTGTTTTGTACTATAGTTGTTTGTGTGCATGTCTTATCTCCTCTACAAGATAATAAACTTCTTTATTGTAGGGGCAGAGTCTTATTTATTGTTATATTTCTCTTAGGTCCAGCATAGTACTTTGCATATACAAGAACTACCTGTAAAGTTTGTTGGCAATCATCTTCTGATGTCGATTGGTCACTAAATATTAAATAGCCCTTAAAGAGTTTAATTTCCTCAGAGCAGAGAGTATCTTAGTTTTGTCCCTCCCAACCAGGCCCTCTTAGAAATTATATGGTTAAAAAAAAAAAGTGTGACCCTGGGCAAGTCACTTAACCTCCCACCCCCCCAAAAAAAAGAAAGAAAGAAAGAAAGAAATTATGTGATCCTCAGTTACCAAAATGCTAGAAGGCATTCATCAACAATCATCAACAAATTGCAAAGTAGGCCAAATTCATGTTCGGGAAACCTCCCACCTTCCTTTTCTTTTTTCTTTTTTTTCTATTTTAATTTAATTTAATTTTCAGATCCAAATTCTCTCTCCCTCCCCCACCCATTGACAAGGCAAGAAGAACAAAGTCCATATATATATATATATATGTATATATATATGAGAAAGAAGAGAGGGAAGGAAGGAAGGAAAGAAAGAAAGGAAAGAAGGATGGAAGAAAAAAATATAATTTGATCTGTACTGTGAGTCTATCATTTCTCTGTCTGGAGGTGGAGAACATGTTTCATCATCCTTTAGAATTGAATTTGGTCATTGTCTTGATGAAAGTTCCTAAGTCTTTCAAAGTGAAAATTATCGTTACAATATTGTTGTTATGATATACATTGTTCTCCCGGTTATGCTTCCAAGTGAAGTCTCTTTGCATCAGTTCATAAAAGTTTTCCTGCCCACCTTCCTTTTCTAAGGCTGGGCTCTTGATTTCGGATTGATTTGTTTCTCTATCCCAAGTCTAGGGGCATTGCTTTCTATAGGGCAAACTGTCAGCTCGATAGTTAGTAGAATGCTAGTTTAAGATGTTACCCCAACTTGAGAGGGTTTGTATTTTAATAAGGAACTCTGACCAAAAGCAATGAAGATACAAATTGTTAAATATCTCAGATACTCCAATGGATCTATGTTCTCATCCACCTGAGCATCCTCACCTAAGATGCAATCCATCTTTGTCTACCCGTACTGTGAATATCTACCCAGAAGTTTGTCCCTCATTGAGAGAATACTAATGGAGCGCACAGTTATCCCTTGCTTTTGCCAAGTGACTAAAGAGCTTATTTTCTTTTTCTACTCATACATGGGTGGATTTCACCAGAGCAACCTTGTAGGGCAGATCCATTGTCCCAAAGTTCCCAAACCATCTACTTTGCCTATTCCTCCTAAGGTCAAACCTTATTTTTCACTTGAAAATAGATTAGCCCCTAGAAAAACGAGAACAAAAAATGTCCCTGGAAGGCCTTGAACAACTTTTACAGCATATCCCCAAGCCAAACACTTTTCTTGTTTTTCTTTCTCCCAATCCTAAAAGCCTACCCAAATCCCAAAAGGAATTTTAAGGTTACCCTGACTCAGTCTGGAGTTTGAAAGAATTCTCTATTTCAATGGACTCCAGACCCTCTTTCCAATCCTGATTTCACAATTCTCCTTGTCACCTATTCTATGTTTCAGAAAAATGGGCCTTCTTGTTTCCCATGTAAGCCATCCCTTCTATTGCCTCTCTGTCTTTGCACTGGATGTCTCGCATGCCTGGAATACTTTTCCTCCATACCACTGCCTCTTAGAAGCCCTACCTCCCTTTAAGACTCAAATGCAGCGGAACCTGAGGGAATGAGCACCCCCACCCCCCAACCGTGGAATAGCTGAACAAGCTAATAAGTATGTGAATATAATGGAATGCTATTGTGCCATAAGAAATGATGAAGTTGATGGTTTCAGAGAAATCTGAGGAGAATTATATGATATGATGAGAGAAGAAACAGGAGAACAATTTATATGATAATGATATTATAAAGGCAAGCAACTTTGAAAGACTTAAGAACTCTGATCAACACAAGGACCAGTAACAATTCCAGAGGATTTATGATGAAGCACCATACCCATCTCCAGATAGAGAGGTGGACTCCAGATAGAAGCAATGGCCTCAGGGTGCAGGGTGCAGAAAGGGGCATATTTTTTTGGACATTGCTAATGTGGGAATTTGCTTTGACTATACATGTGTGTAATAGGTTTTTTTTTCTTGCTTTCTCAATGAGGGGAAGGAAGGGAGTTAGGAGGAAAGGATTTGGAGGTGAAATTAAAAAAAAATTTAAAACAAAACAAACACACACAAAGATTCAAAGCACATTGCTTATAGTAGGCAATATTAATAAATATTTGTCAAATTAGATTGAATTAATTTCAGGCCTACTTGGCATTTAAAGGCTTTACTAAAAATTAAAGCAAGTAAGATAAAACAAAATAATGTACAAAAACATAACATTGAGTTTTTTAATTTTATTTTTTTAAATTCTGAATTCAAACATCAATAAGTGCATTCTCATACATATAGCCGAAAACATAAAAGATTCTATGTGAAATCATCAATCTTCATTTCACACTATTTAGTTTTTTCTTTTTAAAAAAGTAATAATTTTTTTTTTTTTTTGCTTAGGCAATCAAGGCTAAGTGACTTCCCCAGGGTCACACAGCTAGTAAGTGTCAAGTATGTGAGGCCGGATTCGAACTCAGGTCCTCCTAACTCCAAGGCCAGAGCTCTATCCACTGTACCACCTAGCTGCCCCATATGTAATAAATTCTATACATTATTTTAAAAAGTGGCCTGCTTTTCTGAGCTTCCCCCTGACCTTCCTTCTGTTCTTTTACATGCACTTTGAAAAATTTTACAGTGGTCATTTTGGGAGGCTAATCTCCCCCTGAATACTAGTCCCCCAATTACCTGAGAGTAAGAAAGGGGGAAAAATCCTTGTAACAAATAAATGTGATCAAGCAAAATGAATGCATGCAGCGGTCATTCACCAAAATATGTCTGTGTCAATCACTTTTCCATCAGGAGGTGGGTAATATGCTCCTTCAGAAGTCCTCTGGAAAAATGCTTGGTTAATAATTTTGACCAGAGGTCTTAGGTCTTTTAGAGTTTGTTTTTCTTTACAATCTTGTCTTTATATTAATTATTCTTCTGGTTCTGCTCACTTCACTCACTCTGCATCAGTTCATATTACCCAGCAGACTCTGAAATCAACTCTATCATAATTTCATATGGGACAATAATATATTACATTCATACACAATTTGTTCAGCCATTCCCCAGTTATCTAATAGGCAATCTAAGGCACCTCCTTAGATGCTAGTTATTGGCTTTTCTTTTTCTCCCTTTTAATTCCTCTTTCAGGAAAAGGAAGTTTGTTTTGCTTGTGGCTATTCCCTTGCTGGTATTATCTTTCCTCTTTAACCAGTCCTCTACCCCCTATAGAAATTTCTATACAAACCATTTTGTGTGTATAAATGTGTGTTCAGCCCTTCTTTGTCCATTTTTCCAGGGTGAGGTTCATCTAATGCTCATCTCTTACCCATTCCTCCAATCTGTGCATTCATTTTCTCAAGCATCAGAACACTGAATTATAAAGGTAGAGCTATGATATCTTTAGTTAATCCTGTCTGATCTTGTCTCCATATTTCAGTTCTCAAACTTCTCTATGTCTTCTTCTGCAGTTTGATATCTCCCTGAGGTAAAGAAAGATGACTTTTTTTTTTTGGGTAAAACTTAACTCCTTTTTTTCTAACTAGAATTTCATCTATCCTAAGTAGGTCCTATGTCTCTTGGTTCTAAATGATTTCATCATTTAAAGGTTTTAAAATTCAATTTAGTAATGCAAAAAACATTTATTAAGGCTTACTGTCTTCAAGGCACTAGATATAAAAAGACAAAAACAAAACAATCCTTGTCCTCAAGATGTTTACATTCTATTGAAGGTGTTAAAATTTGTGCAGAGTCAGTCCAAGTGACCCTTCCCCAGTCTAGCTAGTCTCCTGGGTAAACATCAATGAGATTGTTGAGTGAGACAACACGTGCTTTGATCCCATTCCCCTAGTCCAATGTTTTACCCACAAGTCTGCACGTAGTCACATTCACTTTCATCCCAGCCTCCGATCTTTAATCTCATTTCCCTACTACTGTGGCCATGGGGGAGGAGCTGAGGAAAAGCAGTGGAGGATTTGAAATGTTGCCTAGTTGGTTGCAACACCTTGTTGTTCAGGTCTTTTCATTCACGTCTGACTCTGTAACCCATGCGGTTCTCTTGACAAAAATAGTGTAGTGATTTGCCATTTCCTTCTCCAGCTCATTTTATAGATGAGGGGGAACTGAGGCAAACAGGGTTAAGTGACTTGCCCAGGGTCACACAGATAGTAAGTATCCAAGGCCAGATTTGAGCTCAGGAAAATGAGTCTTCCTGACTTCAGGCCCAGCACTCTATCCACTAGGGATGCTTAATAAACTCCTTTTAATTGTCTCTGAGTTTGCTTCATTATTGAGGGCAAGGCCTGAATGAAGATTTTTTTACTAATTGAATATCCCAAATACCCAAATAAGTATAATGTAATTAGGAAAATCAGAAAACAAACAAACAAATAAACATTCTAACTTGTTGAGTGCTTGATTCATCTCTAAGAACTGTCTCTGCTTCCTCTTGCAACTCCCACCAAATTCCAGTTTCCTGTGCCAGGTAGAACCTAACACAGATGAATCTAATTAATATTTTACCCCTGTCTGGGCCCATCTGTCTGATCCACCTACTTTTCATTTCTCACAGCAATGAGTCACATAGAATTATAATGTAGCACTCCTTCAGGGGTCATTCTTCCAACTTCCACTTATATTAGTAGGTTGAGTCCCCAGAGGGCCACTGACTACTTCCCTCTGGGATCTAGAAATAACCTTGAGGGCAAAGAAGTTTCTAGTTCTGTTTGTGTGTATCTCTCGATCTTGAGGGGTCCTGATCCCTCTGGGGCAGATCCTCCTCAATTTGCACACAGTTCCTCTGTCTCCCGCCATAGTCAGTCTGAACGACTGCCATTGACTCCAGT
Source organism: Vombatus ursinus (assembly GCF_900497805.2). NCBI lineage: Eukaryota > Metazoa > Chordata > Mammalia > Diprotodontia > Vombatidae > Vombatus > Vombatus ursinus. Next base: position 13,255,203 of record NW_020955033.1, read on the forward strand.
TAGCCATGGGACCTCTAACACCACTGACCTCTCCAACTCCTGGGCACCCTTCTCTTGGAATGCTCATTCGAATAAGATTAGGGAAGGAAAAACTCAGAGTTGAAAGATACAACTTCTTGCTGCTCCCCAGTTTTGTCTCACCTGCCAGTGATGGGGTTGGAATCTGGGCCCCAGAAAGGAAAAACCCTGGACTTTCCCATATGGCCAAATCTCTGGCATTCCCCTGATGCTATAATCCCATCAACTGGACTTTCATTGTGGCTACACCCAATCTCCCCTCCATTGTTTTACCTCCCTATGGCCCCCGGCCATTTCCCACCTTTAATCCTAGCTAGGCTCCATTGTCTGGGTCCCAGGAGTTCTGTTCACCCCAGCTTACTGGCCACTCCCATCCAGATCTCCTTAGACCCCTCCTCCAGTCACCCCAAACTACTTGGCCACTCCTAGATCCCTCCCACAGTCTTTCTGTATATAAGGTCCATCTTGTCTCCATTAAGATGCTCAGATTCTTAAAATCTAACCACTGCTTGCCCATGTTCAGACTCCTTAAGAGTCTGCCCAATATGATGGACGTTCTAATAAACCTTGTCTTTGGCTGAAAGAAGGCTTGGGTCGAATTCTTTCGGGCAGGACCCGTGTGTTGTGATTTTGGGGTCCCAGCAACCCTGAACCCCTAAACCGCATCACCAGGAAGAAAAAAAAAAGAAATAGGGCCAGTTGAGGAGCCTTTTGTATACATACTCAGTTCCAGTTGATGAGTCCTTCCGGCTCCTCAGCTAACTAGAATGCTCTTTGTTACCACAGAGTACCAGCCCTTCAGTTACTCCTGGCTGGAAGAAGGCTCACCAAGCCCATTTTTTCCTTTTCTTTCTTTTTTTCATCTAAAAAAAAATTATGTATATTTAGTTTTTGACATTCACTTCCGTAAGATTTTGAGGTTTAAATTTTCTTCCCCTTCCTCTCCTCCTTCCTCCCCAAGACAGCTTTATATATACTTTAATATTAAACATTTTCATATTAGTCATGTTGTAAAGAATTAGAACCAATGAGAAGAACCACCAGAAAGAAGAAAAAATGAAATAAAACAAAAAGAGAGAGCACATAGTATGCTTCAATCTGTGTTCAGACCTCATAGTTCTTTCTCTGGATGTGCATTTTCCATCATGAGTCTTTTGGAGTTGCCTTAGATCCTTGCATTGCTGAGAGAGCTAAGTCTATCAAAGTTAGTCATCACACAATGTTGTTATTACTGTGTATAATGTTCTCTTGGTCCTGCTCACTTCACTCAGCATCAGTTCATATAAGTCTTTGCAGGTTTTTTTGAAATCTGCCTGCTCATCATTTCTTATAGCACAGTAGTATTCCATCACATTCATGTACCACAACTTGTTTAGCCATTCTCCAGTTGATGGGTATCCCCTCAATTTCCAAGTCTTGGCCACCACAAAAAGAGAATATTTTTGTACATGTGGGTCCTTTTCCCATTTTTATGATCTCTTGGGGATACAACCCTAGAAGTGGTATTGCTGGGTCAAAGGGTATGCACAGTTTTATAGCCCTTTGGGCATAGTTCCAAATTGCTCTCCAGAATGATTCCACCAAGCCTATTGGAACCTGGCAGAGTGTAGCTGTGCATGCTCTATAGAACACACCAGAAAGGGCAAATCTGAGCTTGCTTAAGGACTGTTGTTGTTCAGTCTTTTCAGTTGTGTCTGACTCTTTGTGACATCCTTTGGAATTTCCTTGGAAAAGATACTGGAGTGGTTTGCTATTTCCTTCTCTAGCTGATTTTACAGATGAGGAAATTGGGACAAACAGGATTCAGTGACTTGCCCAGGGTCACACAGCTCGTAAGTGCCTGAGACTAGATTTGAACTCAGATTTTCCTGACTCCAGGCCTCCAGGTTCTATCTACTGTTCCACCTAGCTGCTCTAAGGATTAGGCCCTCCCAATTACAGTAGAATCAGGGGGGAACTTAGTGACCATCTGAGTCCAACCTATGCCTTAATAGAAATCTTCTCTCCAACATGCCCCACAAATGATCATTTAGCCTTTGCTTGAAGACCTCCAGTGAAGAAGAACCCACTATTTTCCAGAAGAGGTGCAACTAATTTTGGCACTGGATAAAATTCAGTTAGCAGAATAGGGAACCCTGAGACGTGGAGACTCCTTTGGATAGTTTTGAGTATACTTTAAGTTTAAGAATACTTTAAGTTTAGGTGACTATCCTGGCCCTCACTGCCTGGAAAGCCAGGTAGCTTATATTTTTTACCCTTCCCCCAGGGTTCTTCAGTATCCTTAAGGGAGTTTGGGGTGTATGTCTAGCTTCTCTACCATCGGCAGCTGCAATTGCTATTGATGGTGTTCCCTCAATTGTAGGGATGGTCTCCTGCACCCCAGTTGCATTAGCCACTAACAGTCAGATTAGCCTTTACACAGGAAATAATTACTTCAGAAGGCATAATCACAAATATAAAAACTCACTTCTCAAAGAAGTAGGAGGCATTATCCTCCTCTGTACCACCTCAGTCTCTGGGGAGAGCAAGGGATCAGGTTCCTAGCTTAGCTCAATTCCTATAAAGCACAGTCCCTTTTCCAAGTTCAAAACCCACTTTGGGCTTGAGTCCCAGGCACCTGGCTTCTCCAGGCTTGCCTGCTGGCTGCACCAAACTGTCTGGTATCCTGGCTCCAAGGTCGCCATGGCTCAAACTCCTGAATCCAGCATGGATCACTGTTGGCATCTGAATCTGAGAAAGACAAACAAAACAAAACAAGATAAATATACCAGCCCATTTTTTGGAACAGGGGTAAAAAGAGGGAGTGGGGGAAGGAAGTCTTCCCACTCTCCTGTTTCAGTTTGTAGTGTCTTTAGTGCACTCTGAGCTGTTCTCTTCACCCTCTGGATGCAGCAGGAAAGAGAGTACAGGGAAACACATAAGCCAGAAAGAGAACTACTGTCCCATCTAGCCAGTTGTAAAGAAGTGCTTGTGATGAAGGTGATGAAGGGAGCCTCCATGTTGGGAGATCCAATCATGCCCAGGCAAGTCTCCATTATACTAGAAAAAGAGGTCATGGGAGGTATAGAGATAGGGATTGGGAGGCCAGGGTGTCAGAAGGGAGGGGCTGGGTGGATAGTACATTTTGAAACAGGTGCTATATTTCTTGGGGAGGAGGGAAAGCTATCATAGTTGATAATAACAAGAATCTGGAAGAGACAGAATGAACTGTGAAGGAAGAGAGGTGGTTGCTAAATGATGGTAACAAAGGGAGGGTCTGAAGTAAATAGCAAGGAATATGCTGCTTTCTTCCTGATCCTAGAAAAAAATGTCAAGTGGTATGGTACCTTTAGGAGAAAGCTAGGTTTCCGTGACTAATAGAACCCTCCCCATTCGAAGCTTCTCTATTACTGTTGTGAACCCCTTCAAAAAAACAAACGCCTGGGGCAGCTAGGTGGTGCAATTGGTAGAGCACCGGCCCTGAAGTCAGGAGGACCTGAGTTCAAATTCGGCCTCAGACCAAGAACTTGACACTTAACTAGCTGTGTAACCCTGGGGAAGTCACTTAACCCCAACTGCCAAAAAAAACCAAACCCAATTTTTAAACAAGAGTCATCTCTAAGAAAGAGACAAATGAAATTGGGGTGCTTGTGCTCACAGTTTAATTTCTCTCAAATTGGCTTGACATGTATTACATGGAAGTTCAGTTCAAAACTGAGTCCCCCCAAGGAGGCCAGTTCAGAACTAGCTCAATTTGGGGGCTTGGGGACACAGCCTTATATGCCCTTCAAAGAGTAGGTGTTCCCAAGTGATGCCAATCAACTCTGGGAGTGGGCCATATTAAAATGAGAGTCTTTCAGTATGTGACACCTGGTCACTCAATCCTGGTCAGAGACATCAATTTCCCTATCACTTGTTTTGGCAATAGGGAGGATCAATATTCTCCCCAGACCTGTCCAGGCAACATAATGAGTGGGAATAGACCCATTTGGATTATATCTTAAAGTCCTTCTGAAGAAGGATAGAAAGGGGAATGGAGAAGCTCAGAGTTTCTAAGATTACTGAGAAAAATCATTTTTCACACTGTTGAGGATACCACCATACTGGTAGGTACGCAGGGCAGAACTTTGATATCATCCTTGATTCCACTCATTCATCCTACATATCCTTCCAATTCATTGTTAAATTTTGTAGTGGCAGCTAGGTGGTGCAGTGGATAGAGCAGTGGGCCCAGAGTCAGGAAGTGCCTGACCTCAAATCTGGCCTCAGTTGTTTGTGGGATCCTGGGCAAGTTAACCTCTCTTTGCCTCCATTTCCTTCTTTTTAAAATGGGGATAATAATAGTATTTATTTCAGAAAGTTGTTGTGAAGATCAAATGAGATAATGTTTGTAAAGTGCTTAACATAGTTCCTGGCACATAGCAGGTGCTTAATAAATGCTTGTTTTTTTTAATTTATTTTACACCATCTAATGTATACTTCCCCCTCTGTCTAGTTTAGGCCTGTCTCTATCTTGGACTATTGAAATGATCTTTTTTTTCCCCCAATAAACAAGCATTTATTAAGCACCTATGGTATAACAGATTTGTCCTAAGTGCCAAGGACACAAAAATATAACTGAAAAAGTATCTACCCTAAAAGAGCTTAAATTCTAGTGACATTCTTTTTTTTTTGTTTTGTTTTCAACATTTACTTCCACAAGATTTTGAGTTCCAAATTTTCACCCCATCTCACCCCTCCCCTCACCCCAAGATAGCATGCATTCTAAATACCCCTTCCCCTAGTCTGGCTTTCCTTCTATCTCTCCCCCCCTTCTCTTATCCCTTCCCCTTCAATTTTCCTGTAGGGCAGGATGGATTTCTGTACCCCATTTCCTGTATTTCTTATTTCCCAGTTGCATATGAAAACATTTTTTTTAAACATGTGTTTTTAAAACTTTGGGTTCCAAATTTTCTCCCTTCCTCCCTCCCCACCCACCCTCATTGGTAAGGCAAGCAACTAAATATAGGTTATATATGTGCAGTTATGCAAAACACTTCCATAGTAGACATGCTGTGAAAAACTAACTCTATTTCCCTTAATCCTATCCCACCCACCCATTTATTCTATTCTTTCTTTTGACCCTGTCCCTCCTCAGAAGTATTTGCTTCTGATTACTCCCTTTCCCAATCTGCCCTCCTCTCTTTCATTCCCCTACTTTCTTGTCCTCTTCCCCCCTTATTTTCCTGTAGGGTAAGACAGATTTCCACACCCAATTGAGTGTGTATGTTATTCCATCCTTAAGTCAAATCCTATGAGAATAAGATTCACTTATTCCCTCTCACCTTCCCCTGTTTCCCCTCCACTGTAAGAGCCTTTTCTTTTCTGTTGTTTTTTTTTTTTTTGTGGGATAATTTACCCCGTTCTACCTCTCCCTTTCTCCTTCTCCTAGTATATTCTTCTCTCACCCCTTAATTTTATTCTCCAGATATGATCCCTTCATTTTTAACTCACCCTGCACCCTCTATGTATCTATCTATATCTATATATACGTACATATAATTTTTTCCCCTCCAACTACCCTATTACTGACAAAGGTCTCATGAGTTACAAATATCATCTTTCCATGCAGGAATGTAAACAGTTCAACCTTAATAAGTCTCTTATGATTTTCTCTTTTCTGTTTACCTCTTCATGTTCCACTTGAGTCTTGTATTTGAAAATCAAATTTTCTATTCAACTCTGGTCTTTTCATCAAGAATGCTTGAAAGTCCTCTATTTCACTGAATGACCATTTTTTCCCCTGAAGGATTATACTCAGTTTTGCTGGGTAGGTGATTCTTGGTTGTAATCCTATCTCCTTTGCTCTCTGGAATATTATATTCATGCCCTGTGGTCCCTTAATGTAGAAGCTGCTAAATCTTGTGTTATCCTGATTGTGTTTCCACAATACTTAAATTGTTTCTTTCTGGCTGCTTGTAATATTTTCTCCTTGACCTGGGAACTCTGGAATTTGGCTACAATATTCCTAGGAGTTTTCCTTTGGGGATCTCTTTCAGGAGGAGATCGGTGGATTCTTTCAATTTCTATTTTGCCCTCTGGTTCTAAAATATCAGGGCAGTTTTCCTGGATAATTTCATGAAAGATGATGTCTAGGCTCTTTTTTTGATCATGGCTTTCATATAGTCCAATAATTTTTAAATTCTCTCTCCTGGATCTATTTTCCAGGTCAGTTGTTTTTCCAATGAGATATTTCACATTGTTTTCTAATTTTTCATTCTTTTGGATTTGTTTTACAGTGTCTTGATTTCTCATAAAGTCACTAGCTTCCAATTGCTCTATTCTAATTTTTAAGGAAGTATTTTCTTCAGTAAGCTTTTGGACTTCCTTTTCCATTTGGCCAATTTTGCTTTTTAGGGCATTCTTCTCTTCACTGGCTTTTTGGACCTCTTTTGCCATTTGGGTTAGGCTATTTTTTAAGGTGTTATTTTCTTCAGTATTTTTTTGGGTCTCCTTTAGCAAGTTGTTGACTTGTTTTTCATGATTTTCTTGCATCACTCTCAGTTTTTCCTCTACTTCTCTTACTTGCTTCTCAAAATCCCTTTTGAGCTCTTCCCAAGGCCTGGGACTGATTCATATTTTTCTTGGAGGCTTTGGATGTAGGAGCTTTGGCTTTGTTGTCTTCTTCTGGTTGTATGTTTTGATCTTTTTTGTCACCAAAGTAAGATAATATAGTCTGACTCTTTTTGCGCTGCTTGCTCGTGATCCCAACCAATTACTTGAGTTTTAAACTCTTTGTTAAGGTAAAAGTCTGCTTCCAATGTGAAGAGTGTACTGTCCCAAGCTTCAGGGGTTTTTACAGCTGTTTTCAGAGGTACTTCTAGGGACCTGTAAATTTTCAGTTCTTCCAAGGTGGTATGATAAGGGGCGAGGTGTTTCCTCTCTACTGCCACAACAAGCTCCACCACACCATCGATTCTCCTCGCCCCAGCACTGCCCCTCAGAACTGTGACCCAGATCCAAGCACGGGCAAAGCAAGAGATTCCTGCCTCAGCACTGGCAAAGAGATCCCTGCAATCCCCCTCTGATCAGCCACTCGATTCACCCTCAGTCTGTGGGCCAGAAGCTCAGGAAAAAGCCGTGGCCCCAGGCTGTGCTCAAGACTTGCTGCTGAGACCTGGCTCCTCTCTCACCTCAGTCACAGACTTTTCCCACTGACCTTCTAAGTTGTCTTTGGCGTTCAGGGGTTGAGAAGTCTGGAAACTGCCACAGCTGCCTGCGATTCAGTCCTCTGAGGCCTGCTCCAGGGTCCCTGCAGCCTGCGCGCCCACGCTGAACTGTACTGCTCTCCCCACCTGGCGCAATATACCTTTCCAATCCACCATCCAGGCTGTCTTTGGCAGGAAATTTGTTTCACTCTGCCTTTTTGTGGGTTCTGCTGCTTTAGAATTTGTTTAGAGCCATTTTTTTAGGTATTTGGAGGGCTTTGAGAGAGAGCTCAAGACAGTCAGTGCTTTCCCTCTGCCATCTTGGCTCCGCCCCTTGAAATGATCTTCTCATTGGTCTCTCTGCTTCAAGTCTCTCCCAAATCCAAACCCATCTTCCATTCAACTGCTAACATGATTTTTTTTCCCCCTGAAGAACAGAATTGACCATATCACTCCCCTACTCAATGAGCTCCCTATTACCATCAGGATCAAATAGAAACTCCTATGTTTGGGGCAGCTAGGTGGCACAGTGGATAGAGCACCAGCCCTGAAGTCAGGAGGACCTGAGTTCAAATGCGGCCTCAGACCAAACACCTGACACATACTAGCTGTGTGACCTTGGGCAAGTCACTTAACCCCAATTGCCTACCAAAAAAACAAACAAACAAAAAAGAAACTCCAATGTTTGTCATTTAAAGCTCTTCTTTGCCTGGACCTTTCCTATCTTTCCAGCCTTCTAACACTTACTCATCAACACCACATACTTGCACATTGTGCCTAGGTCCATGGGCTTACTTGCTGTCCACTCATACTGCACTCCATCATGGCTCTCCTCCACGCATGGAATTTTTGCTTTTGTCTTGTCTGTCTTCTACTCATGGAATTTCCTGCCTCCTCACCTTTGCTTCTCAGGTTGCTGGCTTTCATTTCAGCTCAAATCCCATATTCTGCTAGAGGGCTTTTCTTGTCTCCTCTCCTCTCATCATCCTTTCCAGCTACTAATGTTTTGCCCTCTCAGATTACTTTCCACTTACTCTGTATATATTGGATGTACTTTGTTATTTGTTATGTTATGTTGTTAAAATGTAAACTCCTTAAGAGAAGGGACTGTTTTTACCTTTTTATCCCCAGAAAAAAGTTTGTTGACTAACAAAGTGGCCAAAATGGAAGGAATGTGAGAAGAATAAAAGCGTGTGTGAGTGGGGGGGAGTTTATTAACAATATAAGAGAGTTCCAGAAGCCACAGTGAAAAGGGGAAAAGGAGATTAAGATGACAAAAAACTAGGGGTGAATTTACTAGATATGGGGCAAGTAGAGTGTGCCACCTTTGTTGCTGACTGTCCTTGATAATCATAGGCATCCTTTATGGATGTAGGTCCTCAGACCACAGTTGAAGATTTAACTTGATACTTAGCATTTGTTGCTTAGCAGAGACATTTTTATTTAGTACTTAAGGTAAGAACTGGTCCATCAATATATAAATAGGTGCCAGTGTCCATATTTTTCATCCAACAAGAATAAGGCTGAAGAATGTATCATGTTACAAATGAATTAAGAAGAAAAAGAACAAATCTAGGGTGGTACAAAGTTGAAAGACAAATGGGGATTATATAGTGCTGGGAGAGCGAGGTGCAGAGTTAAAGACACTGAGGAAGGTATAGTTGGAGAAGCAAAGTAACTGAGTTATGATTAGAACATTCTGGGAACAAGTACTACAAGCTGAGCGGGTGCTTTTAATCATTCTGCCTAGATACAGGGAGGTTTCCCATGGGAAAGAACATTTCTCATGGTCCTTCATGAGCAGCAATAGCTATCCTATCCCAAGTTCTTTGCAGTAATATCAGGTTCCCTAAAAACACAGCAAAGTAAGACAGGCCAGGGGCCCTGACTCCATTCCATGGGGCAAACAAAGGCAGTCTGCCCCAGTGGGAAGGCGGATCCTGAGAATGGGATATGATGACACTGGCAGCCTGGGGGCTGATGAGGAAGTAGAAAAGTCAGTTGGCTGGAACTCTACCAACCATACCCCTAGGGCAAAGAAGGATACTTCCTTATACAAAGCTAGCTCTGCCCCGTGATTCTGCTGGCTCTGTCTTCTGAAGCCATCCATTTCTCTCTGTATAGCTCTAATTCTCAGCATGCTTTTCCCTACAAGATGAAATTGCCTCTTTGTAACTTCTATCTATTATTACTTGCAGTTCCTCAAATAAGTCACTGTCTAAATCATTGCCTTACAGTTTTTGTGGATAGGGATAGGGATGGGATCTGTAATTTTAATGATTTAGGGAACTCCCAGATGAGGAAACTGCTACTACCAATGCAGTTAGCACATTCTTAGCAAGTAATCTCAACTATTTGTTTAAATCACTGAAAGATTAAGTAAATTGCCCAGGTTCACAAAGCCAATGTTTCAGAGATGGGACTTGAACCCAGGTCTTCCTGCCTCCAAAGCCAGCTCTCTATCCACCAAATCATACTGCCAGTTTTTATAATAGCATAATGTTTTGAAAAAAAAATGACACTTTTTAAAATTCAATTTTACTTTATTTTCAGTTCCAAATTCTCTCCCCTTCCTTCCATTAAGAAAGCAAGGAAAACCAAACACACTAAAAATATGTATAGTTAAACAAAACAAATTCCTGCATTAAGTTTGACCAAAAATATTCACGTATATGCTTTCAGTCTGTACTTTGACTATAATACCTCTCCATCTGGAGGTAGATAGCAGGTGTCCCCATGAGTCTTCAGACACTGTGGTTGGTTCCATTGTGTTGATCAGAGTTCCTAATTCTTTTAAAGTTGTTGTTTGTGCATGGTCATTATTATTGTATAAATTTTTCTCCTGGTTGTACTTATATCACCTTGTATCAGTTAATAAAAATCTTCCCAAGTTTTTCTAAAACCATCCCCTTCATTATTTCTTTTCTTGCATTTAATAGAGTTTTTTCCCAATTATATGTAAAGAGTTTTCAATCTTTGCTTTCATAGAATTTTGAGTTCCAATTTTTCTCCTTCTGCTCTCCCTCCCCCCTTTCCAAGACAGCAAGCAATTTGATATAGGCTATACATGTACAATCATGTTAAACATATTTCTGCATTAGTCATGAAAGAAGAATCAGAACAAAAGGGAAAAACTATGAGAAAGAAAAAAAAACAAAAGTGAAAATAGCATGTTTCAGTCTGCATTCAGACTCCATAGTTCTTTCTCTGGATGTGGTTAGCATTTTCTATCACAAGTCTTTTGGAATTATCTTGGATCTTTGTATTGCTGAGAAGAGCTAAGTCAATCGTAGTTGCTTATCACACAATACTCTGTTATTGTACAGTGTTTTCCTGATTCTGCTCACTTCACTCAGATCAGTTCATGTAAATCTTTCCAGGCTTTTCTGAAATCTGCCTGCTCATCACTTCTTATAGAATAATAGTATTATTCTATTACAGCCATATGTTCAGCCATTCCCCAATTGATGGGCATCCCCTCAATTTCCAATTCTTTGCTACCACAAAAAGAGCTGTTATAAATATTTTTGTGCATGTGGGTCCATTCCCCTTTCTTATGATCTCTTTAGTAGTGGTATTGCTGGATCAAAAGGGTATGCCTAGTTTTATAATCCTTTGGGCATAGTTCCATATTGTTCTCCAGAATGACTTTATCAGTTCACAACTCCACTAAAAAATGCATTAATGCCCCAATTTTCCTACATCTTCTCCAATATTGATCATTTTCCTGTTTTGTCATGTTAGCCAATCTGATAGGTGTGAGGTGGTACCTCAGAGTTGTTTTAATTTGCATTTGTCTAATCAATAGTGATTTAGAGCATTTTTTCATATGACTATAGATAGCTTTAATTTCCTTCTCTGAAAACTGCCTGTTCATATCATTTGACCATTTATCAATTGGGGAATGATTTGTAGTCTTATAAATTTGATTCAGTTCTCTATATATTTTAGAAATGAGGTCCTTATCAGAGACAATGGTTGTAAAAATTCCCAATTTTCTGTTTTCCTTCTAAATTTGGTTGCATTGGTTTTGTTTGTGTAAAACCTTTTTAATTTAACATAATCAAAATTATCATTTTGTATTTCATAATATTCTCTATCTCTTGTTTGGAAATAAATTCTTACCTTCTCCAAAGATCTGACAGGTAAACTATTCATTACTCTCCTAATTTGCTTGTGATATCACCATTTATGTCTAAATCAGGTACACATTTCGATCTTATCTTGGTATAGGGTGTGAGATGTTGGTCTATTACTAGCTTCTGTAATACTATTTTCTAGTTTTCCAGCAGTTTTTGTCAAATAGTAAATTCTAATCCTAGGAGCTGGAGTCTTTGGGTTTATCAAACAGTGTATTACTATAATCATTTACTACTGTGTTGTGTACCTAACCTATTTCACTGATCCACCACTCTATTTCTTAGCCAGTACCAAATAGTTTTGATAATTGCCGCTTTACAATATAGTTTAAGATCTGGTACAGCTAGGCTACCTTCCTTTGTATTTTTTCCCATTAATTCCCTTGTTATTCTTGACCTTTTGTTCTTCCAGATGAATTTTGTTATTATTTTTTCTAGCTATGTAATTTTTTTTTGTATTTTGATTGACATGGCACTGAATAAGTAAATTAATTTAGGTAGAATTGTCATTTTTATTATATTATCTTGGCCTACCCACGAACAATTGATATTTTTGCAGTTGTTTAGGTTTGACTTTATTTGTGTGAAAGGTGTTTTGTAATTGTGTTCACATAGTTTCTGGGTTTGTCTTGGCAGGTAGACTCCCAAATATTTTATGTTGTCTATAGTTATTTTAAATGGAATTTCTCTTTCTACTTTCTATCACGTGCTGCTGGGCTTTGTTGGTAATATATAGAAATGTCGATGATTTCTGTGGGTTTATTTTATATCCTGCAACTTTACTAAAGTTGTTAATTGTTTTAAGTAGCTTTTTAGTTGATTCTCTAGGATTCTCTAAGTTTATCATCATATCATCTGCAAAGAGTGATAGTTTTGTTTCCTCATTGCCTATTCTAATTCCTTCAATTTATTTTTCTTCTCTTATCACTAAAGTTAATGTTTCTAGTACAATATTGAATAATAGTGGTGATAATAGGCATCCTTGTTTCACCCCTGATCTTATTGGTTATGTTTCTAGCTTATCCCCATTACAGATAATGCTTGCTGATGGTTTTAGAAAGATACTGCTTATCACTTTAAGGGAAACTCCATTTATTCCTATGCTTTCTAGTGTTTCTAACAGGAATGGGTGCTATATTTTGTCAAAAGCTTTTTCTGCTTTTATTGAGATAATCATATGATTTCTGTTAGTTTTGTTATTGATATGGTCAATTATACTGCTAGTTTTCCTAATATTGAACCAGCCTTGCATTCCTGGTATAAATCCCACCTGGTCATAATGTATTATCCTGGTGATAAATTGCTGTAATCTCTTTTCTAATATGTATTTTGTTTGACTGATTCTTGATGTCTTATAGAGTCGTTAGCTTCCACTTGCCCAATTCTAATTTTTAAGGAATTATTTTCTTCAGTGAGCTTTTGCACCTCCTTTTCCATTTGGCCAATTCTACTTTTATCTCATTTAATATTTTATCTTTTCCCAATTACATGTGCAAGTAATTTTAACATTCTGTTTTTAAAACAAATTTTGAGTTTCAAATTTTCTCCCTCTCTTCTTTCCCCTTCTCCCCACATTGAGAAGGCAAGCAATTTGACATAGGTCATACATGTGTAGTCATGCAAAACACATTTCCGTGTGTGATTCTATGAAAGAAAATACAGTAAAAAAGCAAACAAGAAAAATGAAGAAAGTAAAGAAAAAATGTCTTTGATCTGCATTCAGGCTCTATCAATTCTTTCTGTGGAGATGAATAGCCCTTTTCATCATAAGTCCTACAGAATTGTCATGGATCATTGTATTGCTGAGAATAGCCAAGTTATTCATAGTAGATTATCATACAATATTGCTGTTACTGTGTACAATGTTCTCCTGGTTCTGCTTACTTCATTCAGATTAGTTCATATAAGTCTTTCCATGTTTTTCCGAGAGCATCCTGTTACTCATTTCTTAAGGCACAATCATATTCCATCACAATCACATAATAACAACTTATTCAACCATGTCACAATTGATGGACATTCCCTCAATTTCCAATTCTTTGCCACTACTAAAAGAGCTGCTATAAATATTTTTGTACACATAGGTCTTTTTCCTTTTTTTTTTTTTTTATCTTTTTGGATACAGACCTAGTAGTGTTATTGCTTAGTGAAAAGATATGGGGAATGTTATAGCCCTTTGGGCATTGCTCCAAATTGCTCTCCAGAATTGTTGAATCAGTATACAACTTCACCAATTAAACATTAATGTTTTAATTTTCCCACATCCCCTCCAACATTTGTCATTTTCCTTTTCTGTCATATTAGCCAACCTGACAGGTGTGAGGTAGTAGTTCAGAGTTGTTTTAATTTGCATTTCTCTAATCAATAGTGATTTATAGCATTTTTTTTCCATAGGACTATAAATAGCTCTGATTTCTTTGTCTGAAAACTGCCTGTTCATATCCTGTGACCATTATCAATTGAGGAATGCCTTCTCTTTCTCTACATTTGACTCCATTTTCTGTGTGTTTGAGAAATGAAGTCTTTGTCAGAGAAACTCATTGTAAGACTTTTTTTTCACAGTAGTGATTACCAACTATGCATTTCCCTCCATCCTATTTCCCCCTACTCTCTCCCCTTTTACCCTGTCTATTCTCAAAAGTGTTTTGCTTCTCACCTATACCTCCCCCAAACTGCTCTTCCTCTATCAGCTTCCCCTTCCCCCATTCCCTTCCTTTTCTACTTTCCTGTATGGTAAGAAAGATTTTGACACCCAAATGAGTGTGTATATTATTCCCTCTTTGTGCCAATTCCAATGAGAGTAAGGTTCTTGTGCTCCCCTTCCAGCTCTCCCCATTCCCCCTTCACTTGTAAAATCTCTTTCAGGCCTCTCTTATGTCAGATAATGTATCCCATGTTACTTCTCCCTTTCCCCTTCTAGTGCATTTTTCTTTCTCATTCCTTAATTTTTTTTAGATAATAATATCATCTAATTCAACTCATACCTCTGCTTTCTGTTAATGTATACTCCTTCTAACTTTCTAATAATGAGAAAGCTTTTAGGAAAAATAAATATCATTTTCCCATATAGGAATATAAACAGTTTAATCTTATCAAATCCCTTATGATTTCTCTTTCCTGTTTATCTTTTTATGTTTTTCTAGAGTCTTGTATTTGAAAATCGAATTTTGATTCAGCTCTGGTCTTTTCATCAGGAAAGTTTGAAAGTCCTCTATTTCATTGAATATCCATTTTTTCCCCTGAAGGAATATACTCAGTTTTTATGGGTAGGTGATTCTTGACTGTAATCCTAGCTCTTTTGCCCTCCAGAATATCATATTCCAAGCTCTCTGATCCTTTAATGTAGAAACTGCTAAATCTTGTGTTATCCTGACAGGGGCTCCTTGATGTTTGAATTGTTTCTTTCTGGATGCTTGCAATATTTTCTTTTTGACCTGATAGTTCTAGAATTTGGCTACAATATTCCTTGGAGTTTTCATTTTCAGATCTCTTTCAGGAGGTGATTGGTGGAGTCTTTCAATGACTATTTTATACTCTGGTTCTAGGCTATCAGGGCAGTTTTCCTTGATAACTTCTTGAAAGATGCCTCCAGGCTCTTTTTTTGATTATGGCTTTCAGGTAGTCCAGTAAATGTTAAATTATCTCTCCTGGATCTATTTGCCAGGTCAGTTGTTTTTCCAATGAGATATTTCACATTTTCTTCTATTTTTTCATTCTTTTGATTTTGTTTGATTGTTTCTTGATGTCTCATAAAGTCACTGGCTTCCTCTTGCCCAATTCTAACTTTAAGGAATTATTTTCTTAAGTGAGCTTTTGTACCTCTTTTTGCATTTGGCCAATTCTATTTTTTAAGGAGTTCTTCTCTTCAGTGAATTTTTGTATATCTCTTTCCATTTGGCCAATTCTGATTTTCAAAGCATTCTTCTCTTCATTGGATTTTTGTGCCTTTTTTTTTCACTATTTGGCCTATTCTGTTTTTTAAAGTGTTATTTTCTTCAGCATTTTTTTTTGGTCTCCTTTAGCAAGATGTTGACTTGTTTTTTATGATTTTCTTGCATCACTCTCATTTTTTTTCCCAATTTTCCCTCTACCTCTCTTACTTGATTTTTTAAATTCTTTTTCAGTTCTTCCATGGCCTGATACCAATTCATATTTTTCTTTAAGGCTTTGGATGCAGGAATTTTTATTTTATTGTCTTCTGTGTGTGTGTGTGTTTTGATCTTCCTTGTCACCATAGTAGCTTCCTATGGTCAGATTTTCTTTTCTATTTGCTCATTGTCCAGCCTATTTCTTGACTTTGAACCCTATGCTAAAGTGGGGCTCTGCTTCCCAAGTGGAGGCGGCACTGTCTCAAGCTTCAGGTTTTTTTGTGGAGCTGTTTTCAGAGGTAATTCTAGGGACCTGTAAGTTTTCAGCTTTTCCAAGGTGGTATGATCTAGGGAGAAGTGTGTTTATTATTTTGCTGCACTGTGCACTGGTTTGTGAGTGACCACGAGTATTTTTTTCAACCCTGGAACTATGACCAGGGTCCCTGCTCCCCTGAGGCCCCAAGCTCTACTGTGCTAGTGCTCCTCCTTGTACTGGGACTAAGATCCAGGACTGTGACCCAGATCCAAGTATAGGCAATGCAGCTGAGTCCTGCCCCTGGTGCCAGGAAAGGGACCCCTGTAAATCTCCTTCTGAACTATTGTCTTATCCCCTTACTGTCTGTAGACTGAGAGGTCTGGAAAAATGCCGCTGCTGCCACTGATTCAGTTGCCCCAAGGCCTGCTCCTGGTTTGCTGGAGTCTAGTCTGTGCTGGCATGGCTTGTGCTGGACTGTGGTCCTCTCTCATCCTGGTGCAGCAGACCTTTCCTGCTGATCTTCTAAGTTGTCTTTGACTGGAAAATTGTTTTACTCCATCTTTTTGTGGGTTCTGCCACTCTAGAATTTGTTTGTTTAGAGTCATTATTTAAGGGAATTTGGAGAGTCTTGGGGGAGATCTCAGGTGAGTCCCTGCCTTTATTCTGCCATCTTGGCTTCAATTATACTTTTAAAGGAGTTGTTTTCTTCAGTGTTTTTTTTTTTCTCCATTTAGCCAATTCTGTTGTTTTTTTTTTTTAAAGAATTGTTTTCTTCAGTCAATTTTTGTGCTTCCTTTTCCAAGCTGTTGACTTTTTTCATAATTCTCTTGTGTAACTCTCATTTCTTTTCCCAATTTTGCTTCTACCTCTCTTTCTTGATTTTTAAAATCCCTTTGGAGCTCTTCTAAAGAGGACATTTTGGGCTTTAGACCAATTCATATTCCCCTTTGAGACTTCCCATGTAGGCATTTTGACATTGTTGTCCTTTTCTGAGTTTGTGTTTTGATCTTCCCTGTCATCATAGCATCTTTCCAAACGGTCAGGGCTCTTTTTTGTTTTTTTGCTCATTTTAAAAAATTGAGTTCTGCTCCTAGAACACAGGGAGAACTGTGCTAAGCTTCTTATGTTGGGGGCCAGGGGCCTGGTCACTGCCTTTCCACTCTGGGGCCTCAGGTGCAGGCAGTTTGTTCCCTATGCTGGGGTGGCCCAGCCTAGTCATGCCTGTTGTGCTAGGGTTCTGGAGCTAACAATTTGCCTTCTACACAGGGGCTGGAGGCCTTACAGCTGGCCTGCTCTGCCACTGGCCTGCTGAGCTAGGACTGGGGGGCCTCATTTGCTGATCTGTGCTGTGGTTAAGAGCCTCCCACTGGCTTGCCTGCACCCTGTTTATGCGGGGCTGCGTTTAAGTCATGGGCATACATAAAAATGATAATTTCTGAATTTATTTAGCAATGGCATGGTTTATATTTAATTAACTATCAACAGTGGGCAGTTGCCTCTTTGCCTTTGTATGAGAGCACTAGTATCATGGGATAGTTGATAGAGTTGGCCTCTGGTCCAAGATCTGGTTTCAAATCCTACTTCTTGAAATATATTGGTTCTTCGACCTTGGGCAAGTCATTTAACCTCTTAGTGCTCTAGGAAACTCTCCAAAACTATAACTTGCAGAGAAGGTGCAGCCCTACATTGTTAGAGGAAATTCCCTCACCTGGGAGTTCCTTAAATCAATGAAATCACAAATCCTATCCCTATCCCTAGCTACCAACAGTTAAATAAAGTTAAATAAAAGCTCATAGTAATCTATGAAAAAATGAAAACAAGAAAGATGGGAGTTTGAATAGTATGTAGCATGCCTTTGATGATGGAAGGAAGTCTCACAGTTTCTAAATAGGTAAGACGGAACCACTTTACAAAACATCCCCATCTCTGGATCGCCCAAAATTCAATTAAGGATTTGAATCTTCTACCACATTTACATAAGTGGCTTGTTCTGACTTCAGCATTGATCTTCTGTTTTCTTAGTTAGCTAGACTTGTTATTATTAAACGAGCATTTACATTCGGCAAATACAGATTAAGCATTTACAATGTACATGGGCACTGTGCTTGCCCCCCGGGGATACAAAGACAGAAGTGACACAGTCATTCAGTTAGTCAACAAGCATTTATTAAGGGCCTACTATGTGTCAGGCACTGTGCTAAGTTCTGGGGATCAAAAGCAAAGCAAAACAAACAAAAAAAAAAAAGCAAAAAAGAGTTCCACTTCCAAGGAGCTCAGTCTAATGGGGGAGACAACATGGTCAGACCTGGACTTTAGAAAGATCAATATCTACTAGGCCCTTGAAAATGTGAGAATGGAAATCAGGAGAGAGGTTAGGGCTGGAAAAATAGATTAAATTACTGGACTTTTGTGAGGGCCTAAGTGGACCTGAAAATTAGGGGGAAATATTTATCATTTAATTAGGTGCACAACACACAGAATCAAATGAATCCAGGAGTATAGTGTTTGATAGATGCTATGGTATCAATTACTGGGGTAAGGATTCACTTCGTGCCAAAAACTGCCAGGAAAACTGGAAATCAGTTTGGCAAAAATTAGATTTAGACTAACCTCTCATACTATATGTAACAATAATCTCTAAATGGATACAACTCAATATTAAAGATTATATCATAAACAAATTATAAAAGGAGAGAACTTTTGCAACTATGAATAGGGGAACATTTCCTGAGCAAAGGATAGAAGGAATCATAGTTGATAAAATGAACAATATTAATTATATAGAATTGAAAAGCTTTTGTACAAATTCAATATAACTAAATTTATTTTTTAACTTCTTTATTTTTATTTTTTAAAATTTATTTATCTATTTTTAGTTTTCAACATTCACTTCCATAGGCTTTTGAATTTTAAATTTTCTTCCCTGTCCTCTCCTCCTCCCTCCCCAAGATGGCATGCCATTTGATATATGTTCTACCTATACATTCATATTAAACCTGTTTTCACATTAATCATGTTGTAAAGAAGAATTAGAACCAATAGGAGGAACCATGAGAAAGAAGAAACAAAACAACAACAACAACAGAAGAGAGGAAATAGTATGCTTTGATCTGCATTCAGACTCCATAGTTCTTTCTCTGGATGTGGACAGCATTTTCCATCATGAGTCTTTTAGAGTTGTCTTAGATCCCTGTGTTTCTGAGAAGAGCTAAGTCTATCAAAGTTAGTCATCATACATTGTAGTGTTACTGTGTACAAAGTTCTCCTGGTTCTGCTCACTTTACTTAGCTTCAGTTTATATAAGTCTTTCCAGGTTTTTCTAAAATCTGCCTGCTCATCATTTCTTTCTTTCTTTCTTTCTTTTTTTTTGGCTAGGCAATGGGGCTAAGTGACTTGCCCAGGGTCACACAGCTAGTAAGTGTTATGTGTCTGAGGCCGGATTTGAACTCAGGTCCTCCTGACTCCAAGGCCGGAGCTCTATCCACTGTGCCACCTAGCTGCCCCTTGCTCATCATTTCTTGTAGCACAATAGTATTCCATTGCATTCACATACCACAACTTGTTCAGCCATTCCCTGATTGATGGTCATACCCTTAATTTCTAATTCTTTGCCACCACATATAGAGCTGCTATAAATATTTTTGTACGTGTAGGTCTTTTTCCCATTTGTATGCTCTTTTTGGGATATAAACCTAGAAATGGTATTGCTGAGTCAAAGGGTATGCACATTTTTGTAGCCCTTTGGGCTTAGTTCCAAATTGCTCTGCAGAATGGTTGGATCATTTCACAACTCCACCACCATTGCATTAGTGTTCCAATTTTCCCACATCTTCTCCAATATTGATCATTTTCCTGTTTTGTCATGTTGGCCAATCTGATAGATGTGAGGTGGTACCTCAGAGTTATTTTGATTTGCATTTCTCTAATCAATAGTGACTTAGAGCATTTTTTCACATGACTATAGATAACTTTAATTTCTTCCTCTGAAAATTGTCTGTTCATATCCTTTGACCATTTATCACTTGGGGAATGACTTGTATTCTTATAAATTTGACTCAGTTCTCTATATATTTTAGAAATGAGGCCTTTATCAGAGACACTGGCTATAAAAATTGTTTCCCAGCTTTCTGCTTCCCTTCTAATCTTGATTGCATTGAATTTGTTTTTGCAAAACCTTTTCAATTTTATGTAATCAAAATCATCCATTTTGCATTTCGTAATGTTCTCTATCACTTGTTTGGTCATAAATTCTTACCTTCTCCAGAGATCTAACATAGATCTGATAAATTATTCCATGCTCTCTTAGTTTGCTTATAGTATCAGCCTTTATATCTAAATCATATACCCATTTTGACTTTTCTTGGCATAGAATATAAGATGTTGGTCTATGTGTAGTTTCTGCCATACTATTTTCCAGTTTTCCCAGCTGTTTTTGTTAAATAGTGAGTTCTTATCTCGGAAGCTAGAGTCTTTGGATTTATCATACGGTAGATTATTATAGTCATTGACTATTGTGTCTTGCATACCTAACTTATTCCACAGATCCACCACTCTATCTCTTTAGCCAGTACCAAGTAGTTCCGATGATTACTGCTTTATAATACAGTTTAAGATCTGGTATGGCAATACAGCTAAATTTAGAAAGGAAACATAATTAGGAAAAATATTTGCAGCATGTTTTCCTGATAAAGGTTGAATATCTAAGATACATGGGGAACTGATTCACATATATAAGAATAAAGAACCATTCCCCAATATGTAAAGAGTCAAAGGAAATGAACAGACTATTCTCAAGGGAAGAAATGAACAACCATATGAAGAAAAGCTCCAAATTGCTAATAAAAGAAATGCAAATTAAATCAACTATGAAGTTTCACCTCATACCCATAAGCTTGGGAAAAAAAAGATGCAAAAAAAAATTACCTACAATATCTAGGAGAATAGGCACACTACTCCAATAGTATTGGAGCTGTGAATTGGTCCAGCCTTTCTGGAAGTTTTTCACTAGCTTTTTACTAGACGCCCCCCCCCCAAAGTCATTAAACTGTATACTTTAACCTAGACTGAAAGAACTCAAAAACTCTCAAAGAGTTAAGGTAGGGGGAGTATCTTGCAGTTAGAGCCTTTCGATTTGATTTGATTTGATTTGTAATGCCTTTCATTTCCCAGAATAGCATGTATTTGGCCCAAGTGAGTGACACTTTCTCCTTCCTCAGACTGTAACCCACCAGGACACTTTGGTCATATCCACTTTATCTTAGTCACCTACAGTAATGTTCCAGCATGTCTCCTAATGATTTCATCTATATTCCCTGTCAAGGCTGTAAATCAGGTAGGACAAGTGTGACTTTATTTTTTCAGGCTCTGGCAAGAATTACAGTTCTTCCTGAAGAGCATCACAACTCTAATGACCTAGTAACAGATGGAGGACTTCTAACTACGGCTGTTGTCTCTGTCACTGTACCTGTCTGCTTCTGAGGGAGATCCAACTCCATAGGAGCAAGGTTTCCCATTGTCTTACAGCTTCAAGAGATCCTCTCTCAAAAACTCCAGGTTGAGGTATGGTGACCACAAATCTTGACATTTTTTTTTTCCATTCTGACACCATGTAGGGGGAAATATATGAATCTGTTGTAGGCCAGGGCTGACCAGACCATTCTGGTGCTTCACGTTCAACATTAAAATGAAATCAAACACTATTTTGTTGAAAATCTAACAGTTAACAAATGGAGCTTTGCTTAGTCATAGCAAGTGAAGGATATTCAGCTAAATTCAATTCCTCTGCCTCTGAGTTGCCCATAAGAGTCCAACAATCGAGCATAGGACTTAGCCAAAGATCCTGGTGGCTTTTTTGTATTCAAGGGATCAATAAGCTACATCAACAGTCCAAGCCTTAGTCCCACAAGCCCAAGGACAATGTCTATTGATTTTAATGAAAAAACTATCCTAATCTGCAATATCTATCAATTTTAAGGAAAACTATCCTAATTGCATTAGGCAGAGCCTTAAAATATTACTCCCACAAATCATCCAAAAGGATTACTTCTCAGTTACTTGCCCAGGAGCTCCCAAAGCACCCCAATTGTACCTACTGCTCATTTCCTGAAATAAACCCCTAAATGAAAACTTCCAGGAACATTAGAGCCAAAATCCAGAGTTTCTGGGTCACAGAAAAATGCTGCAAGTAGCCAGAAAGAAAGAATTCAAGTATCGTTGGGCCACAGTCAGGATCACACATGATTTAGTATATACCACTCTAAAGGAGCTGAGAGCTTGGAATATGATCTTCCAGAAGGCAAAGGATGTAGGCTTATAGCTAAGAATGTCTTAACTACCCATACTTAGTAAAATCATACTGGGGGGAAATGGATCTTAAATGAAATAGAGGACATCCAAGCATTCCTGATAAAAAAGACCAGAGCTACAGAGAAAATTTTGGAGTTAAAACACAGGAATGAAGAGAAACATAAAAAGGTAAACATGAATGAGCAATCATAAGGGACTAGACAAAATAAACTGTTTATATCCTTATATGGGAAGATGATACACAAATCCCCTTTATCATCATCTGGGTTCATAGAAGGAATCTAATCAGACAAAGCCAGGAGTGGTTCAGTTATGTTTTGATGATCTTAAGAATGAAAAGATAAAGGAAGAGGACTACTATGGGAGCAGAGGGAGGAATTTTAGGGGGAAAGTACTTCACATAATCAGGCTAAACAAGTAAAGATCTATACAAACAAGAAGAAGGGAACTGATACTTGAACTCACTCTCATCTGAACTGGTCAAAGAAGGGAAGAATACACACAAATACATACACTCACATACTTAGGTAAAGAAATACATTTCATCCAAACTTCACATAACAACTCTCCTTAATAAAAAGATTTGTTCTGTAAAACTTGAACTTAGTCAGAAGGCCGCACCTAAGGTCCTAGAAGGCCATATGTGGCCTTGAGGCTGCAGGTTCCCTACCCTTGGCCTAGGAGAAGCCTCCCTAATTTAACTTTGTCAGTCTTGGCTCTAAGGCTCACCATCTTTTAAGCAGAAGACTGAAGAGCTGGATCATCCCAGCGAATTAGGCTGAGCTTTTTCTTTTGATAACTGGATTCATTTGGATTCTGCACTCCTCTGGTCACTTGCATGCTTTTACTACAAGATATCATTGCTGATGGAAGGGTTGCAGCAGAAGATGCAAGGGAAAAGGTGGTTAGCAAACTTCTTTCTTCATAGCTGCCTAATCTTTAATTTCTTTACTTTTCTTTAATCTAGGTCACAGGGTTGTAGCCAGTTCTCTCAGACAATCACTGGAAATTCCCTGTGTTGTTTAGTTGCTTATTCATTATCTTGATTGATGCTGCCAGTTTGCATGTTTTGCTGCCGGGCAATTTTACACACACACACACACACACACACACACACACACACACACACACACACACACACCTCTCTGTGCCTCTATGCCTATGTCTGTCTGTCTCTCTCTGTATATATACATAAGTGGAGAATGAAAAGATAAAGGAAGAGGACTACTCTGGGAGGAGAGTACTAGGGGAAATTACTTCACATAATCAGGCTAAACAAATAAAGATCTATATAAACAAGAAGGAGGGAGCATAATATATAAATATACATATGTAATATATAAATATACAAATACACACACACACAAAGGTGAAGTTTATTATATCTATTATAAATAGCTGGGCCTGGAGTCAGGAAGATCTGAGTTCAAATTTGGCCTTAGCCAATTACTAGCTGTGTGACCTTGGCCAAGTCAATTAATCTCTATCTTCCTTAGTTTCCTCAACTGTAAAATGAGGATAATAATAGCACCTACTTGCCAGAGTTGTTGTAAGGATCAAAAGTTGTAAAGTGCTTAATAAATGCCCCCTCCCCCCCATTTAAGGACAACATATAAGTTTCATCTTGTTGCTTCTGCATTTGCTTTTTCATTTTAGGTGAAGGATATTGAAGTTTATGACCTTGTAGGTTTCAAAAGGTCAGGTGAGTGAGCCACTAGGAGGTGGATGAGTTGAATCTGTGTTATAATTTTCAGTCCATTGTTCCAGTTTTTAGATTAAAGGATAGAGGAATAACATTCTGGACCCAGGTCAGAGGCAGCTGAGACCAGGGCTCCTCCACAATCCATGCAGCAATTTAGATGTGAACTTGGTGGGACCAATGCTATATAGAAACTGACCTTGAACCCACTTTTCCTAGAGACCTAGATGGTCTAGAAGAGAGTGTGCTCCTGAGGTATTGGGAAGAGATGTTTGTAATTCTGTTCTTGCTACATCTTCAAAGTAAATATCACTTTGCAAAAGATAAAGGAATGTTAATTGTTCAATGAAACCACATCAGAATGGGAGTGGGGAGGGATTTCAAGGTGAACTGATAGCATTAGAGAAAACTGCCTCTGCTCATGAGGGACCATCCTCACTCTGAAAGAATGTAGCTTGATCATTCACTTCAGTATGTTTTGCTCACCATCGTATCTAAACATGTGCCTCTCCCTTCCCCTGTGCAGTGAGCCATCCCTTGGAACTGAAACACTTTCTAAAGAAACAGCCACATCTGTGTTGACATTCTTCTTATAAATAAAACCAGAAAACATAAAAAAGGCATAGCTAAGTGGAAAGAATGCTCACAGCTTTGTTTCAGAAGTATAAATAAAGGAGCAGTGGAGGTTTCACTGTGCCAAAAACAATAAGAAATAACATTTCATGGGTCTCTTGGACATCTTACCTTGCAGGGCTCATGATGAATGCAAGCAGACAGACAGACTCTGCCATGAAGGTCACTGTAGCACACACATCAACATTGGCTCCAAAAAATTGAACAAAGAGAAATTCTGCTAAAAAACTACAGCAAGAACTTGCTGAGAATCTTTAAACCAGAGCAATACATTCCTTGGTACTTGTTGGCTTCAGTGTGATGGTGAATATAGGAGAAGACAATAAAAATATTATAGAAAACATGGTTCAAGATTAGGAAATAAAAAAAGCCTAAGGCTTATAAATTGTCCAGAGGCGTCACAACTGTACAAGTTCTTTAAGAAGGAAGTCCAAAGGCACTGGCCATGGTGAATATAAAACAACATCACAAAAGGTGAAGTTTATTATATCTACTATAGGCCAATCTTATAAGATTTAGGTTAAGGTGAAGACCTGGGATTCCCTAACTCTGAGATCCCTATTCCAGTCAAATTACAGGTACAGACCCTAACTCTAACTTAAAAGGAAGTGGCAATAGAACTTAAGGAGAAATTGAGAAGAATGGATGGATCTGGACAAAACCATTTTGTAAGTGACCAAATTTTAAAAGCATTCGGGGATATATCAAAGACAAAAGATTTTAAGAGAATAAAAAACTTATAGATGATATTATTACCCAAAAAAGCAGCTAACCAAGACCATATTTATATCATGATTCCAGAGGATTAAAGATAAAGCAAACTACTTACTTCCTAACAGAGATGTGATGTACTCAAGATGCAGAATGTCTCATACATTTTTGGACATGGGTAATGCTGGAATTTGCTTTGCTTGACTTTGAATATCTATTATAAGGATTTCCAATCCAATAAACATTTATTAAGTACCTACTGTATGCCAGGCACTGTACTAAGTGCTAGGATACAATTAATAAGAAGACAGTCCCTTCCTTGAAGGAGTTTATAATCTAATGGAAAGAGGAAATACAGAAAAGGAGGCAGGAAAGGTGGGAGACACCAGATAGTACCCTCAGTGGGGGCATCTTGTTCCATGAGGTTGAAAAAGCCAGGCAGGACAGCAGAGTGCAGGAGTGAGCCCAAAAGTTCAGTTTCTGCTTTCTATAGAGGAAGGCATTGGGAGGTGTTTGGTACTCCACCCTCCAGCCCCTCTGATTGGTGCGAAAGGTGTGAGGAGAAGAAAAATTACATGCTTGTTAATTGAAAAAAAAAAAAGAAAAGAAAATATTAGTAACTAACAACACATCTGTTTTTATGAATATGACAATGACCTATGCTTATATTGAAGGTCTTTTTTAAGCTTTAGCAAATGATTTTCTACAGGAAATTACAACTTTACAGTCAGATATTGCTGCATTGATGTTTATTGCTTCAAAAAACTTACTCAGTAGAGCAAAATATTGTCTTAAAAGCTTTCTTGAAATAAAGTGTCCCTGATGCTTACATGAAAATCCATCAATCAGCAATGAAAAGTATTTATTAGCTGCCAAGCGCAGGCTCCTCTACACAAGTCTGCTATTAACTATTAGTTCTTCTCATTTCTAGATCTCTCCAAAAAGAGGAAAAGAGCTGACTCTGTCACTATCTCCTACATGATTGGCCCATCAAAAACAGATACCTCTGACCTAGTAGTCATTCAAATAGATAAGACTTAAGGAGAAATCCTTACCCTTGCTGACATATTATAGGAGATATCCCAGGAGATCAAACCCAATCCTCTCAACTACTTAATCAATCAGCAAGTATATATTAAGCACCTAATAGAGTCTAGGCTGATGGGAATACAATGATAAAATGAAATAGACACTGTCCTCAGGGAGCTTATGGGTAGTAAACAAATACACACACACATATACCCATATACATACATACACAAATTAAATACAAGGTGATTTGGCAAGGGATGGGACTGCAGCTGTAATGTAGCAGCTGGGGAAATCAGGATAAGAGTCATGTACAAAGTGAAGGTAGTGAGTGATTTTGCTAAACTTGACTTTTCAGTAGGAATATCCACATTTCCCATAGGAAGATATACTTCCAAAAAAAAAAAAAAGGTTTGGCTGTAAATTTGTCAAATTGTTCACAGAACTTCCTGTTTAACCCCCTTAATCTGGAATGAGGATAGGTGTAATCACTGCTCATCTCTTACTAATGGAAAATGTAAACATTGAAAAGAACATATCAAGTCATACATATCTACTGGGGGTAGGCTTAAGAGTTTCCAAGAAAGTAAAAGAATGATGGGGAAGAAGTTTGAAGTGGACAAGAACAGTGAATAAAGGAGATCAATGAAAGGAGATGGGTGAAGGTGGTGATGAGAAAGGCTGATATAGAAGGTCTGGCATGCCATGGAGAAACACTGGTCTTGTCAGAAGAAGTGTTTGAGTTTGGGCTCTGCTACTTGCTAACTGTGAGCTCAGGCAAGTCATTTGACCTCTGTGAGCCTCAGTTTCCTCATTTATAAAATGAAAGGGTCAAGTCAGATAATACACTATGATTCATGATGCACTGGGAGCTTTAAAGGGCAGAACGCCTAAATGCAAAACTAGAAATGGGAAATGAGATAAAGGGGAAAGGCTTGAGAAAGTTCAATGAGTGAAGAATTTTGGGAGTCTATGGTGGAAGACCTGGGATGGAGAGTTGAAGATGAGGAACTCGGAGGCTATGCAGAATGCAAAGAGGTCTAGGAATGAGACGTTTAGAGGCCTGTGAAATGAGTTTAGGGCAAAGGAGCTAGCTTAAAACAGAGGTGAGAGAATTTGATGAGGAAGGAAGTAAAGGAGTCTTGGTAAGATGCCCACTTCCCAACCTCTAGCCACAAGGGATTGGGCCAGGTTCAGGAAGGGGTCTGGGATGGGGAAGAGGAGCAGTTTCCATAGCAACTTTCCTGAGATGGAGGTAGTCTAGGGAAGAGTCCATACAACACAAAAATTCCAAATTTGAAAAAAAAATGATTTAAGAGTAAGTGTTTTGTAAATCCTTTCTATGAAGACTATTAGCTTTGCTATTCTGATCCCCTCCATTTTTCTTTGCTTTACTATTTAATATTGCAAATAGGTGGTAGGGACAGAAAAAAAGCCATTATGGAGAAATGCAGCTCAAACAGGCAGATTGAGCTGTGAACTCCAGGTGCACACAGACTGCTTGTTCCAAATAGAAAGTGATTTAGCAATTCTGGTCTCAAATCAATGACATACTTCCTGCCCACAGTTGGGGCCAGGTCCGGTAGCATTATGGGAGGAAAGGACTGGTTGGTCTTTTTGTCTTTGCGTTTGGCAACAGATCTTAAGGCCAAAGTCAATAGATAGGGGGTTATTATAAAGCATCTTGATTTCAGAATGTTGTGTGTGAACCACTAAACACAAACTTATAAATATCCACCAAATCCACCATTCTTTACCAAGAAATAGAGATGTCTGTTGAGCAAACACAGGTAATAGATGCTATATGTAGGTTAGTTGGAGTAATCCAGGTAAACAGATTTAGAAATATAGATAAAGACAGAGGCAAAAGGTAGTTATATAGGGAACGCTGGACTTATTGTCAGAAGACCTAGGTTTGAGTCTAGGCCTTGTCACTCACCTATATGTGTGACAATGGGCAAATTATGTCACCTCCCTGAAACTCAGTTTCAGTCAATTGCTTAATAAGAATTTACTTTTTTCTTTTAAATAGTATATTATTTTCTAATTATTTATAAAGATAATTTTTTCTTTTTTTATTAATTAATTTATTTTTAGTTTTCAACATTCACTTCCATAAGTTTTTGAGTTTTAAATTTTCTCTCCCTCCCTCTCCACCTCTCTTCCCAAGACGGCATGCAATCTGATATAGGCTCTACATTTGTAAAGATAATTTTAACATTCATTTTTAATAAAATTTTCTTCCTCACTCCCCTCCCTCCTCCCTAAGATAATAATCCATTTGATATAGGTAACATATATACAGTCGTGTACATATGTACATGTAAAATGTATTTCCATATTAGTCGTATTATATAAAAAGAAACAGAACAAAAGGAGGAAAAAACCACAACCTCCCTCCCCCCAAAATGAAAATAGTATCCTTCAATCTGCATTCTGATTCCATTGGTTCTTCCTCTGGATGTGGATAGCATTTTCCATCATAAATCTTTTGGAATGATCTTAGGTCATTGTATTGCTGAGAAGAGCTAAGTCATTCATAGTGGATTATTGCACAATGTTGCTGTTGCTATGCACAATGTTCTCTTGGTTCTGCTCACTTCACTTCATGTGTAAGTCTTTTCCAGGGTTTAACAAGAGTTTATTAAACACTTACTATATATGCTAGGCGCTTACCAGGAATACAAATGAAATGAATAAAATAATCTCTATTCTCAGGGAGCTTATATTCTAACAGAGAGGCAACAAAGATATACATATATGTGTTTATATGTATAATTAGAGTAAATACAAACAATTACAAAGTAGTTTGGGAAGAAGGGCACTAGAGTTGAGGGTATCAGGAGAGGCCTAATATAGAAGGTGGCACTTCAGCTATGTCTTTAAAGAAGAGATGGATTCTATGAGATGAAAGAGAGCAAGAAATGTATCCCAGTCATGAGGAGACAGCCAGTGAAAAGGCACTAAAAAGAGACAGAGAAAGGAGATAATATGTCCTTTGTGAGGAGCAGAGAGAAGGCCAATTTGATTGGATCACAGAGTTTGAGAGGAGATCTGATATCAAATGAGCTAGATTGTGGAAAGGTCTAATAGCTAAACAGAGAAGTTTATATTTTATCCAGGCAATAGGGAGACTGGAGTTGATTGAGTAGAGACTCACATGGTCAAATCTACACTTAAGGAAACTCATTTTAGCAGCAATTTGGAAGATAGACTGAAGTGGGGGTGGAGATTTGAGGCAGGGAGACCAATTAGATTGCTGAAATAATCTAGGTGAGAAATGAGGAGGTCCTAAACTATGTGAGTAGAGAGAAAGAGTCCTGATGTGAGAGATGTAAAGATAGAAAGGGTAAGATTTAGCATCTGATTGTAGGTATATGGAGTGCGAGAGACTACAGCACCAAGGTTATGAACCTGGAAGGCTGGAAGAGTGATGGTGTCTTCTACCAAAAAAAGGGAAATTTGGAAGAGGCATAGGGGTGAGGATGTGAAGAGGAAACAATTATTCTGCTTTGGACATGTTAAATTCGAGATGTCATTTGGATATACAGTATGAAAGATCCAATAGATAATTGATGATTCCTGACTGAAACTCAGGAAAGATATGCATTGTATATGTAGCACAAGGAGGCATTGACAGAGATGATAATTAAACCCATAAGAACTCATAAGGTCACCAAGAGAGAATGTGTAAAGAGCAAAGAGTAAAGGTCCCAGGGAAGAGTCTTGGGGAATACTCATAATTATGGGGCATGATCTTGATAATGAACCAGTAAAGGAGACTGAGAAGAAATATTGTCCAATGACACCGCTCTCCTCTTATTCATTCAGAGAGAAGTGTTTATTCATTAAGGGTGAGAGGAATAATTTGGGGAGATCCAGAGTTCTTCCCCTTTTTCTAAAGTTTTTATTTCAAGGCTTAGCCTCCAAAGGACAGGATTGATGATAGCAGATAGGATTAACTTTCTCCTCAATCTGAGGTATTACTGCCCCACCCAACCTTGGAAGAAATTTAAGGTGAAACTCATGGCCCACTGTCATATATTCAGGCTAGAGTGGGGGATATAAACTCTGTGTCTAGATTTCCCTGAGGCTGGGGGTGACTTGGATGTAAATGACATGATGAAAGTTACATTCCCACTCCCCCCAGCCTCTCCGTAGAACAGGTCCACCTCTTATTGTAATATTCATTAATTGTTAACCAATCAGAGTTGATTACCACTCTCAGGAACACATACTCTTCCAAGGGCATCTACATTGTGAGCCCACTGCCATGATTTGTCCTTGACATTCAAGAGTGCCATTAACCCATTTTATTGATAATATGCTAACATTATTAATAAAATTATTAATCACTATGTCTCTTGAACTTTTTAAACTTCACAAAGATAATAGTGTGTGTTAACAATTTATTAACATATTTACATCTTATCATCTCTGACTGTGTCCTGTTACAAGGGGGGAGGAGGGAAGTTGAACAGGGCATTGCAAAGTTGCCTTTCCTGATTCCAAGGACTACATGTTTGCTTGGGTTCTTTGAGGATGAAGAATCCCTGGCTGGTTCTGGTATTTATGACTCAGCACTGAAACACTTGCACTTTGAGATGATGAAGCAGTCACTTTATTGGGCACTAAATGGGAATAGCCAATGACCCTTTCAGCCTTTAAAAATGGAGTGAGTCCTCCCCTGATACTCTTTCTTCTTCTTTTTCTGGATATGGATAATATCAGAACTGTTTCAACCCACTTCCTATGAGAGTTATGAGGAAGGTGGCTTGTTCTATGCTCCATTCTGGTCTACCATATCACTGTGAACTAACAGCTAAAGCTTGCATTTTCCCTAGGTTAGCCTGATCCTGGGTTTGAGGCTGAGTCATCTGTGTTTGTTCTTTCCTGATCTTAGGTGACAAAGTAATGATCTCAGTCCAATAAAGAGGCTACCTTGTGAGTACCAAGGATAGCTAGGTGGTGCAGTAGATAGAGTGCTGGGCTTGGAGTCAGGAAGGCTTGTCTCCATGAATTCAAATCTGGCCTCAGCCACTTACTAGGCAAGTCATTTAAACCTGTTTGCCTTAGTTTCTTCATCTGTAAATTGAGCTGAAGAAGGAAATGGCAAACCATTCTTGTCTTTGCCAAGAAACCCCAAATGGGGTCATGAAAAGTCAGATATGACTGAAAATGACTGAACAACAACAGCTTGTGAGTCCTGGGCCCTTAGATCAAAGATGACTGGTGGCAAGTGTACAAGTCACTTCCAACTACTCTAGTGGTTCTAGTACAGATGACAACAGAAAAGAGGATGAATCAAAGTCTGACCCAGCTGAAAACACAAAGTAAAATATGCAATGTCAACTCAGCAAATGCCTTATTTTTAGATGAGGTTTAAGAATCAACTTCCTTGTTGCGAACTGATCCAACCATTCTATAGAGCAATTTGGAACTATGCCCAAAGGGCTAGAGAACCATGCCTACCCTTTGACCCAACAATGCTACTACTATGTCTGTATCCCAAATAGATCAAAGGAAAAGGAAAAGGGCCCCTATATACAAAAATATTTATAGCAGCTATTTTTGTGGTGGCAAAGAATTGGAAATGAGGGGATGCCCATAAGTTGGAGAATGGCTGAACAAGTTGTGCTATGTGATTGTGATGGAATAATATTGTGCTATGAGAGATAATGAGCAGGATGTTTTCAGAAAAATCTGGAAAGATTTACATGATGCAAAGTGAGGTGAGCAGAAGCAGGAGAACATTGTACACAATAACAGCAATATCATGTGATGATCAGCTGTGCATGAACTAGCTCTTCTCTGCAATACAATAGTCTAAGACAGTTCTGAAAGACTCATAATAAAAAATGCTACCCACAGAAAGAACTGGTGGAGTCTGAGTGCAGTTCAAAATAAACTTTTTAAAAAAAAAACTTTATTTTTTCTTTGTGTTTATTGTTGGGGGGGGTCCTGGGTTTTCTTTTACAATATGACTAATACTATATTATATAACATGACTAATAATATATTTTATATGACTGTACATGTATAACCTATATCAAGTTGCTTGCTTTCTCAGTGGGGTAAAGGGGAAAAGAGGATGGCAGAGAATTTAGAACTCAAAATTTTAAAAAATGGATGTTAAAAATTGTTTTTACATGTAATTGGAATACACACACATATGTCAACTTCCATGAAAAGAATAAATGTAGTTATAAATTCAATTGCTGAATACTACTTTAAGTCTTTTTTGAAGTTCACGCTTGTGAGTGCTTTGTATTTAGTATTTTTTGGAGCGTGTGTGTGTGTGTGTGTGTGTAGGAAATAAATACATGCCCTATACCTAATTCATATTGTGCATTGAGTACCTTTGTACTCACTGCTTTAAGGAGACCTTAGACGTGAGCCAAATCTAAGCCTTAAGTAATTTTCCTCTGGGGCTCCAGGGTGGAGAACATAATGAGCCAAAGCCTGAGGAAAGGAACCTGACCTCTTTTCTAGGTGGCCAGGTTCTCCCAGGACTGAACCCAGTCAGAACATTGGTCCAGAGCAGAGCTGTGTGACTCTGGGCAAATTACTTAACCCTGTTTGCCTCAGTTTACTCATCTGTCAAATGAGAGAAAAGAAAATAGAGAAAGAAATGTCAAACCATTTCAATATCTTTGCCAAGAAAACTCTAAATGGGGTCATGAAGAGTTGGACATGACTCAACATCTTACTTTAAAGTCTTTCTATTGCATACTGTT
Source organism: Vombatus ursinus (assembly GCF_900497805.2). Classification (NCBI taxonomy): domain Eukaryota; kingdom Metazoa; phylum Chordata; class Mammalia; order Diprotodontia; family Vombatidae; genus Vombatus; species Vombatus ursinus. The sequence continues at coordinate 13,287,985 of NW_020955033.1, forward strand.
GGGGACCATCTCCAGTTGTCCTGATCTATATCTGACCGCTGGACCCAGATGGCTCTGGAGAAGAAAGTGAGGCTGGTGACTTTGCACAGCCCTCCTTCACTTAAATCCAGTTCATTTGCATGTAGTGGAATCAACTTCCTGATGTCATGGTCCTCCTCAAGAACAAAGGACAAACTGCAGCAGCAGCAATATTCTTTCCAAAAGGCAGCTATCTCGACTCTTAAGTTGAAAATAAGTTGGAAGCATAAATCACAGATCAGGATAAAAAAATTATTGCTGGTTGTATGGATGAATATTTTTAAACTACATCAAATATTTTGTCCATGTGTAACAGGAGTTAAAATCTGTTGAGCATGCAGGAAAATAGGCTTTCAGAGACCATCCCACAGCACCTATATTGAGTTTCCCTGAAACTTTCAGGAACACACATGGATCAATATTAAAATTATTTGCTACTTTGGTATGCTATAGACAGCCCTGAATGGTCCATTGGTCCTCAGCCCCATGATGGATGAAGACAAGGCTTTTTCAGAGAGCACTGGTCATCAAGGCAGAAAGACTAGCCCACTTAATGAATTTTTAAAAAGGAGTTACCTTGCCTTCTAGCTCTCTCTTCCTTCAACTCTCCAGGTGGCGTAATGTAACTTTGGAACTTCCCATGAGGTGTGACCTTCTCTGTCCTGCTTTCATAGGGACTGCTCCCATGTGGCAGCTAGAGCAGAGGCTCGGCTACATGAGCTCAGCTCTATGCCTGGTGCCCTTGACTGCATTCTCTGCTTTTTGTCTTCTTCCCTGAAGAAATTACTGGAAAATGATCCTGAGGTGCATAATTTTGGGGGGGGAGCAGTACTTTGAGAGCATTCTCTATATCCATTACAGTGTTCCTTGTAGGAGATGACAACCATAAAAGGATTAAGTCCTCGCTCTGACCTGATTTACCAGAAGACACAGAACTGGAGAGAATTGTTTGGACAGTGCAGAGTAGAGATGAAATGAAAAATATCTATTCAACTGTACTATAAATTGCATTATGTCTTGATGTTTTAAGCAATGACATCACAAGAGAAAACAGTAGTTATGTTACTAATACTGTTTCTGCTTAACTTTTTCCATCAATGCAAGCTTGTGGGTCATGTGCATGGGTGTGCGTGTGTGTGTGTGTGTGTGTAGGAAATAAACTGTATACTATGCCTGATCTACAATATATATTGAGTACTTTGTATTACCTCTTTTAGGGAAGCCCTGGACATGAGTCAAAACCTAAGCTTTAACTAATTTCACCAGCACTTTAGAGTGTGAATGAGTGGAGCTAGAGAATGTGAAGAAAAGAGCCAGCTGTAAGAATTGCCAGGTACCCCTAGAACTGAACTGGGTCTATGTGTGAATATGTACAGAGCCAAGAGGGATCCGTAGTAGAGAGGGAGAAAGGTCCAGGCCCAGTCCCTTGAGCCTAGCAGCAATAATTTTTGTTACACACAGAAGGGATTTGTAAGGCCCATACATTTTAATCACACTTATGAAGAAAAATGGGCAGTGCCACCTAACTGGTAGGAAACAGAAAGGTTGTTTTCACCCAGTGCTCATGGATAACAGGCTGTAGGTCCAGTCTGGGATTGCATCACACTGAAATACTGAATCTATTTTTGATTTGTCCTTTCCTTAAGGCTTTGGCTCCCCTTGCTTCTTCCTTATGAACTGAAATCAAACTCGCTTCTTCTCTTTCACTTGTCAGCATTTGTTAGTTCCCCATAGGAGAGATGAATAAAGCATGGAAATATGAGTGGCTTTAAAACCTCATTAATTCAGATGCGTTTAGTATGGAACTTGTGATAACAAGGTCAGAGGCTGGACTGAAGTATATCTTTTCTATAAAGAAGGGGTTGTCTCAAGAAATCAAGAGGGGGAAGTGGGAAAGTGAAGTTACTGCTGTCCCTCAAGTCTCCTTACTCTCCTCTTTTCCCTCCCTTTCAACCAATTACCTTTCCCTCTCCCTCCTTATGGCTCTCCCTTAAACATCTTTTTCTTTTTGCTTCAGAACCAATTTTGATTTACTGTAGCTTGCCATGGATTTCAGCTTAAAACATAAAACATTTCCACCCCAAAGTAAGAAACTTCTCCTCCCCAGTAAATGCCATATTTTTGGCATTGGGTGAATGCCATATTTTTCCTACCTTAGGTTCATTTATTTCATGTCACCTTAGCTTGGCTTTATCTTTGTTAGCTAATAACATCAGCAAATGTTGGGAGCTGTCAATTTTACTCTTGCAATCTGCAGAGATCTAATGCAGTGTTTCATGCCCTACATTGTTGCTGTTGTTAAGTTGTTTTGGTTACATCCAACTCTTTGTAACATCATTGGGGGTTTTCTTGGCAAAGATATTGGAGTGATTTGCTATTTCCTTCTCCAAGTCATTTTACAGATGAAAAAACTGAGGCAAACAGGGTTAAGTGACTTGCCCAGAGAATAAGTGTCAGATTTGAACTCAAGAAGAGGTATTTTTCTGATTTGAGGTCCAGCACTCTATCCACTGTACCACCTAGCTGCCCCCATGCCCTGAATACATACTACATTTTTAGTAGTATGGGGGCTTAGGGATTGAACATTGATTTCATCAGTGATGATTACTCCATGTGGAAAATTCCTTAACTGAAGCAGAACTCCACCTTGTCTGTAACATAATTTTATTTTTCAAAAAAGTTTTTTTTTGAATTAACAAAAATGTATTTTTTCTTTCCCATGTCCTCACTCTCCACTTAGGGGGAAAAAGGAAAAAAGAAAAACAAAACTCATTTAAGAAATGCAACCCTGCTTGGCCTTTTGAGCATGCCCAGTTAGGCTAACATGGAATCTACTGGGTCCCCTGCCATGTGAGTGGGGTCCCCTGCCATGTGAGTGAGGTCCCCTGCCACTTCACTCCTTGAAGTGGTGAAACTCAGCCAGTCCCCTCTTTCCACCATCTTTTCAGTCAAGCTCTCTTCTGCCACCTTTTAAAGATTCAGGTAGCTAATCAAAGAAGCTAACCCCATCCAAATTGTAGGAGACATAGTAGGGAACCTAGGGGGCTCTATGTTAGCCCAACTGTGTTGCTATTTTAGTTGTTTTTAGTCATGTCCAATTCTTTGTGACTCCTTTGAGGGTTTTCTTGACAAAGATGCTGGAGTGATTTGCTATTTCCTTTTCCAACTCATTTTACAGATGAGGAAACCGAGGCAAACACGGTTAAGTGACTAGTTGGGGTCACACAGCTAATAAGTGTCGGAAGCTTTAGTTTTCCTGACTCCAGGCCCAAACTGGTCATACTCAAAAGACAAGGGACGAAGTACCACACATATAAGCACAGTTGAGCAAAACAAATGCTCACATTGATCATGTATGTCAGTATCATTGTTTTAAGAGAGTTGTTTGGTAGCAAGGACAGGTTAAGTGACTTATCCATAGGCAAGCCAGCAGCTAGGGTGTGTCAGAGGCACGACTTAACCTAGATTTTCCTGATAAAAAAAGCTGGCCTTCCCATTTCCTATGCCATATTGCCTGTGTAGATATATAATGGCTCTGAAATATAAATAAACCATCCTCATTTACGATGTATGGCATCTGAAAATAAGAAATAGCTCTAAAAACCCAGCCTGAGAAAGTACAAATCCTTTTATCATGAGAAAAAGAAATAAGAATTGTGTCAAAGCAAAATACATCCCCAAAAATTTTTAAAAGGAAAAAAAAGGCATCAAAAACACATTGCAATCACACAATCCAACAAGTTATTTCTTGAAAAACTATTTTTAAAATGTCATTGTTTGGCAACTCTACCATCTCCAGGAAACTCTCTGGAGTCTGATTTCTTTCCCACAGTGTTATTACTTCTGAGAAATCTAGTCATTTTCTCTGAGTTATTATTACTCAATAGGATTAACAGTTACCAATTTTTCATCATTAACACCTCTCAAAGAATAACAGTCAGTGTTGTTTTGGACCCCAACCCAAAATATTAGAAGGGCTTCCTTATACTCTATTATAATAACAATAAAATATTGTGATAATATAATAATAGTATTAACTTAGTGGTCTTCAAACTTTTTGATTGCACATACCTAGTAGTAAAAAAATTTTTTTGATCTCTCACCCCAACATCTATATATTTACTCACTTATAAATGACATACATGTACTACTGCACTAATATTTATATATACAATAGAAACTTACACAAAAATGGGAATTTAAAAAGTATAAAACAAGGACAAAATAAGATTTTATTCTAGAGACAATAAGGAGTTTACTGAAGTAGTGGGATGACATAGTTAGACCCTATGTTTTAAGAAAATCACTTTGGTGGCTGCGTACAGGACAGATTGGAGTGGGAGGAGCCTTGAGGCAGGAAGACCAATTAGGAAGCTGTTTCAGTTTCTAGGTGAGAGATGATGAGGACCTGAACTTGGAGTTCTTTTGGTTGGTGGCCCTGTGAATAGAGAGAAGGGGACAGATATGAGAGATGTTAAGGAGGTTAAAAAAAAGACAAGAAATGGCAGCTTATTGGGGTGAAACAAGAGTGGGAGTGCAGGAAGACACTGAGGTTATCAATATAAGTGACTGGAAAGATGGTGGCACCCTCAACAGGGTTAGGGAAGTTGCAAAAAAGGGTGGGTTTGAGGAGAAAGATACTATAATGAGATCTGGAATGTAGATCTAAACCCATTCATGACTGTTTGTCCTTTGAGGCTCACTCTGTCTCACCAAAAATTAAACCAGAAATTTCCCCAGAGCACAGAGCCATGGAAATGAGGTGATATGGGGGAAGCAGGGAGGAGGTGCAGAGGGTGGGTTTGCTGGGAGTTTGCCATGATATGATTGATAGGAGGGGTAGGGGCAGGTGGGGGTAGGGTAGTAGTGGTGGTGGTAGTGGTGCTGCAGAGTGTGAGAGGGGAAGAAGCCCATGTCGCAATTGGTACAAGTACCTGGATCACAGTTAGGTTATAACTGCTCTGAGGGGCTGTCACCTGGTGGAGAAGGGGAGATAGAGGGAGCTTGCCCAACCATGGGATACCAGTAGCAGCAGGTGGAACAGAGTTGGGGACTGTTGGTTCACAAATAGGTGAAAGGGTTAGTGGGGTTGTTTTGGAGACAATTCAGGGAAGGTGGAATGAGATATATCTATTCCTTGGAATCATATCTTGATTCCTCAGGACATTGGCAATCTGATTTTAGTTTACTGCTGTTCTAGACTGTTTCCTTGTCTTTGTCATACAAATTCTCATAGAAATCATGACACACATCATCCCAGCTTCATGGTTCAACACTATAGAATTCACTCTGGGCAAGGGATGGGGGGAGGTGGAGCTCCTTAGTTATAACTAGAAGGAATTATCTCGGACTGGTATCCTACTGTGGAATTCAGCTTCCTGAAGAATAGAGACCTTGTCCCAGGAGACTCCTTCCCTTTTGTCCTGGAAATCCAATCATGAGGGAGGCAGAAGTGAAACTAGAACTACTGGTAAAAATAAAAAGGGGCTTAGGGAAGTATCAGTCTTGAAATACAGGAGTCTTGTGAATTCAGTGACCTAATGGTTAAAGAGTTTAGTATCTTAAGTTTAAAGAGTAATAATTGTGGGGGCAGGTAGGTAGTGCAATGGATAATGCACTGGCCCTAGAGTCAGGAGGGCCTGAGTTCAAATTTGGCCTCAGACACTTACTAGCTGTGTGATCCTGGGCAAGTCATTTAAGCCTAATTGCCTTGAAAGGAAGGAAGAGTAATAGGTTACCAACTAGCAAATCTCATGAATCTATTTGACCCTGTGGGTTGTGTGTGTGTGTATATATATGTGGTTGAGATAAACTATAAACAGAAGTCATGGGAGTTGAGGAGATTAAGAAAATCAGAAGTAAGGGTGTATTGGAAGTGCATCAGGGTTGGAGTGGAAAAGACTGTGAACCAAGTATAGAACTGGAAGAAGACGACTACTTACCTAGAGGTCCACAGATAAGAGTTCCAAGAATGGAATGAACTTTAAAGGAGAATGGTTGGTGAATGATGGAAGGGGAGAGAGACAGCTGAAAGTGACATTGGGGAGCAAGAAATACAAGTATTCCTTTTGGTCCTTGGTATTAGAGGTTTGAAAGAAGGAGTATCTAGGATTAGATCAGTTGCCAAAATATATATCTTCAGGAGGAAGCTGGATTTCTGTGAGCACCAAAGATGGAGAATGTGAGTGTAGAACACCTAAAATGAATGGGAATTTATTGGTAATGGACCAGGCTTCCAGAGGGTATAGCAGAAAAATGGAAGACAAGAGATTGAGCATTGGGAAAGGCTAGGTATAACTTTGCCCTGGCGGCAAAGGTATCCTGAACTTTGGACTATAGAAGGTACTTATTCCAAATGGAATATAGTTGAGTACTTGTCCTAGGGAAGGGAGCCTGATGGTGACAACAGGGCTTGGAGTAGCTAGAGGAGTCACTTACATTAGCAGTTGGTATCTCTAAGAGATTGTTGAAATCCTAGGTAATAGCATCAGACCACTGGTAGGTTGGAAACTCATGGACTGGTGCACTGATTGGGTGACCAGCACTGAGGGTGGGGGAAAGGTGAGAAAGTGCTTTCTATGTTTTCATCTGAAGCATGGGCCTGCTTGACCTGTGCTAGTTCTAGACCAAACTAGTCTTTCCCTCAATGCTATAAATAACCCAGTTGCCACTTTATCTTTTCTAAAATAGCCAGAGAGTAGGTTCAGTGAGGTAAATCACAAGGAAGGAAAGTGGTCATTGTAAAAATATCCTACCTGCAATACAGGAATTCCCTTATGTTGACATACCAAAATCTGTTCAGCTGTTCCTTATTTAATGAGCCCTCATTTTCTTTCCAGTTTTTTGCTACCACGAAATTTACTATTAATTACCTAGAAAACCTCATTGGAAAAGGTAAACTTTAGGTTTTGTCACTATTACGAACATTTCATTTAATAGAAATATAGAATATTAAAATGGTATGAGAGCTTAGAGGTCATCTAGCCCAACTCTGTTTTATAGATGAACAAACTATGGACCAGAAGGAGAAAATAATTTGTCTCAAGTCATTCAACTAATTAGCAGTCTGAACTTAACAGTGTTTACAGTCTGAATTTAATCAAGTTTGCTTTTGGAATGTATCATATTTTGTATCAGAAAACTGATGAATTCTAACAAGTAAAGCAAAATGTACAGCTGTATTTAATTATAATTGGGAAATATAAAAATATATAATAACAAATTATCAGTCAAAATCATCTTTAAATATTATAACATTTCATAGATTAGAATTTTTAAAAATAGCTAGCATCAGGATTTCATTTGTGCTGAATGAATAAAACTCACAAGTTTCTAGAATGGATTTTATTACTTCCATTACTTTGTACCACAATTTCTACTTTTTATCTGCAAAAGTATCTGCATTTTATATGCTGTTTGAGAACCAGGATGTGATTTAATACATTGTTAAAATAATAGTTCAAGGGCTACATAATTAATGTCCTTAATTCCACACTATGACAAAAATGGAAAACATGAGCAAACATACCATGTGTACCTAATGAATTACCTACTACAACAATGCAAGGAAAAGCTGTACAGTGGCCTACACAGCAACTATCTTCCTGTCAAAGTAGTCTGTTCAGAGTTTATTCCCTACAAAGTAGATAGGTCTCAGAATGTTCTTCAGATGTTTACTATTGCTTTATCTTTCAGCATATAATTGAATCATTCTAAACCCAAGGCAAATGTGTATCAGTAAGGGTGGGGAACCTGCAGACCTAGGCCACATGTGGTCCTCTAGGTCCTCAAGTTTGGCCCTTTGACTGAATCTAAACCAAAGGTCTCACTTAAGGACCTAGAGGACCACATGTGGCCTTGAGGTTGCAGGTTCCCCACCCCTGAAAAACAATCCAGTTTCTTCCAGTATTTTTTACTTGTTTGAACAGCATATACTACCTATAAAATGGAGACTAGGCAATGCTGAAGCACACAAAAGAGTAGTATATAGTCATGAATCCAGTGTTTTACTTGGTGTCAGAAAGACCTGGGTTTAAAAATCTCACCTCTGATAAAAGCTGTGTGGCCATGAGTACATCAACCTCTGTTCCCTTATCTATGCAATATGGTTAAATTATACCTATAGTACCTAACCTCACAAGGTTGTCATGCAGCTCAAATGCTTTGCAAACTTGGAAATACAGACATGTTTTATTTCTATGACCTACTACCTGGATGCTTTCCTTTCCCTTTGTCCTACTTGGTTAAACAAATGACTTATTTATTAATACTGGGCACACAAATGTTTAAAAAAAATGAAACAATGTCTACTCTTAAGGAGCTTATTTTTACATTCTAGCAAAGAAACAGAAATTAGAGTTCAAAGGAGACCTTATTCAATCTATTGGACTTTAGAGGCAAATGCTTACCTCAGATGCAGAAAACTTGGAAATAGTTCTAGGACCTCAACATTGGTGTTATGTCTCTAAGCACTTTGCAGGAACATGGAGGCAATCACATGATATCACAACATAGGAAGAGGAGAAAACAGCTTGCAGATGTTGACTTGATGTTAGGGCTAAGTTGTACTGCACTTCTGGAGGGAATGGCTGGGCTGGACCTATTGCTACTTTCTTGGGGGTATTGGGTGATGTGTCATTCCAGGATTTCAGGGACCTCCAAAGTGATCTGATCTAAAGCAAAATTTGATTGTTATTTCCCTGGTCTGAGGTCTGCAAGTTTCTGACCTGAGTTTGGATCAGAGCAAATGCAGCTGGACTCTACCACCATCAGACAGCTGGGAAGCTGATGGTTCAGAATGACTGAACTGTAGTGTCCCCTTTGATCTGAAATTCCTACCCTGTTTCTTGTTTTGTAGACTTCGGACTGGGCTGCAAGCTGAAACTAAGAGCCTGCCCCTAGAATGTGAACCACACTGATGTTGATTGCATCTAAACTTACTCCTCTCAGGTCCACTGCCCAGGGTCTCTCCTTCCCCCTGTAATGCCACTCCAGTGTGTTGGTGCTCTCCTCAGTCTACCCTGGATTTGTGACCCAGAACTAGGTAGTGGGTGACATAGTTGGCAGGTGGCAAATGTTCTTGTCAAAGTGCCCTGGTATGGTTCTGAGACCTCCTTCTGCTCTAGTGCATAGCTTCTTCCTGTGCTAGAGTGCTTTGTGTGTGTCATGCACTTGGTCAGATCGCATCCCCAGTGAGCCCAGACCTCCATATCAGTCTCTCTAATCTATCTTGGGAACAAAAAAAGTAACTTAAAAAATATCCCAATCAGAATTTGGTCTGGTACATTTTCTAGATCTGTTTGGAGGAGTTTGTTGGAGAGCTTGGCTTTATTGCCTCCTGCTACTTTGTCATTTGGATTCTGCCTCAAATAACAATCTTTTTTTCTGGTGAGGCAGTCAGGGTCACACAGCTAGTATCAAGTGTCTGAAGCTAGATTTGAACTCAGGTCCTCCTGATTCCAAGGCCAGAGGTCTATTCATTGTGCCACCTAGCTGCCCAAATAACATTAATTTTGACACACTTGCTCTAAATAAAACCAAAAGAAAGAAAGGATTCATAGCCAAATGTATGGAGGGCTCAAAAATGCTTCTTGGAGAGGAAAAAAAGAAGTTATCTTACTTCCCCTCCCTCGCCCCACAAGCTACAAGAAATGCTATTTCATAGGGAACTTGATCACCATATAATGCAAAACTAATGATAAACATTTGTGAAAAATACCATCATGAAAATAATCAAAGCTTAGACACCAACATCAATTGCTGAGAACAAAATGGTAGAGAAATTCTTTGCAGAATTCAATAAGACCCTCCAAATAAGTTCTACGTATACTCTGACACTTGGTAGCTTGGTGACCCAAAGATGGAAAAAGGTGAGTATGCAGCAAAATAGATGGGATAATATGGTTCAAGAGAAAGAAAGAAAGAAAGAGGACAAAGACTTACAAATAATATGGAAGGCCTCTATATCACTAATGCTTTCTTTAAAAAAAAGAGGGAAAGCAGGGGAGTCACTGGTATGGAAAGCACTAAATAATATCACAGACAGGAAAAAAAACCATATTATTTACCTTACTTGGCTGTCTGTAACATCAGTGTACCAGAACTGAGATTGGATTTATAACAAGCAAGAAGAAAGAATAGTAATGAGAAAAAGCTATGGCCTGCCATCAATCAATCATTGAGAAGTCATTTATTAAGTACCTTCTATATGCCAGTGCTGTTCTTGGTGCTGAGGACATAAGTACAAAGAATAAAACTCCCTACTGACAAGTTTATATTTTGATGAAGTAGTCAAGGACATATTTAAATATATGTGGTATGAATAGAGTGAAGAAATACAAATATATGCAAAGGAGTTGAATACAAGGTAGTATATAATTTATTCACACTGCGTCAAAGGGCTTTTTCAAAGCACAAATATAACTGTGTAACTTCATTACTTAAACAACAACAGTGACTTTTTCTTTCCTCTAGGAAAAAATATAAACTTTTCTTATTCACAACATGACCCACCTTATCTTTCTAGCCTCCCTAAGTATTACTCTATTTCCTGCACTCTTTGATAGAGCCAGATTGGCTTTCTCTCTGTTTCTCACATATGACACTATATCTTGTCTTGTCTCTATGTCTTTGCATTGTCTGTCCTCTGTGCCTGGAATGCACTACCTCCTTGCCTCTGCCTCATTGAGTCCTTCTCTCCCTTTAAAGCACAGTTCAAACACCATTTTCTGCATAAATCCAGCCTTCCATCAGCCATCCTAATGATGGAGCCTCATTCCAGCAAAGTCCTTAAGAACCAATCCCTTGAGAATGAGAAAGTTTCTGTTTCTTGTCTCCCTCCCACCCCCTGCCCAGTACTAGAGGATGGCCTTGTAAACTTTGAAAAGTTGGAAGATTTGAACTTCTCATTGGTGTTGGTAGCAGTGTTCCTGGAATAGCAGTGGCTGATAGCAGCATCTGCATTGGAGCTGAGGACAAACTAGATGCTACAGAAAAAAGGCAGACTTGGTATTCTAAGCTCCTAGGAGCTTAGCAGAGAGCTACAAACACCAAAAGGGACTTCATGAGGATGCCACAAAGAGAGAAAAGGACTTCCAGAAATAAGGAGCTGTGGTTTACCCTTTTGCTACATGTTCTCTCTAAGTTGAGCCTGCTTTCACCTGAACTCTGTATGTGTTTGTGGGAAAGTGTGTTCCAGACTTCTCAGAGAATATTTTTATGTCAATTGTTCTTACTATACCACATTAGTTGCTACTCCCTTCTAAAAGCTCGGGCTGGCTAATTGACAATAATAGCACATCAGATTGGGGCTCATGAGCTACAGCGCAAGAAACCCAAGGGAGTGCCACAGAAATCTATGATCAGTCCTTTATTTTTGAACATTTTTAAATCAATGACTGTGTTTATAAAATTTACAGATGACACAAAGCTAGAAGAGATAGCCAACACATTGAAGGACAGAAAATCTACTCAGCAAGCTAAAGCTTGGAGTAAAATCTGATAAAAAATAAACTTTCACGGAGATAAATGTGAAGTATTACATTTGGGTTAACAAATACCTTTCATAAATATAATTTGGGGGAAGCATAATTAGATTGAGGTTTTAGTGGATTGTAAATTTGACATGAATCATCATTGCGATATGGCAGCTAAAAAAGTGGAAGTCATCTTAGTCTGCTTTAAGAGAGGCATAGCATTCAGGACTAGAAAGTGATAATCTTACTTCATTCTGCCCTGCTCAGATCATACCTGCATTGCTGTGTTTGGTTCTGGGGGTCATATTCTTTTGATTTCAAATCTATCCTCAAATTCTTACTAGCTTTGTGATTCAGCACATTTCCCTCCTTCTCTCCTTCCTTCTCTCCCTCCTCTCCTTCTCTCCCTCCCTCCTTCCCTCCTTCCTTCCTTCCTTGCTTCTGTCTTCCTTCCTCAGCTTTATTTTAACATAGCAATCAAACATAAATAATACACAAACTGAAAACTCCCTGACAACCAGGAAAAATACGCAAAAGAGTAATAGTGACTAAGATAAATTGTTCATGCCACTATATACTTCTGTAATTTGCCATTTGTTAAAAGAAAGGAAGGCAGTATGTTTCACATTTAACAAGGTAGTATCAACATTCATTGTATTTAACCTGAGGGTTTTTAATTTAGTTTAATTTTTTAAAGTTGTTTTCTTTTACTTAGTTGTAGCTGGTGTATATATATTTCTCTTTAGGATAGACTTTTCATAGTTTTTTGTTCTTTATAGCACAATAGTATTCAACTAATTTATATATAATAATTTGTTCAATTATTTCTGCAATTTGTGAGTACATAGTTTGTTTCCAATTTTTTTAAACTGTTATAATTAGTGCTACATCTTTCTCCATTCTTTGGGGTCTATGGGTATGGAATATTGTGCATACCATCAGACAATTGATATGCTTACTGATTTTGCTGAATGCTTTTGAAATCTTTGTTGCAAGCGATAGATTGCTGGGTAGGGTGAAGGAAAAGAGCTATTTGGAAAGTGATGTAATAATAAAAGACATTAATAAAAATTAGGTTAAAAATAATGCTGCTATGAATATTTTTATATCACCTATGTATTGGATAACACTAGCTCCTCCAGGGCTTGAGTTCATATGTATCAGGAATGATCCCTGGGGTTGACATGTAAATTTGACATAAATCATCATTGTGATGTGTCAGCTAAAAAAGTGGAAGTCATCTTAGTCGCATTCAGGACTAGAAAATGATAATCTTGCTTCATACTGCCCTGCTCAGATCATACCTGGATTGCTGTGTTTGGTTCTGGGGGCTATATTCTTTTGATTTCAAATCTATCCTCAAACTCTTACTAGCTTTGTGATTCAGCGCACTTACCTCCCTCCCTATTTCCTGCCTGCCTTACCTCCCTTCTTCTTTCCTTCCATATGCATTGGCCTCTTGCTGAAAAATATGTGTTAAGCTTTGTTTGACATGATTGCTCTATATATCTATATAGCTATCCATATGGAAAACTATATGGATATCTATATAACTATAGGCATGCCTTATTTTATTGTGCTTCGCTTTTTTGCATTTTGCAGATACTGAATTGAAAGTTTGTGGCAACCCTTCATCGAGCAAGTCTATCAATACCATTTTTTTTCCAATAGTATGTGCTCACATGGTGTCTCTGAATCACATTTTGGTAATTCTCACAATATTTCAAACTTTTTTCATTATTATTACATTTATTATGGAGATTTATGATCAGTGATCTTTGATGTTACTATTGTAATTTTTTGGGGCACCATGAAACAAGCCCATATAAGATGGTGAACTCAATCGATAAATAATTGTGTGTTCTGGCTGCTCCATCAACTCGTCTCTCTCCCTCTCCTCAGGCTTCCCTGTTGCCAGAGACACAACAATATTGAAATGAGGCCAATTAATAACCCTTCAATGGCCTCTAAGTGTTCAAATGAAAGGAAGAATCAATCAATGAGGAAACTTCATTGTTGTCTTATTAGCAATTGTCACAGCTACCCCAACCTTCAGCAACCACCACTCTGATCAGTCAGCAGCCATCGACATGAAGGCAAGACCCTCTACCAGCCAAAAAAAATTTATGACTTATTGAAGGCTCAGATGATGGTTAGAATTTTTTTTAGCAATAAAATACTTTTTAAATTTTTATTTATTTTATTCTGGGCTTAAGAAATAAAACAAACATTTCCTAATATAGTAGAATAGAAAAAAGAGATAATTGTACGTGAAACTGCAAATCTATTATGTACAACTTGCTATTCCTTTTAAATACATAATAAAGTTATATGATTTCTTTTTTCTTTTTTCCCTCCCCCTCCGCCACCTTAGAGCTGCTATAAATTAGACACAAATGTGTATATATGTATATGTGTGTGTGTGTGTGTGTAAAAAAAAATGTATATATAAAACCATTCCATACTTCTATTTATCATTTCTTTCTCTGGATGCAGATAGTGTCTTCCTTCACATATCCTTTATAGTTAATTTGCATATTTATAATAGTCAAAATGATTTGGTCACTCAAAGTTGTTCTTAAAATGATTGTTGTTACTTACTGTATACAATGTTCTCTTGGTCCTGCTCATTTTGTTCTTCATCATTTTGTGCAAGTCTATCCATATTTTTCTAAGATCGTCGAGCTCATCATTTCTTATGGCACATTAGTATTCCATCACTATCATATACCACATATATGAATGTAATGGAATGCTATTGTACTATCAAAAATGATGAGCAGGCAAATTTTAGAAAAACCTGGAAAGAATTATATCAATTGATGCTGAGTGAAGTGAGCAGAACCAGGAGAACATTATATACAGTAAATGCAACATTGTATAATGATCAACTTTGATAGACTTGGCTGTTCTCAGCAATACAATGATCTAATACAGGGGTGGGGAACCTGTGGCCTCAAGGCCACATGTGACCTTCTAGGTTCTTGGGTGCAGCCTTTTGACGGAGTCCAAGTTTTATAAAACAAATCCTTTGAAGAGGATTTGTTCTATGAAGTTTCAATTCAGTCAAAGGGCCACACTTGAGGACTTAGAGGGCCACATGTGGCCTGGAGGCTGCAGGTTCCCTACCCCTGAAAGACAATTCCAAAAGACTCATGATGGAAAATGCTCTCTACATCCAGAGAAAGAACTATGAAATCTGAATGCAAATCAAAGCATTCTATTTTTACTTTTTTTTCTTTCTCATAGTTTTCCGCTTTTATTCTGATTCTTCTTTCATAACATGACTAATGTGAAATATGTTTAATATGATTGTACAGGTATAACCTATATCAGATTGCTTGCCATCTTGGGGAGAGGGGAGGGGAGAAAAGGAGGGAGAAAAAGAATTGGAACTCAAAATCTTATAAAAGTGAATGTTGACAACTATCTTTACATGTATTAGGAAAAAATAAAATACTATTAAGTGGGAAAAAATAAAGAACGATTAAGTAAAAATGAACAATCATATACCACAACTTGTTCAGTCATTCCTCCATTGATAGGCTTCCCCTCAGTTTCTAGTTCTTTGCCACCACAAAGAGAGCTGCTATAAATATTTTAGAACATATTGATTCTTTTCCTTTTTCCCTAAGCCTCTTGGGAAACAGACTTAGTAGTAGTATTGCTGGGTCAATGGGTATTGTGGGCAGTTTAATAAGTATTTAGGCATAATATTTTTTAATTAAAGTATGTTCATTTTTCTTTAAATATAATATTATTGCACACTTAATAAAGTACAATATGGTATGAACATACTTTTATGTGCATTGGGAAACCAAAAATTTCACATGACTTGCTTTGTTGTGTTATTCACTTTATTGCAATGGTCTGGAACCAAACCTGCAGTATTCTGAAGTATGCCTGTACTTATTGGTCTCTGTGACTGGGGGTCGTGTCAAGGAAGACTGGCTTCTAAGCATGTGAGGGATAGACTCTTGTGGAGGAACTTTGTTGAGCAATAAATGAAGTGAGATGAAAAACTCCACCTTCTTTTGGGGCATAGGTCATACATATTTGTTGGGGAATTCTCTGGGAATTTCCTTGTATTAGATCACAGATCCACAACCAGTAAAGGTTGGAAACTTCTAAGGTTGACTTGGGTCTAGCTATTCGGTTAATTGTTGTGCTAATAAAAACCTAGGAAGTAATAACATAGAATCAGTAGAAAGCATTTAACTGTAACAGAAATGAAAACATTCTCAGTTCTCTTTCCATAAAGTGGTTTCCTACTCTTTTCTTCGTAAGCATAATCTAGAAAAGGAGCTGCCCCCCTTTTCAAGATCCTGCCTGAAAACTGGAGAAAACAGGGTGCAATTTCTCTAACCTGACCCAGCTGTACACCCCATGAGTCAGAATCTAGTTAACCTGGTCTGCTCCCACTTGTTGCTGGCCTCCCACAGCTGGTAGCTCTTCCTCCTGACTTTTCCTCCAGCTGCAACTCTCCAAAGCTTCTATGAGACATTGGAACACTGATGGTTTCCACAGCTCTGCCGATTCACATTCATAGATAACGTAACTCGAGCAGCTAGGTAGTGCAGTGGATAGAGTGCCAGGCCTGGAGTCAGGAAGGCTCATCTTTCCATGTTCATATCCAGCCTCAGACACTTCTAGTTGTGTGACCCTGGGCAAGTCACTTAACCCTAATTGCCTCAGTTCCTCATCTGTAAAATGAGCAAGAGAAGTAAATGACAGACCACTCCATTATCTTTGCCACAAAAGCCCCAAATGGTGTCACAAAGAGTTGGACAGGACTAAACAACAATAATTACTCATCAAAGTAGTTCCAAAGCTGTTTCTCTTACTTAGGTTTTCTCCTGAACCTTTCTGTTCTGTGCAATTCATGCTTCAATGATTTATGAATCATTCATTTTTCTTGCATCACTATTGTCACCAATTAAAAAAGAATCCTCCCTAGTCACTAATAAGTGTAATCAAGCAAAACAAACAAATCCTTATTTTTGCCACATTTAAAAATATATATTTCATTCTTCACTTCTGGTTCATTATCTCTCTGTCAAGAGTCAGAAAACATGTTTCATTATCACTCTTCTAGAGTAGTGGTTGGTTATAGCATTGATCAGAATTCTTAAATCTTTCAAAGCTGTTTTTCTTTACAATATTTTATTTATTATATAAATCATTCTGATTCTGATCACTTAATTCTTCATCGGTTCATGCAAGTCTTCCATGGCCTCTCTGAATGTTTCTTTCATAATTTCTCATAGAGTAATAATATTCCTTACATCCATATACTGTAATTTATCTATTTCCCAATTGATGGGTATCCCCTTAGTTTCCAGTTCTTTGCTACAATAGACAAGTGTGTCTGTAAATATTTTTGTACACGTGAGTCCTTACCCTTTTTCATCTAACTCTTTAGGGTATAAAGCTAATAATGGTATCATTGGATCAAAGGGTATATGCATGTGCATATAGGCAATATGCAAATTAGTGATATCTTGGGTATGGTTTCAAATTGGCATAATGCCTGCACTATTTGATAGCTTCACAAACAATGTATTAGTGTATCTGTTCATTATACCCCAGCCCCTCCTACAATTGCAATTTTTCCTTTTTCATCATCTTTGCTAATTTTATGGGTGTGGGGTGGAATATTAGAGTTGTTTTAATTTTCATTTCTTTCATTAGTAGTGATTTGGAGCATTTTAAATATGGTTATTGAAAGCTTATTTTTCTGCTTTTGAGAAATGCCTGTTCATATATTTTGATTATTTATTTATTGGGGAATGTCTCTTGTTCTTATATACTTATATCAGCTCCCCATATATCTTGGATTTTAACTTTTTTTTAGGGAAATTTGCTGTAATGATTTTTTCCCCTCCAATGATTTTCCTTCTAATTTTAACTGTGTTGATTTTTTTGTGTGTAAAAACATTTCACATAAATTTTTTTGTAATTAAAATATCTATTTGGAATCAATCAGAGATGTAGAATAGACTAAGAAAGATCTAATTAGAGTTCCCCTTAACTATACTGAAGGTCAAAACATATTGAAAAAAAAGATGTATCATGGCTAACCTATATAAAACATAGGCAAAGTGTTACTTTATAGAACTAGAAAAAAATAATAAAATTCATATGGAGAAGCAAATGGCCAAGAATCTGAAAGGAAATAATGGGGTTAATGGAAAAGAAGGGAACTTGGCAGAACTATATTTTAAACTGTACTACAAAGTAGTAATTATAAAAAACTAATTGGTACTAGTTAAATATATAATCCAAGTCTTAGGTAGTCTGTGTCCATATTTTCACCTATCCCCAAACCTATAGCTCATGGACTCTCATAAATGTGTTTCTCTTCAATAGTAAGCTATAAGACGTAATTAGTGGAATGCAAAGACATTTACTGAATTGGTGTGATAAAAGAAATAGCAACAAAATGTTTCCCTCATAAACTAGGAACAAACACCCAGCAGTAGCAGGGAGAGTGAGCTCATATATAAGTTACCAGTAGAGAGGCATAAATAAAGAGAATTCCTGTGATCAAAGCAGTTAGGGGAAGATGTTGCCAAGTCATGAATGAGAAAGCAATTCTCATCGTTGATTTTGTGGGCTGCAAAACTGCTGATGTTTTCATGCTGGCCCTTCTGACCTTGGTCTCATAGTTCCAACCAGATGGAGTTTCACTAGTCAGTCAGTTGCTGTTGGATACTGCTTCATGGGAGACTTCCAGATGTTGACTGAATTGATGCTCCTTGGCTGGAGTCTCCACTGTCTGCAGCTTCTGGCTCAGCTGAAATCCTTGGCTGAGATATTTTTCTGCTCTTTACAAAGAACAAAAAATTTTAATTGAGTTTTTAATGTAAGTGGGATACTGTTCAGGAATCATGTGAGCTGTCTTCTTTCTTCTCTAAGCCCAGGGTGCTTCAGGAAATCTTTGTCAAGAAGATCCAATAGCTGGAACTCTTGAACTCAGGAACATTTGAACTTGGGAGTTATTCATGAGGGAAATCTCAAAGTTAGTGCTGTCCCTGATGTCTTTCTCTGTTAAAAGACTAGATTCTGGAATCATATTTTATTTATTTATTTATTTCTTGGGAATCATACTTTCTAAAGAATTCAGAATTTCTATTCTCCCCCCCCACCCACTCTAACACACAGTAGGTTGGGGTTTAGGAAGTGATATCCTTGTACTCCTTTCTCTGTCTCTGTACAAACACATGTATCCTATGACTATGTGTGTTTTTAACAAAGCCACATTACTATTTCTGATTTGGGAAAGAAGGGCAGGATTCTTTCCCTATTTGCCATATTCTGGAAAAGACATGAGAGAAAAGGTGAAGAATGAGTTCTTAAGAGCTAAAAACAAGCAAAAAGAGGGAAGGGACTAAGTTTTTTTTTTATTTTTTAGGGACTAAGTTTTTATATGCCATAGAGTGTTGCTGATTCTCAATCAGCCAATTACTAAAAGTTTTCTGCGTATCATTGGTTGCCTTCACCCAATAGTCCATGCCCTGTAATCTCTACCTAGCTGTTAAGGAGAACTCCCTAGTTTGATCAGGGCATCTCATTATCTACTTCCTTTGCATCTGTATTTTTTATATACTTAGTGTATAGATGTTTTATCCACCCAATGGAATGTAAGCTCTTTGAGAGTGTAAACCTTTTTATTTTTGTTTTGTAACCCCCCAGTACCTGATACATAGTATATAAATTATAAATGCTTGTCGAGTTTAATTGAGTTGGGATTTGTTGTATCCAGCTGAGGGAAGAAAAACGGCAGTGGTTTAGATGCCAAGGAGCCATGTCTGTGGTTTGTTTGGTGAAAGAATAAAATCATTTTTCAAATGAAGACATGGGTCTCTTCAAAAGTGGGTCCCAATGTCCTGGGATTTAATGTCTGTTCCGGTTAGGCCTGAATCTGGCTCAATCAGTGATTTAGGCCTAGGATTCAAATGAAACAAAACGTTCATTGAGCATATAACTTTTAACAAATGGAAGTTTATGCAACAATAACATGGAAAGGACATTTATATTCTAGCAAAAACCTAAAAATTGTACCAAAGCCAAGTAATTATTAAGAAATCTAATGAGAAATTACAGTAAATTACTTATTTCCCTTCAGAATTGCGTGGTCAATAGGAAAGGAGGCTACCAGCAAAACCAGCACAGGCAAACTAGCTGGCAGTCCCACAGTGTGAGCAAAGATAAACCAGAGATGCTTGTATCCTGTAGGGTTTTGTCAGGAAGCAGAAAGAGTATTGCAGGTTCCCCAAGAAAGCCCCAAGTTATCAGAAATCCACAGCAAGAACCTTAGAAGCTGCTGTGAGAAATAGGTGCCGGTGTAAGCATGGCAGCTCTCAGACTGGAACACTCCAGGACTCCAAGGGTCTAGAACTCTGTCCTGAGGCCCTAAAGATCCAGAACTCTGAACCTCAAAGATGCAGGGAGGCCTAAGCCTAGGAAGTAAAGGTCAATGAAGGAATGTGGAGGACTCAGGTCGAGAACAAACAGGGTCAAGCATGCCACCCAAAAAAGTAGAGCAGAAAGAGCCTGGCAAAGTCCCAGTTCAGGAATAAGGTCTAAAGAGATGAAAAGCAGAAGCCACCAGCCTCTATAAATAGTTATTGTATGTCAAAAGATGCCCAAAAAATCCTGCCTAAAGGAAAAGAGTAAGCACATAACTGCAAGCAGACACAAGAAAGAAAGATTTTCTACAAGCATTCTACAAGGATAAATATCTAGAAGAAATTAAACAAGAGGAAAAAATTAAATGAAAGCTCTAGAGGAAAGAATTAAAGGAGAATAAATAGTTTAAATAGCATTTTCCCCCAATTAGAAGTTGACGATTTTTAGCATTCATTTTTACAAGATTGAATTCCAAATTTTTCTCCCTCCCTCCCTCCCCTCTCCTCCCCTTTCCTAAAATGGTAGGCAATTTGATGTAGGTTATACATGTGCTATCATTTGAAACATATTTCCATATTAGTCACAGTTGTGAAAGAAGAAACAGCTCAAAAGGGAAAAAAAAAACCACAAAAAAGAATAAAGTGAAAAAAGTATGCTCAGCCTGCATTCAGAGTCCATCAGTTCTTATCTGGAGGTAGATAGCATTTTTCTTTGTGAGTCCTTTATACTTGTCTTGGATCATTGTATTGCTAAGAAGAGCTGAGTCATTCGTCGCTGATCATCACAAAATGTTGCTGATACTGTGTACAATGTTTTCCTGGTTCTGCTCATTTTGCTTTGCATCAGTTCATACAAGTCTTTCCGGGTTTTTCTGAAATGTCTGTTCATCATTTCTTATTGCACAATAGTAGAAAATAAATAGTTTAAAAGAGAAAGTAGAAGACCTTACCCAAGAAACAGAATCTTTCAAACCTAGATTAGACCAAACAGAATCACTGACTCCCTGAAATAGTAAGAGTCATTAAAACAAAATCAAGAGATTGAAAAAATAGAAGAAAATATGTATCTCACTTAAAAAAAAAAAACTGACCTGGAAAACAGGCCAAGAAATAATTTTTAAGTCATTGAAACTCATGAAGGGCATAATTTTTAAAAAGTCTAGATACTATATTTTTTAAAATCATTAATCAAAATGCACAGATATATTAGATGCAGAGAACAAAATAAAGACAGGTAGGGGGCAGCTAGGTGGAGCAGTGGATAGAGCACTGGCCCTGAATTCAGGAGGACCTGAGTTCAAATCTGTCCTCAGACCAAACACTTGACACTTACTAGCTGTGTGACCCTGGGCAAGTCACTTAACTTCAATTACCTAAAAAAAAAAAAGATGAAGACAGGTAGAATCCACTGATCACTTCCTGAAAGGAATATCAAAGGAAAAAGTTCCAAGAATATCATAACTAAAATCTGGAGTTCCCACATCAACAAATAAATACTCAAAAATCTAGGGAGGTTAATAGGTTAAGTACTGGAGAACTACAATTAAGATCACAGAAGACCTAGCAGCTTCAACTATGAGCAAGGAGAGCTTAGAATATAATATTCCAAAAGGCAAAAGATATTGACTTACAACAAAGAATAACTTACCCGGAAAAGCTGAGAATAGTCCTGTAGGGGGAAAATGTATTTTCCATGGTTTAGAACATTAAGCACTTCTTTTTTTTTTTCTTTCTTTCTTTTTTTTTTTTTTGGTGAGACAATTGGGGTTAAGTGACTTGCCCAGGGTCACACAGCTAGTGAGTATTATGTGTCTAAGGCCGGATTTGAACACAGGACTTCTTGGCTCCAGGGCCCAGTGCTCCATCAACTGTGTCACCTAGCTGCCCCCGAGATATGGAATACTTTTTTTTCTTGGTTTTTGCTTTTTGGTGAGGCAATTGGGGTTAAGTGGCTTGCCCAGCATCATACAACTAGTAAGTATCAAGTGTCTGAGGTCAGATTTGAACTCAGGTCCTCCTAACTCCAAGGTGGGAGTTCTATCCACTGCACCACCTAGCTGCCCCTCATTAAGCATTTCTGATGGGGAAAAAAAAAACACTAAAAAAAGAGAGCTGTTGAAACATCATTTAAAATGTACAGAAGAGAACAGAAAAAAACTTTGGAAGGAAACTCAGGAAAACATGGCAGTTTTGAAAGTAATACATGGAATATATTATATACTCTTTGAAAAAGAAAGCAAGGAACAGGGACATAGTTTCACATTCAATCCTCTTTTTGCATTCTGGTGGGTATGGAAATGATCATTTGGGGGGGATTTTTAAGTTTAGAATAAACTTATAAAAACTAAAATTTAATTTTTTATAAAAGAAAGAATATGCTGGGCATATTGGCACATATGTGAAAGCCCTGCTACCAGGAAGACTGAAGCTGGTGGATTAATGGAGCTCAAATGTTCTGAGATGCAATAACTCATCAAGAGTCTGCATTGTCTTATAGCAATATAGTGAGTCCCAGTGAGTGAGGCGCTATCAGGCTGCCTAATGAGGAGTAAACTGGTACAGGTTAGAAATGGAACGGGTCATAACTTCTGTGATGTTCAGCAGTGGGTTCAGGACTATACGTGGGAACTGTACTTCAAGTTTGGATGAGATAGGGAGATCCAGACTCAAAAAAAATTTTTTTAGTAAAAAGAAAGGATACTTAGCAAAGATACTGAGTCGTTTTCATTGAATATGGCTTCCCTCATCTCCATATTTGCTATGACGGCAAACTTGGTCAAAAGGGTATGTTGATTCATATGACTTTGGAAAGCCCATTAAGCCTAAGACATGCCAACTTTTCCTGGACCAGACATTTATACCTTAGACAGCACAGCCTTTGATACAACAATACCACTACTAGGCATGTTTCCAAAGATGATTAGGGGAAAAGGAAAAGAAACTATGTGTTGTGAAATATTTATAGCAGCTCTGTCTGTGGTGGCAAAGAACTGGAAACTGAGGGGATGTCCATCAATTGGGGAATGGCTGAACAAGTTGTGGTATGTGATCGTGATGGAATACCACTATGCCATAAAAAGTGATGAGCTCATTGATTTTAGGAAACCATGGATAGACTTGCACAAAATAATGAAGAGCAAAATGAGCAGAACCAAAAGAACATTGTATAAAATAACAACAATATTGTTTTAAGAATAACTCTGAGTAACTAAGTCATTTCGACTAATATAAACACCCAGATCAACTACAAAGGACATATTAAGGAAGACACTACCTGCATTCAGAGAAAGACCTGATAAATAGAAGTTGTATAGAATGATTTTACACACACACACACACACACACACACACACACACACACACATTTGTGTCTGATGGTAGTCATCTGTAGGGTAGGGGGGAGGAGGGAAGAAAAAAAGTTCCATGATAACTTTATTATATATTTAAAAGGAATAGCAAGGTGTACATAATAGATTTGCCATTTCAAGTGCAGTCATCTTTTTTCTACTCTAATATGTTATGAAAATGCTTATTTTATTTCTTAAGTTCAGAATAAAATACATTAAAAAGAAAAAAGAAAAAAGAAACAGACAGTAGGTAAGCCATATCAGCAGTTCAAACTAGGATCCCTGGACCAATTAAGCCTTCAGCATAGTTTCATTGCCGTTCAAAGGAAAAAACTAGCTTTTGTGGCAGGGACTTTCCAGGGCCTTCTTAGGCCATTTATGATGAATTTCTCATTGCACAATAGATTCTACTTCCACAGGTTCCAACTCGATTAATAGGAAATGTTGTTCCTACTCCACTGTCCATCAGCAGTCTCCAAATTATGCCTATTTTGGTCCACCCAAACTAGTTTTCTTGATAATACTCACACAAAAATAGAACTAGAGGTGAATAGGAAATTTAGATATGATAACCATCCAATAAGTAGAACCAGATAAAGAAAGAGAAATAGATTTATATTGAAACTCAAGGCTGGGGTGAATTGGGAGAAGCAGTTTTGCTGCATTCTGATTAACTTCTGAAATCTTAACTCTAACTTTGGAAACATATAGCCTTTTTTTATTTTTTGCTTTTTAATGAGGTAATCAGGGTTAAGTGACTTGCCCAGAGTCACACAGCTAGTAAGTGTCAAGTGTCTGAGGCCGGATTTGAACTCAGGTCCTCCTGACTCCAAGGCCAGAGCTCTATCCACTGCACCGCCTAACTGCCCCTTATAGCTTTCATTTTTGTGTCACCTATTGTCATTAGTGCCCTAAGTAAAGCTGCAAAGTAAGAAGTTTGACTTTTTCATAATTCTACGTTATTCTGAAGCCCCTTTCCTAACTTCTTCCTCTTCTCCACACCCTGTGTCTTTTTTCTATCTTCTGGTTGTCCAAAGACCCCTAACCTACTCTGGCTTGTACTCTCGCTCTAAAACTTCCTTCCCTTATTCTAATCCTAATGAAACTTCTAAACTTTTAAGTGCTGGCATTGTCCTGATTGTTGGATTAAATTATAAGCAGTTCTTTACTTATCATTGTTAGATACACTGATTCATACTTACATTGCTTTGCCAAGTTATTACTTAGGCACTTATCACAGGCAGAACACAGGCCAGTCAGTTTGCTTCCTAACATGCATAATCCAGCTCACAAGATCCCTACTCCCTTGGCTCAAGGCCCCAAATGTACTCTCGCTCTGCACCATTCTTATTGGCGGGGGAAGTTTCTCTATCTCCTGGCTTTAGACCATTCTTTTCACAGGGATGGGGGTGGGAGGAATCTCTCTGGCTTCAGGCGTGCCTTCCTCTTCAATTTCTTGGTAGTCTTACAGTTCCTTTCCAAATCTTGTAGAATAAGTTAAAAATTCATAGTAATAAATTTCCTGATCCTCCCAGTTGTATGGGATCCTACTCTGCCTACCGTTTCACTGTCCACCAGGAATAACATTATATTCACTTTGTATATATTTTGTATTTATTTATATAACACCTTTATTCACTTGGGCATGCCCCAAAGAACAGTTTTGTGATGCTGTGAGCTGCCAATTGTCAGCAAAACTTTGGATGCCCAGATAAGCACGGACTTTCAAATGGCAGACAGCAGATCTTCGTGGAGTGCCAAAGGTGTGGGGAAGCCAACCCTCCAACATATCCCTTGATTTCCAAACTCACTACTGGTAGGAGATGACTCCCCTTTTTGAGGCCTTTCTATCTTTACTTGGTAGAGCTGAGATCTTATTTCACTTCCAGCTCATATACTCTTAATTATTCTTCAGTCTATTCTTTTTTTTTTTGCAAGACAATTGGGGTTAAGTGACTTGTCCAGGGTCACACAACTAGTAAGTGTCATATGTCTGGTCTGATACCAGATTTGAACTCAGGTCCTCCTGACTCCAGGGTCGGTGCTCTATCCACTGCGCCACCTTATTCTAATCTATATAACTTCCCTGTTTTGAAGCCTGCGTATGTTTATGGAGTAAAATTCCAATTTACCACATATTGCCTGTAGGACAGTTCACAAAACTCTGATGAACAAGAGGACAGAAGTGATAGACATTTGCTTCAGTGGACCTTAAGTAAAAGAAACCACTCACTAATTATAGAAAGACCATCTATACCAGACACTGGCTCAGAAGGTAACACTTCATGAAGGGAATACTGTGAACTATAACCCAATAATCTGGCTTCAAAGTGAGGAGAAATTCAGGGTCACCCTTCTCCAATTGATGGATGCCCACTCTGTTTCCAGTTGGTTGCCACTATAAAAAGCTGCACTTACCTTGATGATGTCCTTTTTGCATATACTGAGGAATGCTGTGCCCTTCAAGGGAAGATGACCAAGTGTCCCATGACATGTGGCTTCTCATTATCTTTGGGCACACAACAAGACAGTTGTACCAGTGTCTTTATTTATCTCTGAGCCATCCTTCTGTTTAACTGCAGCTTCCTTATGTCTTCTGGATTATAAAGAGCATGTCAATATGGCTTGGTTCCTCTAGAAATGTGTGAGTTTATTGGTCACCCGACAAAGATCTCACATAAATGAGTACTAGCAATGGTTTAATTCAATGTTTATAGATGATCTAAAAACTGAAGGGTTCTTAGCAACCTCTACCTCTCATTCCCATGGACTCTCACCATTAGAGTATGTGATGAAAGAAAACCTTAAAAGGCAGGGTTTCTGGCTAACTAATAATCAATTTATTAATTAGACTAGCCAGCAATCAATAAATTAATGATCAGTGGTTTCTCTCAGTAACCAAAGACCCTAAGGGAGACCCTGAAATGCCTTAAATTCCTTTTGAAAGGGAACTCCACTGACAAGTGAAACTCAACCCTGATTGGTGTACATTTAATGAGCAGGTAAGCCAGAAGTCTTTAGTTACTCCTGGGGTGTGTGTGTGTGTGTGTGTGTGTGTGTGTGTGTGTGTGTGTGTGTGTGTGTGTGTGTATAAAACCATACTATGTGTTCTTCTATTTATCAGTTCTTTCTCTGAAAGTAGATAGTATCTTTCTTCATAGGTCCTTTGTAGTTGATTTGAGTATTTTTAATCCTAAGAATAACTTAATCGTTCACAGTTACTCTTCAAACAAGATTGCTTTTACCGTAAACGACATTCTCTTGGTTTTGCTCATTTCATTCTTCATTATTTCATGTAAATACAGGTTTTTCTGAGAGCATTAGGCTCATCATTTCTTACAGCACAGTAGTATTCCATCACAAACATATACTACAACTTGTTTAGCTATTCCCCAATTGATGGGCATCCTCTCAATTTCCAGTTCTTGCAAACACAAGTCATTCATAAGGATTTTACTCAATGCTTTTCCTACTTACTAGAATTTACAATTTTAACTGTACATTGCTTTCCAGAACTCAAGATCTAGAGCACTGGCCTTGGAGTTAGGAGGACCTGAGTTAAAATCTGGCCTCAGACACATGATACTCACTAGCTGTGTAACCCTGGGCAAGTCACTTAACCCCAATTGCCTCACCAGAAACAAAACAGAACTCAAGATTACCTCTATGCCATGATGAGATATCAGAACACATCTGTGGAATGGGACTTTACACTAATGCATAATAAACTTTATCTTATTAGATTTGGCTCATCATTCTAACTTATTAAGATCTTTTTGGCTCTGGACTTTGTCATTTAATAATCTTTGAATAATAACTGATATTTATATGGTGCTTTAAGATATATATATGTGTGTGTGTATGTATACATACATACATACATACATACACACACACACACACACACACACATACACACACACACATATTTGATCCTTACAGCAATATGGCAAGGTAAGGGCTAGAGGTATTATTGTCTCCATTTTGCAGATACAACACCAACAGCAGGGGTGGTGAGGTGAGTCTCCTCAAACCCTTAGCCTTTTTCTGCTTTTTGGAGGACTCATACAATAGCCATAGCATGTGAGGGGATGGGGGGAGCTTCTGCATAGGTCATTCAGGGAAATCCCTCAACTAGCTTCTCTCTGCTCCCTGCTCCAGCCCAGCCTAGGCCCAAGTGCAGGCATTGAGTCAGGAGTCTTCTGGGTGGGACTTCTAACTGAGGCAGGCTCCAGAACCAGAAACCAAGCAGCAGCAAAATGGTGAAACTGAGCTTCTTAACACTTTGAGTGAAACCATAGTATGTATACTTCTATTTATCAGTTCTTTCTCTGAAGGTAGATAGCATCTTCTTTCATAGGTCCTTTGTAGTTGATTTGCCTGGGGGGGTGGGGGGGTGCAGAGTCTTGGGCAGTAGGCTTGGCTTACAGGATGTATTGACTTCTGGTGAGCCAACTTTATCCTTGACCGCATGGGGAAACTGATGTCTGGGCTCCTGGAGGGAGGGCCAGAGTCGGTTTTATACATGGCAAAATTGAGGCATGGGCCCTGGTGAGGAGGGGCAGAGCAGGGATTTATATAGTGCTTATTAGGGTTTACAAAGTACATTACAAATATTATGTCATTTTTATCCTCCTAACAACTCTGGGAGGCAGGTGCTGTTTTTTTAACCAGTGTACAGATGAAGAAACTGAGGCTGATAGATGTTAAGTGACTTGCACTGCTAGTGTCAGGATTTGAATCTGAACTCAGGTCTTCCTGATACCTGGTCCAGCACTCCATCTACTTCAGCACTTAGCTACCTCTTTATAATTAGGAAACTGAATAAACAGAAACCAAGAGAAACATTTAAATATGAAAACTAACAAATGTATGGGATGTATGTGGTTAGTCATCTAACTAACAAGTGTCAGAGGTGGAATTTCACAAAATCACAGTATCATGGAATTTCAGAATCAGAAGAGACTTCAGCAAATATCTAGTCCAACCTATTCCCCCCAAAACAGATTCTGCACAACATTGTACTAAATAAGTTGTCCTCTAGTTTTTGCTTAAACAATTGCAGAGAGGGAGAACCCAAATCCTTTCAAAGAAATGCAATCTACCTTCGGAAAACTAATTATGTTGAACATTTCCCTATACTAAGCTTCAATTTCCTTCTTTGCAATTTCTACCCATGGCCCCTAGTTCAGCACACTAGGACAAAAGAGGGGGGAAAAGACCAAACTAGTAAATATTTCTTATTCCTGAGCTTTTAAAACATTTGAACCCATTTATCAAAGAGAAAAAGACTAATAATTCTTTCTTATGCCAAAGTTTTAAAAATATTTGAACACACCCCTTAGTCTTCTCTTCTCCATGCCCCAATACCTTGAACAGATCCTAATACAGCGTGGACTCCAGGCCCTTCAACATACTGGGTGCTTTCCTATGGATATTTCCTAGTTTATCAACGTCCTTTCTAAACTCTGCTGCCCAGAACTGATCACAATACTCCAAATGTAGTTTAATCAAGGCAGAGTAGAGTTGGACTATCATTTCTTTATTCCTGGAAGCTATATCTCTATATATTAGCATAGCTCTATCTCATTAGGATGGGTTTTTGTTTTTTTGCTTAGATTTCACACTGTTCATTAATACTGAGTCTTCACTAAAATCCTTAGATTTTTTTTTCACTCAAAACTGCTGTTTAACCATAGCTTACTTGTCTTGTGAAGTTAATTATTTGAATGTGAGTATAAAATTTTATATTTATAACTGTCAATTGGTCTTAATACATTCTGTCCAATGTGCAAGCCCATCAATATTTGTCTGTATTCTCAGTGTCATCCAGTGTGTTAGGTATTAGTTCTAGCTTTGTGTCATCAGCAACTTTGATTAATATGCCATCTGTGCCTTTATCCAAATCATTGATAAAAATGATATACAGCACAGGGCCAGACACAGATCCCTTGGCCTTCTCTAGAATTCTTTCTTCCATGTTGATGTGACTATTCTTTGAGTCTGGCCATTTAACCAGTTTTGAGTTCATGTAATTGTACTATAATCTAGTCCACATTTCTCCATCTGCTCCCCAAGAATAGCAGGTGATACCTCATCAAATGTTTTGCTAAAGTCTAAATGACATATAGCATTCCCCTAATTGATCAGTTTAGTAACCCTGTCAAAAAAGGAAATAATGTTAGGCTGGTATGAACTGTTCTTGATGGAGCATTACTGGCTCTTTGTGATGAATGCTTCCTTTTCTCTGTATTTACTAATCATCTCTTTAATAATATGCCCTTGGGGGCAGCTAGGTGGAGCAGTGGATGGAGCTCTGGCCTTGGAGTCAGGAGGACCTGAGTTCAAATCCGACCTCAGACGCTTGACACTTACTAGCCACGTGACCCTGGGCAAGTCACTTAACCCTGATTGCCTCACAAAAAAAAGAAAAAAAGAAAAATAATATATTCTTAATTTCCTCCCTCCCCCTACAAATCAAAGTCAAAATCATTGGTCTAGTCAGAGGACTATTCTCTTTGCTTTTTGAAAATTGGGGCATTTGACTTTCTCCTGTCTTGTGGCACCCGTCCTGTTTTCCATGATCTTTCAAATGAGAGTGGCTCAGCAATCCCATTTGCCATTTCCTTCAGTACTTTCAGAATGTGAGGATGTAGTTTATCTGAGCCAAATGATTTGAATTCACCAAAAGGCAGCTAGATACTCGCTTACCATCTCCTTACTTAGCTTTATTACAAATTCCTTATCTATCATTTTGATTTGACCATTCTCTGCCACCCCACCTTGGTGAAGGTGGAGGAAAGATCATTCTTTCATTTGCTTTCCTGCTCAGTCTGCTTGCACGTGTAACTACTGTCTTTTTGGGTCAATAAGCTGATATACGAGAGTTTGGACTTTTATATGAGTCTTATCACCTCCAAATTGGGCTGCTGTGAGTGACTTTTGCAGGAGGTCGTTGTTAATTAATAATCAGTTTTTTACGTTCTTTGAACCTAGCTTGTAGTTCTAGATATGGCTGGTTTCCCTCAAACTGCCAAGTGTGCTGCCCTGACTCAACCAGACCTGAACAATCAGCTGCGAAACTGGAGGGGTGGGGTGAGGCTTATTAGCATATGTATTCCTGTATTCTTTTTATGTAGAGAGGTGAACTACTAGACTTAGAATCTGGAAAAACCTAGGTTTGGAATATGACTAAGACACTTACTAGCTTTATGATTCTGGGCACTCACTTAATCTTTCCTACCTTCAGTTTTCTCATCTATAAAATGGAGACAATAATAACACCTACCTCTCAGATTTGTTGTGGGGAACAAATGAGATAATGTATACAAATTGCTTTTTAAGCCTTAATGTGCTATAAAAAGGGAATTGTTGGTATTATTATAGCATTAGTGATTTGTAAATTATTGATAAATTTTGTATTTATTCTAATGGTGTGGGTTTATCTTTGTTCTTTGGATTCCAAAACTGGATAACTTCAGTGGAATTGGAGAATATTTTACAATCTAACTCCAGTTCAATAGTAAGAAGATGTGATAGAGATAGGATACAACTATATTCTGGTATAGGTCACTCTATACTAGATAGCTGGGTTAGGAAACTTTCCCTTATGTAAAAAAGATCATCAACTCAGATAATGATGAGATTTTATTTTTGAGTAATGCTCTGTATTTGTCAGGTTATTTTTCACATTTCACGTAAATAGCCAGTTATAGTCTCATGGAGACTCAAGTATCTTAAGGAATTTCTGTGGGCACACAAACCTACCTGTTTAGGCCTCCTTACAGTGCCAAACATTTATTTAAACTCAGTGCATCCAGTGGGTCTCATTGCTAATTCCTGCCTTTCTTCCATTTCTGTGACAAAGATCAGGTCCTTGTTTTCACATTCTGACCTACTTTCTGATTATGTTGTGATGGCCAAAAGGACTTTGGCCAGGACTTCGTCTCATTTACTTACAAACACACATACCCATACACACCCACATGTCTCACAGAAATCATGGTTTACGAGTACTACATGAATCTTTTTCTGTACATACAGATACATTTAGTGTTCTTAGGTCTTCAGATAAACAATAGCATATTTTCTGTATGGTTTCCAAGCTGATGTTCTTCCTATGCTACACTCTTACCGTAAATGGTTTTGAAAAGAATTCTACTTAAATAAATCCAGCAAGTGTTTATTGAGTACCTGATCAAAATGCAATTTTCAAAGTTATTATTAGAAAATATACTTGGTTACCAAATTTGCCCCATTTGGGAAGTGAAGGAATAGTAAAAACCTGCTCATCTTTAACCCTTTCCCAAACTCAAGATATTTCTCAGAAAAAGGAAATTATTTCTGAACCTTACACTCTTTAGAAGGTATCAGCATTACAGAATCTTAGCATTGAAAGGAACCTCAGAAACTGTCATTATTCAAGTCTCATCTTAACAAGAATCCCCTTACAAGATACCCAATAAGTGGTCATGTACATGAAGACAGGTACAATGCTTTGTGTAAATTTTCTCTTCTGTAGGCAAAATATGCCCAGTGCCTCCAATTAATCCTCATATGGCATGACTTCAAGGCTGCCCTCTTCCAGATGCTTTCCTTTCAATCTTCTTGGATTCAGAATTTCAAATCAATAAGGACTTAAACTCAACAATCTGCACATGTTAATATCTTTATTTTCCAAACTGAAGAACTAAGTAAGGTACAGGTAGCTTCAATGACTTCCTCAATATTAGTTATTTTTCCTTCTTTCTTGAAGAGAATTAGGTTTTGATGGCTTAGAATGAGTGGAAATAGCAATTATTTTCTGTTCTGGCCAGAAAATGAGGGTCTTTCCTTCCCACAGTGATATATATATATATAT
>NW_020955033.1:13320104-13348654 GCF_900497805.2 Vombatus ursinus
TGTGTGTGTGTGTGTGTGTGTGTGTGTGTGTGTGTGTGTGTGTGTACATATACATATACATATGTATGTATGTATGTAAATATGTAAATTAGGTTCAATATTAGAGTCAGTCAGTGAGTAGGGAAGCCTGGGTAAGAGCCTGGGTCTGCTGACTCTATCTACAAGAGCAGTATGTTTCCCAAAGATTTAAATAGGAACCATAATATGTTAACAGAAGCAACAAGGTAGTCTGAGTCAGCTGTGGCACAAACTTTGTACTCTGTGTTTACACCCCCCACCAAGTTTTGATAAACACAGGTTCAAGTACAAGGTCACCAGTCAGTGACGTGAATCTTTTTACCTTTTTGAAATACTTTATGAATTCCCCTGTAAAATGTTGTATTTACATAGCCAAGGTGGAATGAATAACTGACACATGCATTGTTGGTGTTCTTTTTAAAGAAATTGGGGGTATTTGAGATGTAAACAGCCCATATGGCCCCTGAGAAATGGGGCCTTCATGGTTTGTTCATCTGTTCTTTACTGTTCTAGGTTCAGAAGATATTGGATGATGTAAATAATTTACGAAGTTGTTCACCTTCATTACAGTATATAAATATAGCCAAAACTAACATTTCAAATAGTCAAAGTAGGAAGTCAGTCTCCAAATTGTGTGGGGTGTTTGTGACCCCCAAAATAATCAAATCAGAGACTTTTTCTTAAGAAAGGCAAAAAGGAGTTTTATTGCTTTCTCATGAGAAAGGACACACCCCGCATCCACTCAAGATAGCTCCAGCCAGGGTGTGCAAGGGAGTGCAGCTCAAAGCCAGTTTATGTAGACCCTAAGGGGGAACCCCCACCCTCCCACTAGCTCCTCTTCCCATTGGCTGGGCTTCAGAGCTCACAGTCTAAGCTTGGAAACTTTTCCCCAGCAACAAGGTTTGCAAAAAGGCGGGAAACAAGGAACTGTTGGTTCAGCAGGAAAGTAAGAAAAAAGGAGGGGAGAGCCAGAAAGCCTGGAATCAATAACCTGATCTCCCCCTGTCCTGTTTTCTTATCAGATCTGTGGGAACCAAACTGTTAGCATTCCTCACAAAATGGTGAGCTCTGAGGTGGTAGTGGGCAGGAACCTTAATTCCCTTCCTCCAAATGTCTTAATGTACGCACTCATTCCTGTCTTCCCTCTTGTCTCAGAATAGGAGGTAATCCTACTCTCAGCCAAAATTAACCTCTCTAACTGGGCCCTTAATCCTGTTCCCTCTCATCTTTTCTGGCATTTGTTCTAGCAATCACTCCCTTTTTCTTTTCTTTTCACTCTCCCTCTAGTGGTTCCTTCCCTCTACTTACAAATATGTTTAGATCTTCCTTATTCTAATAAGACTTTCCTTTCACCCTGATATTCCTTCAAGATGTCATCCTCTGGTTCCTGTCCCCTTCACTTGCCAAACTCCTAGAAACAAGTAATCTCTATTCTCTCTCTCCAGTCTCTTGTCCGTTTCTCAGCTCTTGGCAATCTAGCTTCTCTCTTTACCATTCTGCTGAAACTGCTCATTTGACTGTTTTTTCCCTGCCCTCATGTTCTGTGATCTCTACAGCATTTGATACTAGTGACTATTCTCTTCTTGCTACAATATTCTCTCTTCCCTTGTATTTTGTGGTTGCACTTGACCCTCCTACTTCTCTAATTCCTCTCTTTCTTTTTCCTCTGTGGGTTCCTTTTTTCTTTACCCCTTAAATTTTGGTGTCTCCCAACACAGAGTTTGCTTAAACCTTTCGCTTGTTCCTACATTCTCTAGCCTGATGACCTAATCGACTCCCATGGTTTCAATGATCACCTATATGTATGACTCCCAGATCTATTTTGGTCTTTTATCTTTTCCCTGTGCTCCAATGTTTTACTTCAGAGTGATTGAAATATAGCTCCACCAAAAGTCCTGCCTTTGCTTCAGTTCAACATATCCATAAAGACATTTTTTCCAGAATTGAATCCATAAGAATTGAATCCATCATCCTCAATCATCATCACTCCTAGCCTTTCCCCTCTTCCTAATTTGTCTGTTTCTCTGGATGATACCAGAATTCTCCCAATTATCGAGGCTCAAAAAACTCAGACTGTTTGATTTTGCTTCTATAATTTCTTTGCATCCATCCCATTCTCTTTATTTTTATTTGTTTGTTTTTAGGCAATTGGGGTTAAGTGATTTGCCCAGGGTCACACAGCTAGTAAGTGTCAAGTCTGAGGCCAGATTTGAACTCAGGTCCTCTTGACTCCAGGGTCGGTGCTGTATCTACTGTGCCACCTAGCTGCCTCTCGTTCTCTTTATTCTTGCTGCTACCAACATAGCAGTGGCCTTTATTACTTTTCATTAGGATTTTTATAATAGTTTCCTAACTGGTAATTCTCTTTTCAGCCTCTCCTCAGTCCAATTCATCCTTCCCACTTCTGCCCAAGTAACCTTCCTCTATCAGAGGTTTGATTTTTTGTCACTGCTCAATCCCCAATCCAGTACATTCTCTTCCAACAGATCCAAGGAACCACAAATCAAATTGCAAAGCTTTTAATTGTGACAGAATAGCAAAGTAAATAACGTGGGGAAATAAAGTCATAGAATTATCATCATACCTATACCCTACACAAAAAGGGTATAAATGCCCAAAGATTCCCTTGCCAGGGAGATAAGGAATATGCCCTAGACAGCTCACATTCCTATTGTGGCATGGTGGTTGATGTACATTTTATAGATGCATCTCCCAGAGGTCAACTGTGCCTCATTGCTTCCCCATGGGGCTCCTCTGCTGTTTCTCCATTGAGTTGCTATTGCCACCTGCTGGAGGAGTCAGCTTCTGCTGAGTTTGCGTCTTTCAAAGGGGAATCAGTTTTTCAAGAAAATGCCCCAAACTTCATTGGGACTAATCAACATACTTTTAGTTCTTGATAGTCAGATCCCCAAAAGGGCTCCTCAAGCAGGTATAAGATTGTCTCTCTCTCTCTGTCTCTCTCTGTCTCTCTCTGTCTCTCTCTGTCTCTCTCTCTCTCTCTCTCTCTCTCTCTCTCTCTCTGTCTCTCCCTGTCTCTCTCTCCCTCTCCCTCCAATTTCATCCTTCCATTTATCCCTTTCTCAATGAAAAGTCTCCAGACTTTACCTGTAAGTTTAGGTAAGCTGAATGACTTTGTCAAAGTTGATTCCTTCGTCCTGCTTTCATACTCTGGCATTTCGTATGAGTATCATAATACTCACCTCAAAATTCACCAAGTACTCATTTAACAACACTGAAGGAGCCAGGTTGGAGCTAGTGGTTTCTGCCCTGCACAGATATTACTGTAATAATGTGTTTGTCCTAAAAAGTAAAATGCAGATAAAAATGTTTGCATTACCTATCTTACAGGAGGGCATAAGAATTAAATGGGATAACATAAGAAAAACACTGAAACAGAGAGCTTATATAAATATGAACAATTATTATCATTTTTTCTTGTCTTTTAAAATATTAATTTTCTATTCTGAACATAATGAACACACACACACACACAAAAATGTCCATAAACAAAGTAGAACAAAAAAAAGTGACTTATATAGATATAACCAACAAAACCCAGCAGGAAGAGATAGAGAAATTCCATTAAAAAATAGATACACGATGTTTAAAATATTTTTGGGTCTATCTACCAAGTCATATAAGGGAACGATATGAATACAACTACAAAACACTCTTTACAGAAATAAAGATAGACCTAAATAATTAGAGAGACATTAATTGATCATGGTTGAATTGTGTCAATATAATAACAATGACAATACTACCTAAATGAATTTATTTAGTGTCATACAAACTACCAAAAAATTACTTTATAAAGCTAGAAAAAAATAATAACAAAATTAATCTAAAGGAGCAAAAGGTAAAGAAAATGAAGGGAAATAATTTTTTAAAGCAGTAAAGAAGAGGGCCTACAGTACCAGATCTCAAACCATCTTCCAAATTATTTGGTACTGGTTAAAAAAAAAAAGTCATTCACTGGAACAAACTAAGTATACAACATACAGAAACAAGAGAAAATAGCAACATAGTATTCGATAAACTCAATTATTCCAATTTCTAGGGTAAATAGTAGTAGATAAAAACTGTTGGGAAAATTGGAAAGAAATCTGGGAGAAATTAGGCTTAGACCAACAGCTCGCACCATATGTCATAATAAGCTCCAAATGAATATATGACTTACATATAAAAGATCATATAAGCAAGCTAGAGGATCAAAGAAAGAAATACCCTTTGTAACTACAGATAGGGGAAGAATTCATAGTTAAACAAGGGGAATAGGGGTCTGGCATATAACCAAACCACCTGAAATGGCATTTCTCCCTGTACTCTAGGGAACTACATCCAGGAGAATTGTGATGATGTGTAAAGGAAATACCTTGGACGTATTTGAGCAGGTATAGATATTCTGTAACCAGTTCCAGTTGGCTGGTCACTTGATTGGGAGGAGTCTTTCTTTATTGGTTGCATAGCCAGAATTGCTAGAATCTTCAAGTCCAGGAACTTTGGCTGCCTCCTTTTGTCACTCTTGACCTCATTATCTTCAGCTCTGTTCTAGTGGCATGATAGTATTTGGTAAAGAGACCATGCTGTTGGGGCAGCAAGGTGATGCAGTAGATAGAGCTCCAGCCTTAAAGTCAGGAGGACCTGAGTTCAAATCCACCTCAAACACTTGACTAGCTCTGTGACCCTGGGCAAGTCACTTAATCCCGATTGCCTCACTAAAAAAAAAAAAAAAAAAAAAAAAAAAGACGCCATGCTGTTAGGCAAAGGCCAATGAGGCTTTCTCCCTCTGAGGCCATATGGCCCCTGAAAAATGGGATCTACTTAACCTGTTCATTTGTTCTTTTCTGCTCTAAGCTCAGGGATTGGAATCTGGGTCAAGGGTGTGAGTTACTGGAAGAGAAAGGTCATACCTTGAAGATATTAAAGACAGAAGGAAAGGACAAATGCAATAATATTTATAGCTGCCCTTTTAGTTTTAGCAAAGAAATGGAAACTGAGGGAGTACCTATCAATTGGAGATTGATTGAACAAATTATGGAAATTGAATGTAATATAATATTATTGCTCTATAAGAAATGATGAAAGGGATTCAGAGAAACTTAAGGAGACTTGTATGAACTTACTGTTTATGAGAGCAAATCTCCAAAGCTGAAGTAGTTTTTAGAAATAAATGTGATAGGTCATTTGGTAGAGAGTGAGAGAGCTGGAAAGAAGGGATGGCATCTCTCCCAGGTTCTGAAAGGTTTATATCATGAAGGAATTTGACAAGAATATCTGTACACAAATCATAAGTACA
This sequence comes from Vombatus ursinus, assembly GCF_900497805.2. Lineage (NCBI taxonomy): Eukaryota > Metazoa > Chordata > Mammalia > Diprotodontia > Vombatidae > Vombatus > Vombatus ursinus. The sequence continues at coordinate 13,325,422 of NW_020955033.1, forward strand.
CAGTTGAGTAATCTTGCTCAAGATGGATATCAGTAAATGTAAACATTCAAAAATATTTGAGCAGAAAGTGAAACACAAAAAGAACACAAAACAACATCTGGCTGTGGTTACCCAAAACATAAATAATTTGGGTGGGTCCAAGACCTGAGAGAGCCCAAAATTTCTTGTAGCCATCTCTGTTATTCTTTTTTTAAAGGTTAATCATCTTTATTGATAAAATTATACAGTACACATTCCAAATACACATTTTAAGCTTCTGGATTACAAAAATAATGCATAAGTGCTGTAAAACCCTAAAATTAAATCTCAGAAAAACACAATATTTCTATGATAATCAAGAGGAAATAAATTAAATCACAACTTTACTTGCAAAAATACTCATCAAGTATTTGTTTTATAATAGCAATGTTAAGATTTTGAGCTTAAATAACTGGTTCAGGAAAGAAGCTCCTGGGAAATGTTCAGTGGTCAAAATTATTTATTTTAGTTTTATGAAAATTCACATAGTTTGTTAAGGATAGTCTATCCAGAGGTGCACATTTAAAATGGGGCCTAACAGAGGCACTGGCAAAATGGTGTAGTGCTTGGAATATTGAACTGGAATCAGCAAGACCTGCTTTCCCATCTAGCTTCTGGTGCATACAATTTGTGTGGCTATTGGAATGTTATTTAACCTCTCTGATTCAAGGTTTCCTTGTCTGGAAAACGAAGATAATATCTTCATCTCAGGGTCTTTGACTCTATTGAGTCTTAAGTGAATTAAACTATGTAAAGCACTATTTAAAGGTCAGTTATTTTATGGAAGGAAGCCCAAATGATATTATCAGTCTAGAAAAATGTAACTATCAATGTCTGCAAAGTTCTCTTTGGTTTCTTTCTTGAGAAAATGTATAAATTGGTCTGCAGTCCACAAAATACACTGAAATCTTTTTGGCACATATATATATGTGGTACAAGATCCAACAATTAGTACTCTTTGTATTCTGCTTGACATCAAGAAAACAATATTTCAATAATGTATATTGACGAAATGTTTGAGAGAAGCTTTTATTTTTGTTGTTGTTGTTCAGTTGTTTTAGTCGTGTCTGACTCTTTGTGATCCCATTGGGGTTTTCTTGACAAAGACACTGGAGTGGCTTGCCATTTCCTTCTCTACCTTATTTTACAGATGAAGAAACTGAGGCAAACAGGGTTAAGTGACTCTAACAGTCACACAGCTAGTAAAAGTGTCTGAGGCCAGGTTTGAACTCAGGTCTTCCTGATTGCAGCCACCTAGCTGCCCAAGCTTTTATTTACCACAGATAAATTCGGAAATGGATTTCTCTAAATCTTGAATAACTTGATGAAGTATAACTGAGCTCTTGAACTTGTTTATTTTAGTAGAACTAAAATAGTACTAAAAATGGCTGACATCCAGAGTGTAGGGGAGTTGGCCTGCATCTGTTTTAGCTAGGTTTTTCTCATATCTACGCATATCTAATTAGCAATTTGCAGTTGCAAAGTGTGCTTTCATGCTTTATCCAATTTTATATTCACAATAGCCTTATGAAATGAACAGTACCATTATTGTTTATATCTATTTTACACATGAGGAGCTGGAGGTTTAGAGAGAGTAAATGACTTGTCCAAAGTCTCATGGTTGAAAGTGACACCCGTAGGACCCAAATTCAAGTTTTCTGTCTTTAATCTAATGCTTTTTCCATCACGCCACATGACCTCTAACCATCCAAAAAGATGTTGAACAGTAAAAAACAGTTGTTTGGGTCAGCATGAATATGACAAGTTTCAAGAAGTGAGAAATCTTTAGTGTTGATTAAAGTAGCAAAAAATCACTGACATTCAGAAACTTTTTTTTTAAGCAATTGGGGTTAAGTGACTTGCCCATGGTCACACAGCTAGTAAGTGTCAAGTGTATGAGGCTGGATTCAAACTCAGATACTGCTGACTTCAGGGCCAGTGCTCTCTCCATTGCGCCATCTAGCTGCCCTCAGAAACTTTTTTAAGTGCCAGTTTAAAAATCCAATCCTCAGAACTTTTCACCTTAAAGAGGTGTGTGCCCAAGACCTGGAGCTAAATCATTTGTATTTTTAAAGCCATTACCCACCACCATCCTCTCCTGTGGAAACGGAGAGGGAAATCCAAAAGGTCTGCACCTGAAACAATGTGTGTGTTATTGCAAACTGAGATCTCCATGAACTAAGGGCAGCTTCTAGAAATCAGAGTATCATAGATGTAGAGACAGAAAGAACCCAAAAATCTAGATAGACCAACCCCCTTATTTTACAGGTGAGGAAACTGAGGCATAGGAAGGTCAAGTGACTTGTTATGTCACACAGGAATTATCTGAGAGGGGGGTACTTGAACCCAGGTTGAGTGGGTTATAGAGTCAGTGCTCTTACCACTATACCTCACAGCCTTCTAAGTGACTTTAGGAGTCATCATAGTTAAATCTCTCAAAAAATATAATAACAACATCAGTAATAATGATGATAATAAGAAAATTCAGATTTATTTAGAGTTTTAAGGTTTGTAAAGAGCTTTCCTTATAACAAGCATGCAAGGAAGGTATTGCATGTGCTATTATTTTTGTTTCATATATGAGGAATTGAAGTTCTGAGAAGTTGCATCATACAGGAAATATTTGAGGTGAGATTGAAACCTAAGTTTTCTGATTCTAAATCCACTCTCTTTCCCCTATCTTATATTACTTTTCTATAGCAGGCCTGATAGTTATCTAGCCTTTGCTTGATTCACTCTAGTTATGGGGGCAAAGGGGAGGGTTTACTACCTCACAAGACAATCATTCCACTGTAGCGTAGCTATTATTGTTTTGTACCCTTATATTGAGTTCAAACGTGTCCTCCTTTCACTTCTATTTAGTCAGATTTTTGCTTTCTGGACTTAAAAATACAGAGTGGATCTCTTCTTTCTTCTTCTTCCTTCCCATGAAAATCATTTATATTCTCTCAATTCTTCTTAAGAAGTACTGGTAAGCTTCATAAGCTTAGATAAATTAGTTTATGTGTAAAATGGGGTCAATAATGCTCTGATTATCATTATGGTCTCTGGAGGTCCCTTCCGGCTTTCTCCTTCTCTTCTATAACTGTGACCACTATTTTCTTGCCACTTGTTTTTTTTTCACCTTCACCCTCAGAAAAACCCTCTGGGACTTGGCCTTCCATCCCTTATCCCAGGACATTTGGGTCTCCTCTCAGTTCTTGCTTCAGCTCCAAATGATCTAATTTCTGATTGGCTTTTTCTGTTTGGTTCAGGGCCTCCCTTACTTTGGGTATTTCTTTTAACCAGGCAGCTCCATGGTTTGACTTCTCTGCATTTCAGATATAGCTTTGCCCTAATTGGAGACAGGGCAGCTCTGAGAAGAGCTCCTTTTCTGGGTAAATGATCCCCTCAACGATGCTATCTTTGAATATGTAGCAAAAAGAGTAGGTTTCACGTGTAGTGAGACCCCACATGTGGTGAAGGCTGTCCTTGAGTGATTCAAAGGGATACAGAATAGATAGCTCTAGCCTCTTTTCCAAGGAAGACATTCATTCCTGCTAGGAGGGGAAGTAGGAGGTCGGGGATGGAGGCTACCACTCTGCTCTCTTCACAGAAAGGAGTTTCTGATGTTTTTGCTCCCTTAAATATAATTAGTCTAGGAGACATGATCAGGTCCATCTAATTTCTGATCATTTTGTCAGGGAACCTCAAGCTTGATCAAGCTTGTTCCCTCCCCCCTCCCCCAACACCAGTTCCACAATGAACACACACAGCAAATAGTAAAGACTTACATTTATCCAAATGATGGTAAAATACAAATCAGAAATGGCATACATAGGAGAATAAATTCCAAACGATACAGAGTGAAGGAGATCTCCCATTGGAAGTAAGATAACTCAGTCTATCCAAGAGAGAATCACCCAAGGGGAAACTCTCTGTTGTCTGTAATGTAGCAACCTGGAAATAGGAACGTGATGGGGAATTCCCGCTCTTCTCATGTCTTTCCAGTCTTTTCCTTCAGCAACGTAAAGTGAGGTTGGTGTCTTCCATCTTCTCTTTTGAATCTGGAAGCCAGAAGAGCTCAAAAGGATTCATGCTTGAAGAAGACTTGGTTGGAGCTTGACCTTTCCCAAAGTGTACTAGGCCTTCAGGGCTCAAGAAGGACTCAACGGGGACTCTCACTTAGAGAGCCCCAAAAGAGACCAGCAAAGGACGGTGCTCTCTTGCCTGCCACCAAATTCATCCCGGCCCACATGTAGGGCAGAACCTTCATCCCTACCAGTAAGGAGAGAGTCCTATACTGGTGGACCTTGAGACAGAGGTTACTAATACAAAGTAGAACAATTAATTAACAATAACCATCATAGCTATGCCCAAAGGGCTATAAAATCATGAATACCCTTTGACCTGGCAATATCACTATTAGGTCTGTATCCCAAAAGAGATAAAAAACAAAAATGAAAAGGACCCATATATACAAAAATATTTATAGCAGTTCTTTTCTGGGGGCAAAGAATTAGAAATTGAGGGGATGCCCATCAATTGGGGAATGGCTGAATAAGTTGTGGTAAGTGATTGCGATGAAATATTGTGCTATAAGAAATGATGAGCAGGCCAACTTCAGAAAAACCTGGAAAGACTTCTATGAACTGATGCTGAGTGAAGTGAGCAGAACCAGGAGAACATTGTACATAGTAACAGTCATGTTGTATGATGACTAACTTTCATAGACTCGGCTCTTCTCAGCAGTTTTGTTTTTTCTTTCTCATGGATTCTCCCATTGGTTCTAATTCTTCTTTACAATATGACTAATGTGAAGATATGTTTCATATGAATGCATAGGTAGAGCCTATATCAGATTGCATGCCATCTTGGGGAGGGGGGAGGGAAAGAGGGGGGATTTAAAACTCAAAAGCTTATGGAAGTGGATGTTGAAAACTAAAAATAAATAAAAGAAATTTAAAAAAAGAAATTATAGAATGCTGTTGTACTATAAGAAATGATGAAGATGCTCTCAGAAAAACCTGGAAAGACTTGCATGGGCTAATGCAAAGTGAAATGTACAACGGTACAGCAATATTGTAAGATGATCAGTTGTGAATGACTTAGCTCTTCTCAGCAATACAACAATCCAAGACAACTCTGAATGATTTATGATGAAAAATGCTATCCATCCCCAGAGAAAGAATTGATGGTGTCTGAATACAGATTGAAGCATACCTTTTTTTAAACTTTCTTTGTTTTTCTTGAGGTTTTTTTTTTTGGTCTATGTTTTCTTTCACAACATAAATATTATGGATATGTTTTGCATGACTACATACGTATAACCTATATCAAATTGTTTGCCTTCTCAATGGGGGGTGGGGTGGAGAGGAAAGAAGAGAAAAATTTTGGAACTCAAAGTTTTAAAAATGAATGTTAAAATTGTTTTTACATGTAACTGGGTAAAAATAAATACTAAATTTTTAAAAACGTAACCATCATAAAATACATGAATTTATAAACACAACATCAGATTGAGAGAGTGAGAATAGACCACTGGGCCACATCTGTTAAGAGTTAGTGAAGGCTCCTTTTTGGTAGCACAGAATAACATATTGAAGTAAAATAGTATTAGTTGCTTTGATTATATGTGTAACGGTACTGGCCAAGGAGCCAAGACCTGGTGAGCACGTGCAGTAAACTTTGCTGATACTATCTTCATGTGCACTTGATAATGTGTAGACATCTGAAACTGGTTCCAGTCCACTAACCATGTGGTGCCTCTTTGATGAATTACAAAGCTGGTACATTCAAAAAGCATCCATCAACTTTAAAGTGCTATGTAAGTTAAACCTTTTGTATTAACATTATCACAACAAATAATGTTTGTTGAGTGATTGAATTATTGATTGATGCCTCATTCAGGTAGCATGGTGTAGAGCCAATCAGTAAACATTTATTAAGCATCACTGTGCTAAGCACTGGGGATACAAAGAAAGGCATGAGACAGTCCCTTCCCTCAAAAAGTTCATATTGTAATAGGGGAGACAACATATAAAAATAATCTGAAAAGGAGGGGAGAAGTTACCTGATCTAGGGTGGAAGAGGTATAATAAAGTCATGTGTCTGGGTGGTAAATGATCTGAGGAGGTGAGAGATTCAGAGTTGATTTCATCTTACAGAATGATGAGTGGATATAGTTTTATCACTAGAAATGACATTAAAGATGCATTAGCATCTACTTTGCTAATGTACTCAAAGGACCAGGTAGCTTTTTTTGGAAAGGGGGTCAGCAGTAATCTTGTGACTAAGACTCAATCCCATTCTACAAGGTTTTAATATGTATCTCCTATGTGCCATACTCTGTGGTAGGGTTAAGGAAGCAATTTTCTTTTGCTAAAATGGCAGGATGTTTTCCTCTGAAGTACCAGCCCTAAACTTACAAACTCTGATCAATGTAATAACCAACCCATGATTCCTTGCTATTCATCTCCTGAGAGAGAGGTGATGGATTGAAGGTACAGAATGAGACATAGCCAATGTGAGAATTTGTTTTGCTTGACTGTGAATATTTGTTAACAAGAGCTTTGTTTTTCTTTTCTTTCAACCCGGGGGAGGGGGCAAGGTAGAGGGGGGAGAAAAGAGAGGGCTAGTGATAGGGTTTCCAAAAAGAAAAAATATATCCGTAAAAGGAAAAGTTAGCTGTATACAATAGAGTTTTGCAGTTTCATGTGTAATCTTCTTTTCCATTCTACTTTGTATATGGAAACACTAATTTTATTTTATGGCTGTTAAGCTCAAAACAAATAGAAATAATTTTTTTAAAAAACCAGATTTTGAAAGTACATTATACCTGAGGACCTTGAAATTCTAAAGTTTATAAATCATTTTCTTCATGGCAATCCTATGAGGTAGATCATGTGAATATTAGTATACCTTATTGCAGATGAGGAATTAATATTCCTTTTTAAATGAGAAATTTTAGATTAAGTGAATTGTTCATGTTGACATAGTAGTTAATAAGTTTCAGAGCTGGAGTCCAAATTTATGCCCTCTGATTCTAAACCCAGTACATGTTGCTTCCAAGGACATAGTAGGAAGAGCTTAGGAAAAGCAGACACAACAAGACTTCCCCTCTATTTTCCTGTAAGTAGACCAAAGGCTGTATCTTACCCAGACTTGTTTTTAATTTTTTTTTTCCGGTAAGTAGAAAAACATTCTAGATGTAGCTTTTCTCCTTTCTTTCTGATTTCTTGCCAGATCTCAGGAAGGAAGAAAAAAACATTTATTAAACACTTACTATGTGCAAAGCACTGTGCTTAGTGCTGGGAATAGAAATAGCAAAATAAGACACTGTTTTTCAAGAGCTCCCATTACATTAGGGGGAGAGAACATATACAGGAGATTTCAGCTGAAGTCAGACAGAAAGCTCCCTGGTCCTTTGAGTACATCAGCAAAGTAGATGGTAATGCATCTTTAATGTCATTTCCACTGACAAAACCATATCCATTTCTGATGTTGAACCATTTGACTGTGCCAAGGATTTTGGTGAAGAGAACTTTCTTTCCTGGGCATTCAGTAGCTGTGACTACTCCATTATAATATCTCAAGAGAGGTGGGGGGGGGTGGGCAACTGCCCAAAGACAAGGGCTACACAAAATATATACAAAATATAAATACAGCAATTTCTGGGAAGGAATGTGATAGGTCTCTTATTAAAAAAAAATGACACAGGGGCAGCTAGGTTGCTCAGTGGATGGAGCACCAGCCCTGAAGTCAGGAGGACCTAAATTCACATACGGTCTCAGACACATAACACTTAACTAGCTGTGTGACCCTGGGCAAATCACTTAACCCAATTGCCTGAAAATAAAAAATATATATATTTAAAAAATGACACAAGTTGAGCTTTGAAAAAAGCTAGGCATTCCAGGCATGGGGCATACTCTATACAAAAGCGTGGAGATGAGAGATGGAATGTCAAGTAAGAGAACAGCAAAGAGGTCACTTTGGCAGGACTTTGAATTCACAAAGGAGAATAATGTACGGGAATCCTATAAAAGTGGACTGAAAGCAGATTGTGAAAGATTTGGAAAGCTAAACTAAGGAGATTATATTTTACCCTATAGGCAAGAGGGAGTCCCTGGAGCTTCTTAAGCACAAGAGTAATATGACAGAGTGCTACAGAATCACTCTTTCTAGTCCCAGTCACTGTGTTTCTAAATGCAGCCTAAGATTGCATTTTTTTTGGTGGGGGGGTGTTGCCATATCATACTGTTGACTCATATTGACCTCTCGGTTAACTAAAACTCTCAGATGTTTTTTCAAATAAACTAGCCCTTCCTCCCCCACTTCTATTTAGAGCTTAAGTTTTAATCCAAACTTAAGATTTTACATTTACCTCTATTAGGTGTCATTTTATTTGTTTCATTCAAACCTTCCAGCCTGTCAAGATTTTCTGGATTCTAGTTCTGCCATCCAATGTGTTAGCTGTCTCTTCTAGCTTTGTGTCATTTGATAATTTTGCTATGTATGCCTATGTTCAAGTCACTGACAAAAATGCTGAACAGCGCAAGGTCAAGCCGAGGTTCCAGGAGCATACTACTAGAGACCTCCCTCTAAGCTGACACTGAACCATTAATGACTATTTTTAGGTCCAGTAATTTATTTAGCTCCAAATCCAACTAACTGTGCACAGTTAGTCCACATCTAGTCCACATCTCTCCATGTTTTACACAAGAAAACATAAGAGCTTTTGTGAAATGTTTACTAAAATCTGGGTAAAGTGTATCTAAAACATTCGTAAGATCCACTAGTATACTAATCCTGTCAGAAAAGGAAATGAGGCTACTTTGGCATGGCCTGTAAGTTCAAAAAAAAAAGTAGAAAGCTTTATTGATGCTGCTTATTTTTTTATATAACTCATTTCCCAATGTAGGCTAACCTCCACTGAACCTTCACTTGTAATAAGGAAAAATCTATGAAATTAAGAAAAACCTATGAAGAACATGACTGCAGGTGATAGAATATGCAACATTTTGCCCCAGAAGTCCTCATCTCTTCTGTGGAAGATCATCAAGTTGATGAGCAATTATTAAACTCTTACTCTGTTCCAGATACTATTGTAAATTCTGGGGATATAAATATGAGCAAAAGGAAAGACCTGATCTTAAGAAGCTTAGATGCTAATGAGGGAAGACAACACGTAACAGAAAACTGAAAGGCAATGGAGTTGGGGGTGATGAGGGAGGGAGGCACTCACACGAAGGAATGGTGGCAAAGTCTGGAAAGTCAGAAGCAGATAGACTAGAAGATAAAAGGAGGCTATCCTGGGCCCTTACTTGAAATGGTGGTTCTGGGAGGAATTTGCCAATGGGAGAAGTGGGTCAAAGGTATGGAAGAATGTTCCAGAGACCCCATGTATATGCAAAGGAACTTCCTGGGTGACAAGACAGCTGAGGCATGGTGGTGAAGTTCAAAGAGTCAGAATCAGAGCTGGGAGAGGAAAAGAAATGAAAACAGACTAAAGTCACCTCTTTCCTTCTTCTTTTAGAAATATTAAGAAAGAATTTTTCAAATTATCTTATTCTAAAACCTAACTACTTTCCTTTCAGGAGGTAAATTAAAGATTAAGAATAAAAGGTAAAGTCCCAGAAAATGAATTAAGTGTGCTAGCTAGGCTTCAAACAAGATATGCCTTATTCTAGTTCCAGAAAAACACCTACTTCTACTTCATTGACTACACTAAAGCCTTTGACTATGTGGATCAGAACAAAATGTGGCAAGTCCTCAAAAAGATGAGAGTACCAGATCATCATACTTGTCTCCTGAGGAACCTGTATGCAGGTCAAGAAGCAACAATGAGAACTGAACATGAAACAATTGATTGGTTTAAAATTGGAAAAGGAGGACAACAAAGCTGTATATTGTCACCTTTTTTATTTAACTTATATGCAGAGTACATTATGTGAAATGCCAGACTGGATGGATCAAAAGCCAGAATTAAGGTTGCCTGGAGAAATGTCAACAGTTTCAGAATGCAGACGATACCGCCCTTATAGCAGAGAGTGAAAAAGAATTAAGAAGCCTCTTGATGTGGGTAAAAGAGGACAGTGTAAAAGTTGGCTTGAAGCTTAACATAAAAAAAAACCCCTAACGTCTTGGCAACTGGTCCCATCATTCCCTGGCAAATAGTGGGAGAAGAAATGGAAGCAGTGTCAGATTTTATATTTCTGGCCTCAAAGATCACTGTAGATGGCAACTGCAGCCATGAAATTAAAAGACACTTACTCCTTAAAAAGAAAGCTATGGCAAATTTGGACGGCATACTAAAAAGCAGAGACATCACCTTGCCAACAAAGGTCTAAATAATCAAAGCTATGATTTTTCCAATAGCAATATACGGCTGTGAGAGTTGGACTCTAAGGAAAGTTGAGTCCCACGGAATTGGCACTTCTGAATTGTAACACTAGAGAAGACTTTTGACAGTCCCTTGGAGAGTAAGTAGATCAAATCAGTCAATACTTAAAGGAATTAATTTTTATTATTCAATGGAAGGCCAAATATTGAAACTGAAACTTAAATACTTTGGCCATATAATGAGAACACAGCATTTATTAGAAAATGATGTTGGAAAATATTGAAGGCAAAAGGAAAAGGGGATGGTAAAAGATGAGATGGATATATAATGTCTAAGAAACAATGAACACGAACTTGGACAGACTTCGAGAGATAGTGGAGGATAGAAGGGCCTGATATGCTATGATCCATGGGGTCACGAAGAGCTGGACACAATTGAACAACAACAGCAACAAAAGTTAAGATTATTGCGTATCCCCCAAGTCTTGACCAGAGAGCAATTTAATGATCTAAGTAAGAAAAGGAAATAGTCTTTGATTACTTAAGTTAATGGAAATATCTGTGTAGTTCAAATGATTTTCCAGAGCTGTGACAAGTCAAATGGCTGTTGTTCTGTTAGAAAATTAACACTGACATAAACACTAACAAACATTGATGTGTGGATAAAGCAAAATGAACTTTATCTCGAGTGTTATAACTATGTTTTATTTCATGGTAGAATTTGGTTTATTAACCAGGATGTGCTGGAGCCAGATCTAACCAACTTGTGAGAGCCAGTTGTAAAATTTTCAGTGTAAGCATTTACATCTCAGAAATTAGCAATAAGTACAAATCAGGGCTTGATTTATTGTTTTGCTGATTGTTTAAACTTAAGAAAGTGTTAATAATATAAAACTTAAAAGTGTGTACACACACAACATACACACACATTTTTCCAGGTAAGCCTGGTTGTTAAACATTTACCAGCCCATCTCTGTATTGTTCTATAAACATTGCTTAAGTTCAGCAAGAGTGCAATAGAAGGCTCAGGGAATAAAATTTCATCAGACTGGAGAACTGGTTACTGGAAGCTAATAATGATGATGATAACTGATCATTCTGAAGTGATTTCTGTCAAAGAGATTTTTCATTCATAGGGGAGGGGTAATCTGCCCACCACCACTCCCAAACAAAAATGCTTAGATCAGCATAATGAAAATGAATAAAAACTGTTTCTGGCAGGTTTGTACTTAAAAGATAAAGTACAGAATTTTCTTCCACATTACTGAAAGAAAGGAAATAGATTTCATCCTCTATTTCCCAAGACAAGTATTGGTCAATACAAGTAACCTAGCTTTCTTTTATTGTTGTTTTTGTTTACGTGGGTTTATGGATTCTCTTTCCCTTGTTCTTTTAAAATATTTATTTCACTTAAAATAATTTTTTTTTGTTATTTGGGACTTGACAGACACTAACAACATTAACCCATATACAAATAAGAACACGAAAAAGGATTATATGGGAAAACACAACTTCATTACATATGGCTTCTTTTATTGAGTAAGTGATAAATTTAATAAGTTTATTTCAAAGCTGTCCTGCTTATTTGTGAGTCCTTCCAAACTTTCTTTTATTCTCTCATGTGCATCTTTTAAAAATGGCTTAATAGCCCTCTCTATTTTTCTTTTCTTCTTTTTCTTTACATCACTTTCACACTGCACCTTGACTGCAACATAGTGATGTCATTTTGGTCTGCTTCCAGCTCGAAGGACAGCAACCAACTACCATAGTCATTTGTCTAAATTGTTCTTCTGGGTCCACTTGTTTAATATTAGGTTTCTCAGAATCTGTCACTTGTATCATTTTACATTATACAATAATATTCCATTATATTTACATACCATAATTTGTTTATCCATTTCCCATCTGATAGGCACTCTTTAGTTTCTAGTTCTTTGCTACAACAGAAAATGCTACTATGTATATTTTTGTACATAAGGTTTGTTTTCATTTTTGTCATTGACCTCTTGGGGTATATGCCTAGCAGTAGAATTTCTGGGTCAAAGAGTTTGGATGTTTTAGTTACTCTCTTCACAGAATTCTAAATTGTTTTCCACAATGGTTGTACTGACTCAGTTCCAGTAACAGTGCATTAGTGTATGTATTTTCACATTGCCCCTCCAATGTGGACTCTTCCCATTTTTTTGTCATCTTTTGCCAGTTTGCTAAGTGCAAATGGAACTTCTGGGTTGTTTTGATTTGCATTCAACTATTAGTGATTTGGATAATCTTGTGGGTTTTTTTTTTAAATGAAAATGGACAGAAAATAGATTAAAGGGTATTTATTATATTGGCTATTGAGCTTCCTATGAAGCCTAACAATGGAGTCTTGTCTCTCTCTGCTATAGCTTCCAGGTTAAGCTCAGGTGAACCAATGTTTCATCTCAGAAAGGAAAACTCCCCTTTTATCTCTTATCTATATACCTGAGCACTAAGCAAAATACACCAAACTCAATTAACTCTGAGTTAAATATGAGTTTTTGTTGACCAATAGTTTTTCAAATCACATTTAATGGTTTTGAAGAGTAAGTGAATATTTGCCAAAAAAAAAATGAGACTAAGTTAATCCCATCCCCACCCCATCTCAGCTGCTTTTCAAACAATTTTGCTGGGATGAAATGAACCAGGGAGTCCATCAGTTGAAAATAGAAGTGTCAAGCTTGGAACAGTCTAGAAATCAACCAATTGTTATTAAGTGCCTGTTATGTTAAGTGCTAGGAACTCAAGATCCTAGGACAAAAGTGAATTAGCTTTTGCCCTTGAAGAGCTTACAATTTAGCCAGGGGAATAGGTATAGACCTCCCTCAAAAAACCATGATAATTTTTCAAGGAGGGAAAAAAAGGTGATGGCAGAGGTGGGAGGTCCAAGGTAAGGTGTATTGCATATATGTTCAGACTTGTCTTTTTTTTTTTGTTTTAGTTGGGCATTGGGGGTTAAATGACTTGCACAGGGTCACACAGCTACTAAGTGTTATGTGTCCACCTACCTGCCTCTAGACTTTTCTGATGTAGTAATCAGTTTTATGGATTTTCTTGTCTTTTTTTCTCTTTTTCTTTTTTTTTTCCCTTAAAAATGTTATTTGTTATATGGGATTCGTGTCTCTTTTTGTATCCCCATGAGTAGCATGGTGCCTGGCACATACTAGATGCTTACTAAATGTTTGTTGATTGATTAGATAGTGCTCTGGGAAGGGATGGGAAAGAATATGAGGAGAAATTCTGGTGATGCAAAAAAATCCATAACATATATGTATTTTTAAAAGGATGTTCTTGTGATAGTACCACTGAAGGGTGATGAAGGCCTGAACTAGTGTTGTGGCTCTATGAGCAGAGAAGGGAACAGATGCTACAGTTGTGGTTGAAGTCAAAACAATAAGATTTGACATCTAATTGGGTAGGTGGGATGAGTAAGAGTGAGGAGCCAAGGATGACGTTTAACATGGGTGATTAGAAAGATGATGGTATCCTCTATAAAAAGATACATTGGGAAGAATGATGTGTTTGGGTGGAAAGATAATTAATTCTCTTTTGGACATTTTGAAGTTGGGCATTAAGTTAAAAACGTCCCACATACAGTTCATAATATGGTACTGGAGTTCACGAGAGAGACCAAGGCTGGATAAATAGATCTGGGAAGCATCAAAATAGAGCTAATGATTGAATCTAGGCAAGCTGATTGGATCCAAAAGAGAGTGAAGAGGGAGGAGAAAAGAGGATCTAGTATAGAGTCTTAGAATTTGCCTACAGTTAAGAGTTGGGAAATGCATGATGAAACAATCAAAGAAAACGGAAAAGAAACAGTCAGAGAGGAAGATGGAGAAATAAGGCAGAAATAAGTGTCACTAACAACAACAAAAACCCCAAACATGGAAGAGAGAATACTGAGGAGCCGTGAATATTTAATAGTGACTAATACTATAAAAAGGTAAAAAATAAGCATTGTGAAAAAGGCATCAGATTTGGTAAATTAGTGATCATTGGTAACTTTGGAAAGCGATGTTTTAGTACAGTGATTAGTCTAGAACATGGTTGGGGAAACTGAGGTCTTGAGGCTACCTGTGGCCTTCTAGGTCCTTGGGTGCAGCCCTTTGATTGAGTTCAAGTTTTACAGAACAAATACTTTTATTAAGGGGATTTGTTCTGTGAAGTTTGGATTCAAAGGGCTGCATTTGGGGACCTAGAGGGCCACATATGGCCTTGAGGCCACAGGTTCCCCATTCCTAGTCTAGCAGCTAGATTGCAATGGGTTGAAAAGTAAAAGGAAAGGAAATAGAGCCAATGAGTGTAGATAGCTTTATCTCAGAGTTTGTCCAAGAAAAAGAGGTATAGGATGATAAGTTGAGGGGATAGTGGAGTCTCATGGTTTGTTTTTTTTAAAGGATGAGGATGATTTGAGCATGTTAGGAGGTAGCAGGGGAAAAGCCGAGAAAGGGAGAGATTGAAGATTTGAGAGGGGTAATGATGGTGGGGGCAATCTGAGAAGTACTGTAATAAAGCAGGGTTGGTCTTGGTGAAGAGAAAGGCTAATTTCCTCAGAGACGAAAGAAGAGAATGAGGGATGGTGTGAAGAGGTTTTGAGAAGCAGAGAAAAAGAGAAAAAGGGAACTAAGAGTGAATGATCATTTAACTTCTCTGAGCCTACGTTTTGTCACCTATGAAATGAGAATAAAAATAGTTATGCTAACTACACAGAGTTGTGGTGAGAAAAGTGATGTGTAAAAACTAAATAATTATACTATTGTGCTATAAGAAATGATGAGAAGGAAGACTTCAGAAAAACCTGGAAAGACTTGTATGGACTGATGCTAAGTGAAGTGAGCAGAACTAGGAGAACGTTGTGCACAGTAACAGCCATGTTGTGCGATGACTAACGTTGAAAGACTTAGCCCTTCTCTGCAATGCAAGGATTTAAGACATCTCCAAAGGTCCCATGAGGAGAATGCTATCCACATCCAAAGAAAGAACTATGGAGTTTGAATGCAGATCGAAGCATACTATTTGTTTTTTTCTTCTTTTTTCTCTTTCTTGTGGTTCCTCCTATTGGTTCTAATTCTTTCTTACAACATCACTAATGTGAAAGTATGTTTAATAGGAATGTGTATGTATAGTCTATATCAGATTGTTCACCATGTTGGAGAGGGAGGTGAAAGAGAGGGGGAGAAAAATTTAAAACTCAAAAGTTTATGGAAGTGATTGTTGATAAATCAAAATAAATTAATAAAAAAACTAAATTATGAGGCATTACTTTTATGAGGCGTGTTTGTTAACCATATAAGAATATATGTTCACATGGGTTGTCTAAATGTGGCTTGAGGGAGGTACTGATAGATATGAACTGATGACTGTCTCTGAGTGGAAGAAGAAAACCAGTATAATAGCTAAGAAAGAGGAGCAGGCAAGCCCTTGGAGCATCACCAGACATGGTCACCCTTATCCAGGAAGGTACTGGACTAGAATTATTTCTGCCTGTCCCTTTAAGTATTGCTGATCTATAGATACAATAGGTTCAAAACAAAAACTGCTTCTGGTTGCTTTTGATAAGGAGGGTTGCCACAAGCTTATATCACCTTGCCCCTTTCCACCAAACACAGGTTATGCAAAGGACCATCACAAATAGTGAATAGCCAGTAAACCTATTTATATAAACCAAACACCAAAGAGAAATTGCAGATTATAAAGATTGTAATAGATGATAAAATATACAGAGTAAATTAACTTTTTAAATGGGAGTAAGAGAACTCAGTTGAACCAAGAGAGAAACTTCATTTCATACAAGGAGAAATTTCCCCAAATCTCCAGGGATGCAAACTGGAAATCAGGAATAGGTTGAGGAACCAATTAGCCCTTCAAGTTGGCAGTTTTTAAAGTCTGTCTCTCTCCTTCTCTCTTCATGTGTCTGGAGTTGGCCCTGAAGAAAGTCTACATCCATATGTGTTTCTCTCTTGAAGAATATTTTTCATTTCTAAAAGTCTTGTACCAACTCTGTTACATAGCATAACAGAGCTCAGCATTCTCTCTACCAATCTAGTGTCACACATATTAAGCATATAATATGCCTCAGGCTTATTTGAAGCCCAGGTTATTTGAACTACCTTATTGCCCTCTATTAAAATAAAACTTTAGTAAAGAAATATGACAATATGATCAATATAAATTACACTTGAATAAGTTAAAAATATCAACAGAAATAAAAGCCCGGGAAGGACCTTGTTCATAGGAACACTGGCATATCTAAACCTCCTTTCTGCCAAACCACTTTCCAGTTTTCTGAGCAGTTCTTGTGAAATAGGGCATTATGCCCCTATCTCAGAACAAAACTCGGGGGGGGGGAATTTTCTCTTTTTAAAAAATTACTTTCTCTTAAACTCTGAATTTAATGAACACACATGCAATATTTCCAAATGTAGTGTTCCAATTTAGGGCTCACTTGCCAACTCATACCATCACCACTAGCAGAGTACTCCCAGGGTACTAGCAGTAACCCTGTGAGTGGCTGTTCTCTTTAACACTAGCTGACTAAATCTTTACTATCAATGTGCTTCATGTTAGTAAACTAGTGGACTAAGTTCTTTTGCAAAGGCATCTACTTACCTGATATAACAATAGTAGTAGTTACAAAGTACTTCCAAACATCAAATGCACACTCTCCCACAAGGGCACTGAGAGTCCAGGAGGAAGAAAAAGTGAGCATAAAGTAGAGGACATTTGGGTCCCAGCAACTTACAACTCTGGAACTACAGGGCCTCAATATCCTGTCTCTCTCCAGATGGTTTTCATGAAGTTCCTAAGTGTCCTCCACTATTCAGCTGGGCTGACCCTTTTCAAGGCAGAGTCTCCGCTAGACCAGTAATTAGATTGCGCTTGCTTCTCCTAGGGTGTGATGTCTTAAGTGGTTAGGCCAATCTGCTGCCTGCTTGCTTCAAGCCAAGTCAACTGAGCATTTATTAAGCATCTACTATGTTCTTACCTGCATTGTGCTAAGCACAGGACCTGAAGGAAGCCAGGTGGTAGAAACAAGAAGGGAGAATTGCAGATATAGGAGACAATCAAGAGAGAATGCCTCAAACTGGGAGATGGAGTGTCTTGTTTGAGGAAGTCTAGTGTCACTAGATTTAAGAGTATGTAAGATTGAGTAAGGTATAAGAAGACTAGAAAGGTGGGGAGGGGATTATAAATGCCAATTTAATCCTGGTGATGATAGGGAGCCATCGAAGTTTGATGATTGGGGTAGAGTGGGGTTACGTGGTCATACTTGTGTTTTAGGATGATCAGTCTGACAGCTGAATATCATATGTATTGCAGAGAAAAGAGATAAGGTAGAGAGACCAATCATCAGGCTATTGTAATAGTCCCAATTTAAGATGATGAAGGATTGCACCAGAGTGATGGCAGTGTCAGAAGAAAAGGGGATATGCATGAGATATAGGAAGGTAGAAACAACAGACTTGGTGACTATATAAGAGTTGGGGGGATAGGAACGAGAGAGAAGAGTTGAAGATGACACCTAGATTATGAGCCTGGGTGACTAGAAGGATGGTGGTGTCCTGGACACTAATAAGGAAGTTAGGAAGAGGAGAAGTGAGGGAAAGATAATGAGTTTCATCTTGGACATGTTGAGTTTAAGATGTCTATGGGACAGCCAGTTCAGGATATCCTATAGGTTATGGAAATGGAAGGTTATGCTGTTGCTGCCCAGGCAAGTTGTTTCCTCAGCCCTATGCTCTTCTCAGGACATTCAGCTGCATTCTCAGTGGGTTGGAGTCAGGAAATAAACATTTACTAAAGGCCTTGTAGTGAGTGAAAGTTAACAAAAGGTGGATTGAAGCAAGTTTTTTCTGAGCAATATAATAGTTTATTAACAAGGCATGAACTAATTATTAATAAAGCAGGACTAGTGACTGCCTCAGCTTAGCCAAAAGACAAAGAATGGAAGATGCAATTCCTTTTTATAGACATAGAACAAAGAACAAAACAAAATAGGTGAGGAATCATACAATTTGTCATGGGGTCAGCAGTATCATGGAACGAGGGATCATAATTGGTTACATTAAGGGAAGCTGTTTAAACACACATGTTGGACCATCCCTCTTTGTCTTAGAGGAATGCTTTATGGATTTATGGGACCCAGCTGCATCCTGAGGCTATTGATAGTGGACTAGGGATAGTAGACTCATTGGTGCCTGGGAATGAGATAAGACCACCTTTAATTGGACAAGGATAAGCAAAGATTAGACCAGCTTGTGTGCTCCCAAGGATAACACACAAATATCATGGAGTTCCTCAGGAGATGAAATTAGGAGGGATAACAAGCTTCCTTGCACAAAATGATTCGCAGGTGGTGCTGAGATAACGATTCCCTTAGAGTGAGAGTGTTTTTTGAGAGTGTTGAACTTCTAAACTTAGCTCAGAGTTTTTCTTTAACTAAAAATGATCAATATGGAGAATAAACTTTGGCATGTAACTGTGGGAGAGAAAGACTTTTGAGCTCATGAGTTTCTTCTCTCAGAGACAAAGAATTGCCTTTGGTGTGTTACATACAATACAGAATAAGGTTACAGAATAGCATCAATTAGAGAGAGAAATAAAATATAAAATAAAGGATCAATATTTAATTTTCACACTTACTGTGTGCCAGGTACTTGCTAAGCAATGGAAATACAAAGAAAGGCAAAAGAGCCCCTGCCCTTAAGGGACTGGTGATCTAAAGGGTAGGATATATAAAAAGAAGCTGAAAAGGGGGAGAAGAAAGAGGAGAGTGAGCATACCTGGGGGAGGGGGAATGAAGTTCTATTGCCTGGTGGAGAATGATGAAATGTCTGCCCCCTTCCTTAAGTAAAGGATCTTGGATGTCTCACAAACGTCCATTCTCTATCTTCTTCAATCAAAAAGAAAGAATGGTCCCAGGGACAGGAAGTACTGAGGAGATGTGCTTCGGATTTAATTCCAGTTGCAAGAAGATGAGTTTCTGGAGACAATTATAAAGTCCAAGAGAGTAGCCAGGTGGAAAATGATGAGGTGACTGACCTGGGGCCCCTACATAAACAAAGGATCTGGGAGAAAATTCTCCTCTGTCAACTCTCCACCCTTTCTAGTCAGAGAGCATAGAGCTCTCTTCAGTTGGAATGCCACTGAGCTTCTTCAGCTAGAGTGATGCCTCTTAGATTTTTCCATAAATTCTGGTGCTAGGTAGCATAGCATATAGACTTGGAGTCAGAAAGGGTCCAAATCTGGCCTCAGATGTACTTGCTGTGTAACCGCAGGCAAGTCACTTAACCTCTCTGTCTGCCTCAGTTTCCTCAACTGTAAGATGGGGATAATGGTAGCACCTATCTCCCAAAGTTGGTATGAGGACCCAATGAGATAATATTTGTATCAGGTTTAGCATGGTATCTGGAGTTTAGTAGGCCTTATTAAATGTTAGACCCTTTTTTTTTAAACAAAGAAATCAACTTATATTCCTTACCCCCAGAAGCATTCTATGTAGTCTCAGTGTGATTTGTTTATTTTTACCTCCTGTTGGGCAACCAGCACTCAATTCTGTAGCTCCCAAACAACTGAGCTCATAAAATATCTGCTGTGTTCAAGGAAAGAAATGCAAAGCAGAAAGAGGCATTCAAGGACTTGATATCTAGGCAAAAATATGTAATTTCTGCCACATGCTTGTAGCTGCCACAGCCTTCTCTGGAGGAGGAGACAAATCCCTTTCCTCTCATCACCATAAATCTAAGGAATAGTTGTTGGAGTCCCAAGCCACAGGTTCAAAAGAGAAATGATTGCAGAAGTTATTTCTCCTTTAAAAGTCCATTAAGTGGATAGCTCTTACTGCTCATTGTGGTAGTATATTTATAGTTTCCTTTTCAAATTTTCTTTAAAATTATCAAGAAATATTTTCCCAGCCTAAACTTTTCTTTAGAAATATTAAGAAATGATATTTCTCCAGTCTAAAATTCTCTAGAGATTTTTCCCTTGAAGAACAGAAGTTAAGGCCTTTCTCAATGACACTGACTAAAGGCAGTGTGAAAAGAATGCTGGGCCTTAGGAAGACCTAAGTTTAAATTTGGCCTCAGACACTTGCGAGCTATTCAACTTTTGGCAAGTCACTTAACTTGTTTGCCTCAGTTTCTTCAACTCTAAAATGGGGATAATAATAGCACTTACCTCCCAGGGCTATTGTGAGGATCAAATGATTGAGGGAGGAAGGGAATAAGCACCTACAATATGCCAGGTACTATGCGAAGTGATTTTTACAAATATTATCTATTTGTAAAGACTTAGCTTAGTATCTGGAACATAGTATGCAATATATAAATGCTAGCTATTATCATTTTAAAATTCTTTATCAAATTGCTGCCTTCTCTTTCCCTGAAAAGACTGGCACTAGAACCCAGTCAAGGGTAGTAGCCTCTTCCATTGAAAGGGAGGCTCTCTCTACCTCCTATTTAGAAAAGATTCTAAATCTTTGAAAAAAGATATTAATCTCTGGGCATAGTCCCTTTGATCTCTCAAGAGGAGTGGTCCACCACACATACTAAAATATTTATAGCAGTTTTTTTTGTGGTGGCCAATAATTGGAAATTGAGGGGATGCCCATCAATTGGGGAATGGCTGAACAAGTTGTGGTATATGAATGTAATGGAATACTATTGTGCTATAATGAATGATGGGAGCAGCTAGGTGCTGCAGTGGATAGAGCGCTGGCCCTGGAATCAGGAGGACCTAAGTTCAAATCTGCCTCAGATACTTACTATCTGTGTAACCTTGGGCACGTCACTTAACTTTGCCTCAAAAAAAAAAACCCTTAAAAAAAAGAAAGAAAGAAATGATGAGCAGGCCAACTTCAGAAAAACCTGGAAAGACTTACATGAACTGATGCTGAGTGAAGTGAGCAGAACCAGGAGAATATTGTACATAGTAACAGTAACATTGTCCAATGACTAACTTTGTTAGACTTAGCTCTTCTCAGCAATGCAAGGATCTAAGACAATTCCAAAAGACTCATGATGGAAAATGCTATGCACATCCAGAAAAAGAGCTATGGAGTCTGAATGCAGAGCGAAGCATACTATTTGCGCTCTCTCTCTTTTTTGTTTTGTTTCTTCTTTCTCATGGTTCCTCCCATTGGTTCTAACTCTTCTTTACAATATGACTAATGTAGAAAAAAAAAAGAGGAGTGGTCCCAGAAAAAATAGGATGGTGACTTTGTTTGACTATTATGGAAGGTTAACCCAAACTATGTTTTAACATATCTTTTCCGTGTTCAAGATTCCTATAAATGATACCTCAAAAATTATCTTAGGATAAAGAGTGACATAAAAAGGCATGAGAGTTTAGACATTTCTCTCTCCAAATGAGAAATACTTGAATATTATATTATTGTTAAATTTAGTAAAATTGTTTCTGGCAGACTTGAGCCTAAATGCAAAGTATATCATTAATATTAATTATTTTTTCTTTGACTTTAGTTTCCCCAAACAAGACTGCCAGGAATTGCTGGGAAAATTGAAAAGCAGTTTGACCTGTTTCTGACACAGCTCTCAGTTATAGGAGTGGGGAAAAGTATAAGGGGACCACCTAAAAGCTTCTGATTGTACATGTCCTTTAGCAAGGGGCTAAGCATATGTATCACTGAAAATGGCCCCAGTATGTGCTTAGCTCCAGCATGACTCCTATCTCCTTCCCCAAAGGGTCCATCCCCATGGAGCCAGAGTGGATGCTCCAGTACACTTGTTTCTGTTAAGTATTGAATAATTTTGTGTCTAAAAATGATGTTCCCTCTTCCTTACTGCTTTTTTACATTATTTCCTTTGAAATACTAGACTTTTTTGTTCCTCCAAATGAGTTTTGTTATCACATCTAGCTCTATAAAGTAATACTGGCAATTTAAATGATTGTTAGAAATTAAAAATGAGAAGTTGAAGCTGACACCTAGGTTGTAAACTTGAGTGACTGGGAGGATGGTGATAGCCTTGAAAATAATTGTGGAAACTTTGGAAAGAAAGGTGTTTTTTGGGGAAACAGAAACTAAGAAAGTTCAGGGGTTTTAGGACAGGATATAGATTGAAAGGGAAAAGAATACACCATCTTTTGAGGAAGTCTTCCTACCTAAAAGCTTGAACCAGTTTTTAATGATATGTTAGCTGCCAGCATTTAGTGCTGGCTCATTTCCCCATCCCATCTTCCCTCTGAGGAACTGCTTATCCCTTAGAACTTTTAGAGAACTTCTGAGTCATTCATTCCAGCATTTGTTTGTGGACAGATTCCCCTCCCCAACCCTTGGACTTCATTAACCACATCAGGTAAATTTACTCAAATTGGAAGGTTTACCTTTATGCTTTTAGACATGCTGCAATTTGATCTTACAAAGACAGATTTGTACTGATACTTGGCCACAACAACAAAATCTTTACATATGGCTTGCTAAATTTAGACAGAACATTAGTAAAATTTTAGGACTTGTTTTTAATTTTCTAATATTTTAGTATCAGTTGCAGTGCTTTTCATCTCTTCTTGTTTTTGAAAATTCAAGTGTTTGACCCAGATTCTTGAGTTTTTATAACTCTGCATCTGGGGCCATTTCTCCATCTTTAAAAGAACAAGACTTGAAATTCCCTGGACAAGATACACATCCTGAATCCTTGTTGTCCCACTGATGAAATCTTTTGTTCTGGCACTGAAGATAACTTCTAGATAAAGTGTGACTTTGCCTTGCCCTGAGTACTTTTGGGCCTACTGACGCCATAATCACTGAATTTCAGATTTGTAAGATATCGTGGCAGATGCTCAATATCTGTCTCCCTTCTCCCCCAACACACACACACACACACACACACACACACACACACACACACACACA
>NW_020955033.1:13348664-13494433 GCF_900497805.2 Vombatus ursinus
CACACACACACACACACACACACACACACACACACACACACACACACTTATCTTGGTCCATGCTATTGGGTTCCAGGATTTGTGATATTTGAGCATTGGAACACACTTGTGGTTGGCTTTCTTACATAGACTTTATTGAAGGATAGGTAGATACAAGGAGAAGTAAACAGTCTCTTGATGGCCCTAAACAATCATAACTACTGTCCTAAGTGCCATTTTGCCCAGGCTTTGGGCTGTAAGTCAACTAGCATTTAAATAGCTGTTATATTCCAGGCACTGTGCTAAGCACTAGGGATGAAAGGCAAAAAACAAACAGTCCCTGCTCTCAAGGAGCTCACAGTCTATTAGGGTCACCAAATTCAAACAACTGTACATAAACAAGACATTTTCAGGATAAATTGGGGGTAGTCTGAAGGGAAAGGCACTAAGATTAAGAATGACTGGGAAAGACTTCTTACAGTAGATGGGACTTTAGCTGAGAAGGAAGCCAGGGAAATGAAAAGATGAGGAGAGAATTCCAGGTGTGGGAACAGCCTGTGAAAATACTTAGAGTGGGGAGATTGAGTGTTCTGTGCCAAGATTAGCAAGGAGGACAGTGTCACTGGATCAGAGACTATGTGGAGGGGTGTAAGGTGTAAGAAGACTGGAAAGGTAGGAAGGGACCAGGTTATAAAGGGTTTTGAGAGCCTAAAAGAGGCAATATAGAGTCCCTGGAGTTTATTGAATTGGAGGGGGGCAGGGGGTGTTGATAGGACCAGACTTACATTGTAAGAAAATAATTTTGTTCTCTGAGTGTAGAATGGATTACAGTAGGGAGAGACTTGAGGCAGGGAGACCAACCAGCTATTGCAATAGTCCAGATGTGAGGTGATGAGAGCTGCACCAGGATAATGGTTGTCAGAAGAGAGAAGGGGATATATGTGAGAGCTGTTACTGAGGTGTAAATGAAGGTAGACAGGATAGAACTTGATGACTGATTGGATATGGAGAGTGAGAGTGAGGAAGTTAAAGTTGACACATAGGTTGTGAACCTGAGTGACTAGTAGGATGGTGGTATCCTTTATAGTAACTGGGCAAGTTTGGAAAGGGAGAAGGTATTTTTTTGGAGGGGGAATAATGAGCTCAGGTTTAGACATGGAAAGTTTAAGATGTTTATGGGACATCCAATTCAAAATGTCTAATAGGCAGCTAAAGATTCATTTCTGGAGGTTGGGAAAGAAGTTAGGGCTAGATAAGTAGATCTGAGAGTCATCTGCATATAGATGATAACTATATACATGGAAATGGATGAAATTACCAAGTGAAATAATATAGGAGAATATAAGATGGTCTAGTATAGAATTTTGGGGGACCCTCATCATTAGTGGACGTGACCTGGGTCAAGACTGAGCAAAGGACACGGAAAAGGAGCAGACAGGTAGGAGAACCAGGAAAGAGCAGTGCTACAAAAACCTAGAGAGAAAAGAGTATCAAGGAGAATAGGGTGACCAACAGTGTCAAAGACTGCTGAGAGGTTAAGAAGGATGAGTTCATTAGTAACTTCAGAGAGAGTAGTTTCAGTTGAATGATGAGATCAAAAGCCAGATGGTAGAGAATTAAGAGAGAGGAAGGGAAGTGGGCATCTAATAGAAATAGCCTTTTCAAGAAGTTTCACTATAAAAGGCAGGATATATAAATACTGATATCTATCGGGGATGGAGTTCAAGTGAGATTTTTTTGAAGATGGGGAGACATAGGCATGTTTATAGATAGTACAGAAGTAGTAAGCATATAAGGTATGAAGATTGAAAATTAGTGGGAGTATGGGTCATAGAGGGGTAAATTTGCTAGAAAGAATGGGATGAAATGGGATTATTTGTGTATGTAGAGGGGTTTGTCTTACCAAATTCAAGGGTCACTTCTTTGGGTGAAACAAGTGAAGGAGCAAATAGTGACAGAAGGCATCTAAGTGATATGAGATGAGGGACAGGGAAAAGAAGAGTTGATTAGGGCTACATAGTGTTAATGACTTAAAAGACATGTTTAATCCTTCATTGTGGAGATTGGAACAACGTTAGGCTAAATGCATTAAAGATGTGCTTCTTGGAGAACCTTATATAAACTAGGGTCAAGAAGGGAAGGTAGCTCTGTGGGTTGGATGAACTGTTTATTCTGGAATGGGCTATCTTTGTTAACGTCCTGGAAGCATCGCATTCATAAAGGTCCTAGAAAGCTACATCTGTATATCTTTAATGTATATTTATATTTAGTAAAAGTGTTTTTTTTTAATGTAATTGATTCAAACTCTCCAGATTGAGGACTTGCTTTTGGGGCCAGCACCTAGTCTAGGATAGCTCCACAAAATTTAGCACTTTTCTTGTAGTCGAGGAGCCCAAACTTTCGGGGCCTAAGGGAATTTTGGCTAAATTTGGATCTTCTATCCAGGAATGCATGAAAAGGAGACTTAATTTTGAGCTCAACTTGATCTAGGTATCTCCACCCTGAAGTAACATACTGGGCATGTTCCCAAGCCTGGATGATACGTGCAGGCTGGTGGAAGCTCCTGGCTAGGACCAATTTACACAAAAGAAGGGATCTCAGTAACCATACCCAAAAAATAATCCCTTCTACACCATACCTAAAAAGGGGTCATCCAGCCTTTGCTTGAATACCTTTAACAAAAGGGAACACTCTACTTCTTAAGAAAATCTATTCCATTTTTGGATTGTTGTTGTTTGTCCTTCATTTTTAAAGAAGACCAATGACATTCCGTTATTGAGGCAATAAATAAAATAGTGGATGATGAGTGTTGTATTGACTTGCATATGAGTTGGATTTAAGTGAGGCAGGGTTGCTCAAAATTGGCAGAGTTATTAAGTCCAGTGACAAGAAAAAGTCAGGATGACTGGTGATGGTTCAGGATGCAGTGGAAGACCTTGGCTTCTTCGATGTTTTACCAAGCCCTAAGTGGTCCACAGAGTTTGCTTCAGCTGCCTTCATGACCTGGAACAAATTGTTCTTGTCCATCCATTCTGCTGGAAGAAGTCTTCTTATGCTTAGGGTAGGTATCTCCCATAACTCACCAATGGGTATGAAGCCTGTTAGCTTCTCTCAACCTTTCTAGTTTAGCCTTTCTGCCACGGTGATTTACTGGAGTATGGTTGATGAGCATGCTATGGCTTCTTGGAGTCACAGGTGAGAACTGGGTAACAGGTGGACAAGCAGCCCTAAAAAGGGCTTGGCTAACCCTCTCACCAGAGGAGCTAGTCCTCCCTGAATACCTCATATACCCAAATTTTTGGATAGCTCCCAAGTGAGTGGCAGTAGCCACTTTCCATTGGGTGCATAGATGAAAACAGTCTCTGTCTCTAAAACTATTAGACCAGGACATCGTTTCTCTCTTTCTGGCAGTGTCCAGAAGGTGAAGATCCTGTTCGTCCAAAGCTTAGGCATCATGCACTGAACTGGGCATGGAGGAAGGGCTACCTCTCCTCCACACCCTGACTTTAGGCCATGTGGCCACAAAATCAGGTTTGGGGTCCTTTTTAGTTCTAGGTATTGGTAGTAGAGTATTATGCCCCTAGGTGTTGGGTGTATGTGTGTTTGTTCTTGGTATACTTTTTAAAAAGATAATTTATTTATTTTGTTGGAGAAGATGCGGGAAAATTGGAACACTAATGCATTGTTGGTGGAGTTGTGAATTGATCCAAACATTCTGGAGAGCAATTTGGAACTATGCCCAAAGGGCTATAAAAATGTGCATACCCTTTGATCCAACAATAGCACTGTATCCCAAAGAGATCATAAAAATGGGGAAAGGACCCACATGTACAAAAATATTTATAGCAGCTTTTTTTGTGGTGGCAAAGACTTAGAAATTGAGGGGATCCCCATCAATTGGAGAATGACTGAACAAGTTGTGGTATATGAATGTAATGGAATACTACTGTGCTATAAGAAGTGAAGAGCAGGCAAACTTCAGAAAAACCTAGAAAGACTTGTATGGACTGATGCTGAGTGAAGTGAGCAGAACCAGGGGAACGTTGTACGCTATGTTATACGATGACTAACTTAGCTCTTCTCAGCAATGCAAGGATCTAAGACATCTCCAAAAGTCTCATGATGGAAAATGCTATCTACATCCAGAGAAAGAACTATGGAATTGGAATGCAGATCTAAGCATACTATTTGCTCTCTTTTCTTTTTTTCTCTTCTGTTTTGTTTTGTTTCTTCTTTCTTGTGGTTCCTCCTATTGGTTCTAATTCTTCTTTACAACATGACTAATGTGAAAATATGTTTAATAGGAATGTATATGTAGAGCCTATGTCAGATTGCATGACATCTTGGGGAGGGGGAGGGGAGGACCAGGGGAGAAAATTTAAAACTCAAAAGCTTATGGAAGTGAATATTGAAAATTAAAAATAAATCAATTTAAAAAATAATTTTGCCATAGGTTGGGCACAAATAATCCATGTGAATATTTGGGGTGGATTTTCTAAATTTGAGCATCTTGAGTTTCTTTTGAACTGCTTCAATTATGCTTTGCCCATGAGGACAAGTCATTTTGGATGATCCTGTGCCAGTGTCTCCCATGTCCCACAATCAATTCCAAAGGAGATGCTCATACTTCGTATGACAAAGTTCCACTTTGCTCAGATACACATATGGACAGTTCTGCTATAATGAGTGTTTTGAAAATGCAAATTTGTTCCAATATAATTAATATATTAGCAAATATTCTGAGCATAATGAGAATTTTGAATTTACTTCTGTGAGATTTCTTCTGAGAAATAGTGAGAATTCAGAAAACTGCACCATTTCACAATAAGTCATGAGCTACAAGCAACCCTTCTGAGGACCACTTCCATAAGTAAATTTCAGGTCTTTGTGAAGATAAAGTGCCAGATTTATTGTATATCTTCTCCTACAGGAGAAGCTATCACCAGAGAAGGGCTGGTCTTTATCACCTCCCCCACCTATCCTCTTTCACCATGGTGTCCCACTCAAGCTCCCAAAGCCTGGATACCTAGCTTGCAGCTACTATTTATTATACTATTTATGTATTTATTAACCTTTTAAAATTGTGCTGTTTTTAAAACTAGATTCTATCTTTTTTTAATGTATTCTTGATATTTTTGAGAGTTGTATCCCTAAGCTCCATTTCCCTTATAAGCTCTGTGGTTTTTAATTGAGTGATTTTACACAACACCATCCATGCTATTGGGAACACATATGTCAAGTTATGGCAGAACTGTCTTAATAGAAAGCTAGTTCTGATCTGACTCTACAATGGGTCTTCTCCACTAGGAACATTTCAGGAGATTGGAATCTTTCCAGGTCTATCTTTGTCAGGACTACAACTCCCTCAGTCCTGGGCCTAAAACAACCTCTGCAGGTTCACATAATTATTATTTTATAGGGGTAAGGCAACATTCTCCTGGGTTTTCACTTTAGTGAATTTGTTGCTTCAACTGTTTATATTGGAATTGGAGCCAAAATATTCTTACTGTTCCCACATTTTTTCAAGTAGATGAGGGGATGAGAATTCTTAATGTTCAGCCACCCTGATAAAAAGTGGCAGCCATCAAGATTTTCTTCCTTCCAAGATTTCAGTCATTGCTGATACAAAATCTATTCACAGCTCAAAATTATTGTAATTTGAAAGTCTTGATAAATTTAAATGCTTTGTGGGTTGGTCAGCAAGTATTCTCCTTGTGTCTTTATGCCATGTATTTAAGCTCCTTGAGGATAGAGACTGTCTTTTTTTCTTTTATTTTTATTCCCTGCACTTAGCACAGTGCTTGGCACATAGTAAGTGTTTAATAAATACCCTATCTTTTCTTGTGTTATGGGGCATGCTTTTCAGCAGGGAGAGTAACATAGTCTGAGAGTTGTTTTATCCTGTTGCCCAAAACGAGCCTGTGAGAGAGGTACGTTCAAATTTTCAGTAAGTTTGCTTCAGTCTCGTTTTGGCCATGTATGATCCTATTTTGTAGAAATGTGAGAAGTGACTAATTTCCATAAACTGAAAGCTCTTTGGAAACCAGAGATTTATATCCATCCCCAGCACTGTACCCTGCATATTACTAATCTTCAAAATACTTACTAAATGTATGAATGAATGAGACTTTATCATTAAGTAATCCCAAGCACAATCTTAAATGGAAAAGGAGGTAGGTATATCCTGTGACTTTAAAACATTCGTCAGCTGTTGAAGAAAAGTTGAGCATCACCGTTCGAACACACTACTACCCTAAATATCTACTCTGTTCCAGTTCACCCTCGTATTTTAACCAAACATCCTAAATTCTTGCTCTCTGGTGGTCAGAGTGGAACTTGCCCTAATTCCTTCTAAGCAAAGCTCAAAGCCAGGTGAAATCTGCATAGCTTGGATAGCTTTCAGATAAATTGGGTCAAACTCTTTGTAAGTGACAGTCTGTAAACCGTGAGGCCACCGAGTAAGAAGTCAGTAAAGAATGCAAACAGTTGCAAAACAGCTGCCGAAGAAGAATGCAAGTAGCTGCCTCGCGGGCGCTCGGTGCGTTTGCGTCCCCAGACAACTGGGCCTCCAGGGAGCGCGCGCTCCTCCCCTTAAACTCCGCCCCACAAACTTAGTCACCATCCGCGCTCTCGCTCCTGGAGTCCAGCTGGGGCAGGTGTTCGAACTCCGAATGTGACAGCCTCGCCACAAGGCGCATGCCCACACCGCTTTCTTCCCCTCTTCCCCCTCCCCACCTCACAACAGCCCCACCCGCCCATTCTCCCCGGTCCCCACTCAGCTTCCGGCTCCCCTCCCAGTCCATCCCTCCCACTTCTCTTTCCTCCGTCTTTGACCCAGTCACGTGAGGGACGAGCGCGGGGGCTGCCGGGACTGGTACTGCCGGTCGATCAGGGTTCGGCCTCAACATGGAGGCTCCTGTCGGGCGGTGACCGAGGGCCGCGGGGAGGAGGACTGAGCGGCGATTGTCGGGGTCCCGCTTGCCCCGCGGGGGATGTGAGGGGCGGCGGCGCAGACGCGGGGGTCGCGACATTCTGGGCGGCAGCGGCGGCGGTTGGGGCGGCTCCTTCCTCTCCGGGCTCGGGTGAGCGGCCCCGCCCGGCTGGGCCCGGGCGGAGGCGGTCGCGGGGTCGCTGTCAGCCGCAGCGGCGGCGGCGCGGCCGCGATGGCCCAGTGTGTGCAGTCGGTGCAGGAGCTGATCCCAGACTCGTTCGTGCCGTGCGTGGCCGCGCTGTGCAGCGAGGAGGCCGAGCGGCTCACCCGCCGCAACCACCTCAGCTTCGCCGAGCTCCTCAAGCCCTTCTCCCGCCTTACCTCCGAGGGTACGTGTCCGTGGTGGCCGGGCCAGGCCGGGTGCGGGGCGGGGAGGCACTGTTTACATCTCGGGCCGAGGCCCCTCGGGGTTGCCAGGGCCTGGAGATGGGGCCAGACGGGCTGGGAGCTGTCCCGGCTCTCGGGGCCCCCTCGGCCGCCTCAGCATCCTCACCAGCACCCTCCCCGTCCGCGTCGCGCCGAAGTATCAGGAAAAACGTGAGCTCAGGAGAAGCGCTCTTGGTCTGTCATCTCTCCCCATTGCGGGTCGCCAGCTGTGCAGGGAGGAGGAGGAGGCTGGAATGCAGCCATTGCACCTGAGAGGCAAACAGGAAGTTGCTGGGCGAATTTGGGGGCAGGTGGGGGGGAATTGGGGTGAGAGAATGTCACCTGAGAAACCACGTTATTTGTCTCTAAGCTCTGGTAGTTAGGCTCAACCTAGTAAAGAAGGTATTTGTTATCTTGAGCTTCCTATTTAAGCAAACTTTCATGAGGTGTATGTGGTTCCGTACGTTTGTTTGGTATTTATCTGTTTGAGTCCACTTCCTCCTTTAAGTCCACCGTTTTACATCTATTAGGCATTCTTTATCTTTTAAACTTTAATCTAGCAATTTTAAGAATTCCAGCATGAGTGATGAACCCTGCAATAAGCCCTTCTTGTCAGGACTGAATTGCTAACAGGTAATGAATGAGCACAGCAAGTCAGTTGTTACATCGTTAGCTATTCTTAAACTTTTTTGATCTCAGGAGCCTTTTACACGATTCAGAATTATTGAGGACCCCCTTCCCCAAGAGCTTTTGTTTATGTGGAATTCTATTAATATTTACTATATTGGAAATTAAACCATTCTAGTATTATAAAAGTCATTTTGACCTTGTGAACCCTCTGAAAGGGCCTGGGGAGGAATTGCACTTTAAGAACAACTGTATAAAAACAACTATTGACTGATGTTAATCATGGATTGACTGGGTTATCTATAAAGAATTGGAAGGGACCTGAAGAGCATCTAGTCCATCTTTCTCTCCTCAGGCAGGTAAATGACTTTACTAAACCATTCAGGAAAGTTAGAATCACCTTGTTGGAAGAGATCTCAGAGGCCAATTCCAAGGAGTACCTAAAAAGAATTCCCTCTATGATATATCTGACAATTGGTTGTCCAGCCTAGCTGGATACCAAGCTGTCTCTTCTTTTACTGAAGAGACTGCATCTGTTCTCCAGTTTTAGGTACTTTAAGTGGGAGGAGCAAAAGAATTGAATTTCAAGATTGTAGTTGCAAAAAGTCCTAAAGGATAGAAGTTACAGATCACAACTCCAGGTATAATGTAACCAAGCATCCTGCAACAGACTAACAAGGTACATGTGAAATCCTATTACAGTGAATACTATTATACACAGTCTTTAAGCAACACTATTTCTGTGGCCAGAGAGTGGCCAGATGTTAGCTGTACCCTTTTCACACAACAGTAATCTAGTAACAACATGCACACCACATATGCATGCAATACTCTATGGTAAAGTGTGCTAGAATGATGTGCTTCTTATACTAGAAAGGGAAAAGAAGGAGAGCTGAGTTGTAGTTGGCCTCTTGGAAAATTACTGTTGTTCTATCAAGAAGCAACAGTCCTTCAACTTTCGATTTTCCCACTTTAAATTTGCCAATCTCATCCTTTCTTAAATTCTTCTATGGGGGAAAAACCCAAATTAAACCCCCCCAAACATTGATCACTTTAACACATAAGGTCTAAAAAGGGGAAGTGGAAACATTTGGTATATGTGTGACTTTTCCCACTTCTGCTAGATTTAAAGCTGTTTCATTGCAGAACAGTTGAACTTCAACTGTTTTTAGTATTTGCCCCCCACCCCCCTTTTTTTTGGTCTTGAATTCTGATTTAATTGGTGTGTGAATTCACCTGATCTTGGGTAAAACAGATCTCTAGATGCAATTTGGCAACTCATACAATTTATAGTCTTGGAATGTTGGCTGGGGGAGGGGGTAGGTACTCAGAGGTTAAGTGATTTGCCCATTTTCTTGATGCCAATACATGTCAGAGGTAGGACTTAAACACAGCTCTCCCTAATTTCAAGGCTGACCCTTTATTTGTTATACCGTGTTTTCAGTTTATGAAAACAAAGGCTATAACAATCCCAAACCAGGAAAATTTTGTGTCAGAATCCTATGACGTTTCCAGATGGCTAGCAATGTACTTATTATAACAGAATCTCAATGTATATTAAATTTCTTTTAGAGTAAACTTCCTTCTTTCCTTCCTTCCTTCATTCTTTTCTCCCTTCTTTGTTGAACATTTATTTATCACTTGCTTTGTGTGAGGTTCTGTGGATACAAAGACAAAAATAACAGTTCCTGTTCTCTGGGAATTTACATTCTACTGGGAGGGATGAAACAGGTATACCACTAATAAATGCTTATGGCTTGATTTCTTTAGGTGTCTGCTTTGTGCTAAGCACCCCTCTGTGAGGTACTGGAGGTACAAACCAAAAATAAAACTCTCTTTGCTCTCAAGAAGCTTACATGTCTTTGAGGACGACAGCATAATATTTACACATACATACATTTATGCACACACACTTTAAAGTTTGCAGAGGGCTTTATATGTTTTAACTCATTTGATGCTCACAGCAATCCTGTGAAGTAAATACTAATATCCTCCTTTTTCAAAAGAGAAAGTAAGGCTGAGAGAGGTTAAATACTTACCTAGGTTCACACTGCATAGCAAGTATCTAAAGCAGGATTTGAAGTCAGATCTTCCTGACTCCAAGTCCATGCTCTATCCACTAAACCACCTAGCTAGTGTAATATGTGTGTAGGTTTATTTGACCATAGAAGTAATAGTGAACAACTGGAATTTACTGAGTAGTCAGATCTGTGCTTTAGAAAAATCACTTTAGCAGCCATATGGGGAATGGAGTAGAGTGGGAAGAAACTAGAGACAGGGGAATCAGTTAGAATGTTATTTTAATAGTACTTTTGAGAGGTGATAGGGGCCTAAACTAGAGTGATGACCATGTGAGTAGAGTGAAGGGATTGGATATGAGAGATTTTGTGAAGCTAGAAACATCAAATTTGGCAAGTGATTGGATATTAGAAATGAGGAAGAGTGAGGAGTTGAGGATGAATTTGAATTTGCTAACCTAAGTAATTAGAATGATGATGGTACTCTCAACAGAAATAGGAAAGTTTGGAAGAGGGGTAGGTTTGAAGGGAAAGCTAAGTGACATATTGAAATCAAGAAGTATGCAAGATATTCATTTCAAAGTATTCAATAAGGAACTGATGTTGTGAGAGTAGATTTAGGAGAGACTGGGACTTGATATATACATACATACATACATATATATATGTGTGTGTGTGTGTATATATATCTCCTTCCCCTCCCCTCAACTTATTTGTATAGATGTGATAATTCATTCCATTGAAGCTGATGAAATCACTGAGAAGGTAGAGAAGAGGGCTCAGGACTGAACCTTGGGGTACACATACAATTAGTTGGTAAGAGATGATGATCTAGTTCAAACTTGACAGCTAGTTATTCTCTGAACTCTATACTCCATCTTTGCTTCCCAATATCTGTTGCCTTGAATATGCTTCTTCATCTTCAAGCCCCTGAATCCTTATCTTCTTGTAAGGAGGATAAACCTCCTCATCCAGAAAGCCTTTTATGAACTTCCCTTCTTTTCTCCATTTTTCCACAGTATAATCACAATACCTTTTCTGCTTTCTTTAAATGTCTTGCTGTATCCTTATCTCTTTCACTTATAGGAAATGACTTGGCCTTCTGTTTCACCAAGAAGATTGAGGCCATATGATAGGAACTCTTCTTCACTGCTCAAAACTTTTTTGCATCATAATTCCTCTTTGCTGAAGATGAAGTATCATTCTTTCATTAGGCTAATCTCACTATCTGAGCCCTTATTCCGATTCTTCTCATTTTCTTCAGAACTTTGCACCAGCAGCCAACTCTTCTTTGTCTGATAGCTTCAATTTCAATTTCTTCTTTGCCACTGGATCCTTCTCATCTGCCCACAAACATGTTTAGATATTCCCAATTCTAAAAAAAAAACAAAAAAAAAACTTTCCCTCAAACCATCTACACCAACTAGCTACTGCTTTTCTCTTCTTTTCACAGTCATATTCTTTGAAAAATTGCCTATATGTAGTGCTTTCCATTTCTTTAATGATTTATATTTAGTTCATTGCAGTTGATCTATTATTCTTCAGCTTGACTGAAATGTCTTTGTCAAAGATCACTGATAAACTCTTAGAAAAGGCTGTCAATGTTTGTTGCCTCCTCTCCTCCCCTCCCCTCCCTTCCCGTCCCTTCCCGTCCTGTCCCTCTTATTTCTTGAGCCTTTGTAATTGCAATCTGGCTTTTGACCTCGCTATCACCGAAACTGCCCTCTCCAAGGTTATTAATGGTCTTTTAATTGTCTTATTTGATGTCCTTTTCTCACTCTTTATCCTTCTTGAACCCATTGCAGCATTTGCCACACCCTCTCCCTCTACATTTTCCCATCTAATCATACTTGGAATCTTCCTATTGGTTCTTTCTATTTGTCTGCCCTGTTTCTTCTCAGTCACCGTTGCTGGATTATCATTTCTGTTCTACTTCCTATGTTCAGGTATATCCCTAAAGCATATCCCTTGAGCCCTATACCAGGGCTTAGTTCTGGACCCTCTTTCTTTACACATACTTTCTTTGTGGTCTTATCAGCTCCTGTGGATTCAGCTATCACCTTTATGTTAATTACTCCTAGATCTGTGTATCCAGCTCTAGTTTCTCTTCAGAACTCTAGTCTTGCATCCCCAACTGTCTATTGGACATCTCCAACTAGACATTCCATACCATCTGAAAATCTACATGTCTAAAAGAGAACTTGCTATCTCCCCCAGCCAAACAAGACAAAACACCCTTTTCTCAATTATCATCTCTATGCAGATGACTCTCAGATCTACTGGTCAAGCCCTCACCTCTCTCCTTTCCTCCCAGTCACCCAAACTGGAAACATCATTTTCCACTTCTCTCTCACCCTGCCATATCCAGTCAGTTGCCAAGTCCTTGCCTTTCTACCTTCATTTCTACCTTTGTAGCATCTTTCATAGACACTCCCTTCTTTCCTCTGACACTTCCTCCATCCTAGTGCAGGTCTTTATCACCTCATACCTAAAATTGGAGTTGTCTGCTAGTTGATCTTCCTACATTAAGTTTTTCTTTGCTTCAATCTGTCCGCTATTCAGCTGTCAAATTGATCTTCCTAAAGCGGATCTAACTATGTCAACCCCATATTTAACAAACTCCAGTGACTCCTGTCACCTCCAGGATCAAATATAAAATTCTCTCTTTAGTGTTCAAAGCCCTTTAAAACTTGACCTCTTCTCTACCCTTTCAGTTTTCTGGAAAGCTTATACCTAAGTAGCCTTCTATTGATTCTGTGATCCAGTGACACTGGCCTTTTGCTATTCTGTGTTTAGCATGCTTCATCTCCCTACTTTGAGCATCTTCACTAGCTATCCCTCATGCCTAGAGCTCTCTTACTCCTCATCTTTATTTCCTAACTTCCCTGGCTTTCTTTCGAGTCTCAACTCAAGTTCTACTTTCTGCAAGAAGCCTTTCCTAGTCTTCCTTAATTTTAGTGCTTTCTCTCTGAGATTACCTCCGATTCATCCTCTATCTAGCTTGTTTTTATATGACTCTTTATATGTTTTCTCTCCCATTAGACTGTGGACTCTTTGAGAGCAAGACCTACTGTTTCCTTTTCTTTGTATCTATGTTTAACAGAGTGAATGGCAGATATTATGTATTTGATAAATGCTAGATGACTTACTGTCTTTCTAACTTCCTATTTCTTTTGAGAGCACCACCATCCTGCCCCTTATCTATGTTTGTAACCTTAGAGTAACCTTCTTGACTCTTCCTTTTCCCTC
This sequence comes from Vombatus ursinus, assembly GCF_900497805.2. Classification (NCBI taxonomy): domain Eukaryota; kingdom Metazoa; phylum Chordata; class Mammalia; order Diprotodontia; family Vombatidae; genus Vombatus; species Vombatus ursinus. The sequence goes on from NW_020955033.1 coordinate 13,361,895, forward strand.
AAGACTGCTGAATCAGTTGCCCATTCTTGTTGATTCTGTTTCCACAATATCTCTTGTATCCATCCCCTTCTCTCCACTTACACAGACATCATCCCGGTTCAAGCCCTCTTTCCCTCTAGTATTACTAGGCCTCCTGATTGCTCTGCCTGCCTCCCATTTCTCTCCTCTCCAGTTCACCCTTCACTTTGCTGTTAATTATGTATACCCAAAGCACATATCTGACTATGTCACTCTCCTGTTCAAGAAGTTCCAGTGCCTCTCTCTTACCATTAGGATCTGATACAAAATTATATTTTTAAAGCTATTTACAATTTGACTCTAGCCTGTCTTTCCTGGTTTATTACATGTTACTAGCCTTTATTCATTCTGTATTCCAGTCAAACTGGCATCTACTTGATATTCTTTTTACACGACATTATATCACTTGTACCTGTTCTTTTACACAAGATATTCACTCCTTCATCTATACCTTATAGAATCCCTAGCTTCCTTCAAAGCTCAGCCCTCCCTGTTATGTGTATATGTGTACACACACACACACACACACACACACACACACACACACACGCAAACAGCTATATGAAGACAAACTATTGACAGGATAAATAGGAAATAATTAACAGAGGGATTTTTTTTTTAAGCTGGAATTTGAAGGAAACCAGGTGGCAGAGATGGGGAGGGAAAGCATTCTAAGAATTGGGCTGATAGCCACTAAAATGCTTGGAGTCAGGAGACAGAGTTTTTTGTTCTAGGAACATCAACAAAACCAATGTCCCTGGTTTAGAGTCCATAATAGGGTATAACATGTGAAAGGACTGGAAAGGAGGGGACAGGTTATGAAAAACTTTGAACCCCAAATAGTATTTTATATTTGTCCTGGAGGTGATAGAGAGCCACTGAAGATCATTGAATTAGGGGGTGGGAGGAGAGGAAGGGAACGACATGACTGGACCTGTACTTTAAGAATATCATTGACAGCAGAATGGAGGATGAACTGAAGTGGATGAAGACTTGAAGCAGGGAGACAAATCATCCGACTATTCCCATACAGGTGTGAAGTAAAGGCCTGCACCTGAGTAGTGGCAGTATCAGAGAGAAGGAGGCATTTTTGAGTGATGTTACAAAGATAATCAACAGGCCTTGGCAACAAATTGAATATGGGGGTGGTGGTAAGAGAGACTGAAGAGTTGAAGATAACAGCTAGGTTGTAAGTGTGGGTAACTGGGAGGGTGGTAGTAGCCATGACAGTAATAAGGAAGTTAAGAAGAGGGGAGGGTTTGGGGGAAAAGATGATGAGTTGACTTTTGAACATGTTGAGTTTAAGATGTCTATGGAGCATCTAGTTCAGGATGTCTAATAGACAAGGAGTTGCAAGTCAAGAGGTTAGAAAAGAGATTAAACCTGGCTAAGTAAATTTGAGAATCATCAGAGATGATAACTACATCAATCCATGGAAACTGATGAGGTCACCAAGTAAAATAGTGTATTGAGAGAAGAGGGCCCAGGACAGATCCCTGGGGACACCAACTGTTAGCTGGCAAGACCTAGATTAAAATCTTGCAAAGGAGATTGAGGAGTAGCAAGTTTTTCCTTACTACAAATCTAAATTTGCCTCATTGCAACTTTTATCCATTGCTTCTAGTTCTCTCTGGGGCTAAGCAGGACAAGTCTTATCCATCTTCAACATGTCAACCCTTTAAATACTTGACATAAATATCATGTCCACCCTTTTCCAGGATAAACATCTTAGTTCATTCAACTGGTCCTCATATTACATGATCTGAAGGCATTTCATTATCCTGGCTGCCCTCCTCTAAATGCTGTCCAGTTTTTCAATATTATTCCTAAAAAGAAGATTCAGTACTTCAGCTGTAGTTTGACCAAGACTAAAGTGCCCTTTAGATAGTATATGTTTAATGTTTTGTTTTCCTGATATATTTGAAGTATTTTCATTTTAGTTATGTTTTACCCTTTTTTGCTTTGTTTCCGGAAAATTGAAATCTGACTTTTATTTCCTTCCCTCAGTTATTCCCCATTTTGTTTTTAATATCGTGTTTAATAGAAAATCAGTGAGATTTTGATTGCTCTGCATTGGTCTTAGAATTAGAAGTATTGAGTTTGACTTCTTTTATCAGCATTTAGTAACTTGGGAAACTCATTTGAATTATCTGAGCCTCAGTTCCTAAGCAGTAAAATAAGGATAATCACTAAAGTATGTGTAACTCATGATGGTGTGAGGAAAGCACTCAAATGTATTTTTATTTACAAAATTAACAAAATACATATTCATGTAGAGAATGATAGTAAGCACTGAAAACAAAATAACCCACTGAAGGTAATTTAAAATCTTCATTTTACTAGTGGTAACTTGATAAGGGCAGCATAGTGTAAAGAGATCCAGTTTTGAACAATGAAGAGTTGGAATCAGATCTTGCCTCTGATACGTACTGGCCATATGGTCTTGGGCAAGTCATTTGACTTCTTAATGCTCTAGGCAAATATTTAAGATGATAACTTACAGAGAAATTTCCAACCTACGTTGTTAAAGGGAGTTTCCTCACTTAGGAATTTCCTATACTGATGAAATTATAGGTTCAGTCCCTATGTCTAACTTGAAAAAATGGATACTTGTAAGGGCATTTTTGTATGCTCCTGGGAATAGGAATAATACAACTACTTAATAGTGTTTGAAGTGGGTGATATAACCATAACTTAAAGATCACAGAACTGGGAGGGACTTTATACATCATATAAAATTAAGCACTCCCAAGCCTGACCACATCATTTTTTTCTCCCCCACTTGCCCCTCCCCTAAATTCTCTTTCTCTTTTGAAGATAAATATTAGTTTGTCAGTCATCCAAAATTAAAAATTTGGAGTCTTTTTTGACTTTTTCTTCTTTATCTGTCAATGCACAATCAGTTGCCAAGATGAACTGACTACTGTTTGAACAGTCTACGAATAACAGAGTGGGGATTTGAACTAAGTCCTTTGACTCCAAGTTTAGTGCTCTTTCCACTAAACCAAATTGTTCTTTCTGCCTTTGGTCTCTTGCCTGTCTGATCTATCCTTAACAAAGTTTCAATAGTGTCTTAATATGATAAAAAATGCAACAAAGTTGCAGTAGGTACCTCTTGTCTATACATTTAACGCCCTCCAGAATCAAGCTTCAACTTAACCTTTTCTTTCTTAGCTCACTAGTGTTTTGAATGATTGCATATACTTTGAGCTTTAATCATGGCTTTTTCTATACCGTCCTTTATGCCTGGAACGGACTTCTCTCTTCTAACTTCCCTTTTTGCCTTTTGAAATCTCTTACTTCCTTTCAGGATTCAGTTGAGGTACCAGCTTCTTCATGAAGTCTTCCTAGGATTAATCTCTCTCTCATGTTTTTCAAACACTTTGGACCTCTCCTATGTATTTATCATAAGATCATAGATTCAGAGCTAGAAGGCACCTCAGAGTCCAGCCAGTCGAATTTCTCATTTTATAAAGGTGGTTAAGTGACATGTATACAAGTCGTAAAACATCAGAGATGGGATTTAAACCCCAGGTCTTTTGATTCCAGAGTCGGTGCTTTTTCTGCCACGTCACAGTGCCTTCAAAGGGTGTTTTTTTTTCTTCTTTATATATCTTCCCTTTTTTTTTTCTGTTTTAGATTCAATTTCCTAAACATTTATTAAGCGTATACTATGTTACAAGATGTGCTAGGGATACAGAAAAGAAAAACTCCCATCTCTCAAGGAATGGGCCTTCTACTTTTTTATAACATGTACTCAGAAAAGTGGTCAGTGAAGGCGTGAGAGAAAATTGAAAACTTTGAGGCAAGAGCAAGATTTAAGCTTTTGGGATAAGAATTCACTATTTGGTAAAAATTGTTGGGAAAACTGGAAAGCAGCTGACAGGTGATAGATATAGGCCAGTATCTTACACCATTTACTAAGATAAGGTCAGAATGACCTAGATATAAAGGGAGTTAACCCAAGTAAATTAGAAGAACATGGAACATATTACCTATCACACTTACGGACTGGAGAATTTATAAATAAACAAGAGATAGCATTGTGAGATAGAAAATAGATAATTTTGATTCCATTAAATTAAAAATGGTTTTGTACAAATAAAACCAATGTAGCCAAGATTAGAAGGAAAGCAGAAAGCTGAGGAAAAAATTTTATAGACAGTTTCTTGGATATAGGTCCCATCTCAAATATATAGAGAAATTTGTCAAATTGATAAGAATGTGAGTCATTCCCCAATTGATAAATGTTCAAAGGATATGAACCGGAGTTTTTTGATGAAGAAATCAAAACTATATGTAGTCATATGAAAAAAATGCTCCAAGTCATTATTGATTAGAGAAATGTAAATTAAGACTATTTTGAGATATCTCACACCTATCAAAATGGCTAAAATAATAGAAAGGGAAAATGACAAATGTTGACAGGGATTTGGAAAAATTAGGACACTCATATATTGTTGGTGGAACTGTGAACTCATCCAACCATCTTGGAGAGCAATGTGGAATTATACCTAAAACTTTGGCCCAGCAATATCACTATTACATCTGTTTCCCAAGGTGATCAGGGAAAAAGGAAAAGAACCTATATGTTCTAAAATATTTATAGTGTATCTCTCTTCGGTGGCAAAGAACTGGAAATTGATAGGCAGCCTGTAAGTTGGGGAATGGCTCAACAAATTGTGGTATATGATTATGATGGAATACTAATGTACTTTAAGAAATGATGAGCAAGTTGTTTTTAGAAAAACATGGAAAGACTTGCATGAAATAATAAAGCGTGAAATGAGGAGAACCAAGATAATGTTGTATACAGTAATAGCAATATTGTTTGAAGAATAATGGTGAACAACTAAGCTATTCTGAGTATTGTGCATATTCAAATCAACTACAAAGGACCTATGAAAGACGATGCTACCCACCTCCAAAGAAAGAACTGATAAATAGAAGTATGCATAGTATGGTTTTACACATGCATCCCCCCTACACACACACACACACACACACACACACACACACACACACATCTGTGTCAAATGGTGGTCTTATCTAATGTAGGGTGGGGAGGGAGGGAGGGATTCAGTTCAGAATTTAAAATGTAACAAAAATAAATAAAATTTAATTTAAAAAAATGTTTAAGTGGCTTACTTACAGTCTTACCACTAGGAAGTGTCAGAATGAGGTGTTGAAAGCAAGTCTGAAGACACATCAAGAGTAGTTTTTAAAATTCTTTAGCTATGTACAAGTAGATTAGACAAAATCTTCCTTACTCTGAGAAGTAGTTTTAAAAGTAGCCTAAAATATAACCAGTTAACTCATCTTCTGGGTTCCCTAATATGAGGAAGTCTTATGTTTGAAATTGGTGAGATTCTGCTTGTAGTCATGAGATATGCTATTATTTGTGCCACTAAAGGAAAGAGGGGTTTAGTAGGAAGATAGCTGGAATAGGAGTCAGACTCATTAACTTGGTGTATGACTATGTACAAATGACAGCTTTCAGAGTCTCGTTTCCGCATCTGTAAAAGGAAGTTAGACTAAAGTGTTTCTTATGGTTTCTTTCAGCTCTAAAAAACGAATCTCATCCTAAATCCATTCAGGAATTTTGTTATTTAGATTTCATTTACTAAGATGAAGTAGAAACTGAAGGACAATCATGGTAAAAGCATGGATTAAATCTGAAGAATGTGGTAAATGTAGTAAAGGATAAAATCTTACAGACCAGACCTCTCCTGCTTTACATATCCCTTTGCTATATGCAAAAAAGAGACTTCTTCCTATGAGGCATAATGCTCCTGCATTTCTTTGTATTTTGTATAATATTTGTATAATAATCTTATTACTCATTAGCCTGTGAATTTTTGGAAGAGAGGTAGAATAACAAGAGAGTGAGAAGGCAGTTGCAAAAGATTTATTGACTAGAATTAATTCCTGCTGTTAAGACAGTGAGGAACAAAGTTTACCGAGTTTCCAGAGTTCATCTTTAGGATTTACAGGTGGATGAGAATGCTTTTATAAAATATTGGTGCTGAAGTGAGGTCTACGATAATGGATAGATGATAATGGATAGATGAAGATTCTTCCTTATTTATTGATAGAAAAATTTGGGATCCTGCTGATTTATAAGAATGGGTCTGCAGTGGTCTGGGTCTCATCCGATCACGAACCATATGCACTTAGTGCATGTAAGGGAATTGATTGGGACCTTTTTATGACTAAGGGCTTAGTGATGAGAGGTAGAAAAGAAACTGTGCAGTGACAGTTTCCATTTCAGAAAGTTACTGGACTAAACTATCCTTGGGGAGTCTATTTGGCTCCTCAGAGCTGTGTCCTGAGAGAGCTACTTAGTACTTAAGAAGTAACATTGAGATTGGCTCCCAAAACTTGAGGAACATGTGACTTGAATTACAAGTCATTTGCAGATTTTTCTTTGTTCAATTTTTGTGTTTTTGTAGTCATGCTATTTTCTGATTTTAGAAAAACAAAATCAAAACAACCTCTGGATAGCTTTCCCCTTTGTCAAATATCTACTTGTATTAGACCCTCACTGCTTCCCCCCACCCAACCTCCCAGTGTGTGGCTCAGAACCTTAGGGCCAAAAGAGATCTTGGAGTGAACTTAGACAGAATTTTTCCTTTTACAGATGATGAAACCGGGACCCAGAAATTTTAATTGCCCTGCCTAAGACCAGGTAGCTATTAAATTCTGGGATTATATGAGTCCTGTGCTTCACACTGCCTGTCTACTTTTAAAAGGCTTTGGAACGAATACCGAATTTGGAATGAAAGATCCTGAGTTCAAATTCTACTCTTCCACTCTGGCCTGGTGCAAGTCATTTTGCCTTCCTGGATCTTAGTCTGCATTTTATCCCCATGTTGCCCAGGAAACAAGGCATAGTGGGGAGACCACTGGACTTGGAGTAAGAGGACTGGAGTTTGAATTTTGCCTCAGGCTCCTAATGCTGGGGAATCCTGATCAAGTCATGTAATGTCTCTCAGCTTCGGCTTTCTGGCTGCAGGGAAGGGAGGGAAATATGCCATTCCATTGCACTGACATTCTGTCTTGCACTGATCACCTCCTTCCCTTGCTTCTTCATGCCAGTTCTTTTCCTGCCTGCAGGGTAATGAGAAAAGTATCATTCTCCTCCATCAATCTATCTCTTAGCTCAGCCTGGCTTGTTTTGCCTGACTGGAAGGAGAGAAATGTCATCCTACTGTTCTCCTTTCCCTGGTCTCCCAGCCTGGTTTGCCTGTGGGAGGTGACAAATGCTATTTTATCACCTCTTCTATTAGTCCCTTCCTTGAGCTGCCTAATGCCCTGAGAGGGTGCCACCCTGAGACCAAATCCCTAGGGGTGTTGATAACTTAACTGAACTCATCCCTAAATGATTAACAGACTCCCACCTTCAAGTGTCATACCATATTCATCCCAGTGATTATGAACACACACAGATACAACCCCCCCATCCCTCTCCCTCACATGACATTTCTCCATCCCCCACTTCTTCCTCCTTTATTCCCATCCTTATCAACCCAGTTCTACTTTGCAGTACCTCTCTCATCCATTCTTTACTCTTAAGCTACCCACCTCTTCTACTCTGCTCTTTGGAATTCCTGCTCCATAGGTAACAAACCTGCTTTCTGTCTTCAATCTTTTCCTTTTCCACTCCTTCCAACTTCTGACTCCCACTGAGACCTGTCTCCCTCCTGATGACACAACCTCCCTTTTCAGTACTGGTTGTACTTTCACTTAGTCCCCTTGATTCACTGGTCAAGGCAGGGGAATTGGAGTATTCTTTGCTCTCCATTGCCACTTCCAAGCTTTCTTTCTACCATGATCACTCAGTAACGTCTTATCCTTTAAGGTTCATTCATTCCATATCTACTACTAACTCAAATTCTGGTGGCTCTTTTTTTTTCCTTTTTCCTCAGGGAGTTCAGTGCTTGGCTTATAGTCTTTCTCTCTTCCCCAACTCTTGCCATCATATTAAGTCTTTCTCTCTTCCCCAACTTCTCTCCTCATATTGTCTTTCTCTCTTCCCCAACTCCTGCCCTCATATTATCTTTCTCTCTTCTCCAACTTTTGCCCTCATTTTAAGAGTCTTTAGTATACATATCAATATTCCCTTAAACATCCTAAGCTACCAGTTTCTCAACTTACTCATTTCCCATGATTTATTCCTTCACCTCAACCTTAGCTATACACCTTTGATCTTATCACCTATGAATGCACCACTTCTATGTTCTTGAACTTCACAATTAGATTGTCTTATCACAATCTGTTGTCCTTTTGTCTCACCTTCCTTGCAGCACCAGACTGTTCTTTGTCCTCCATGACCTCCAATTCTTCAACCTCTCAGTTCTTTTTTACTTTTTCACCCCTGCATTAACTATATTCTCCTCTGTTCCTCATATTGACCTTTTAGTCAACCAGTTCAACTCTAAATCATCCTCTTCTTTCAAGTTCTTTGCCCCTTATCCTAACGTTATCTTGCTCTGCCAGTCTTCAGCCTTGGATTACTCCCAACATCTGCTGCCTTTGCTCCTATTCATATGCTACTGAATGAAACTAGAGAAAATCATGAAACTGCTGATTGGGTCTGCTACAAATTTGTTACATGGTCTCAACTGGGCTTTCGGTACCAAGGTAATTCTTTACACCTCTTTAATGGACTCACTCTCTCACTCACCCTGGCAGTTTTTCGACTCTTTTCATCTTACCTCAAACTTCGCATGACTCTTACTTGCTTCACCTTCTCTGCTGAGAACTTTGTCTCTTATTTCACTGAAAGAATTGAGGCCATTCACTGAGAGCTACCTTTTCCCCCCTCTACCTCATCTCACATCCCTAAGATGCCTTCTGCTATTATCTCCTTCACTCCTGTCTCACCTGAAAAGGTGGCTCTTCTCCTTCCCGGCTCAAAATCCTTGTGTGCACAAGTGAACCTGTTCCATCCTGTCTTCTCCAGGAGATCATCCCCTTTATTATCCCCACTCTTTTCACTAATAATATGAATCTTTCCCTATCTGCTGGCTGCTTCCCCACTGCTTGTAAACATGCCCATTACTCTCCAGTTCTCAAAAACCCCTAACTTGATCCATCCATCACTACTAGCTATCAGCCTATATGTTGTTGTTCAGTCATTTTCAATCATGTCCGAGTCTTCATGACCTTGTTGGGGGTTTTCTTGGCAAAAGTATTGGATTGGTTTGCCATTTCCTTCTCCAGTTCATTTTACAGATGAGAAAACTAAGGCAAACAGGATTAAATGATTTACCCAGGGTCACACACCTACTAAGTGTCTGAGGCTGGAATTGAATTCAGGCAGGGCTTCCTGACTGCAGGCCCAGTACTCTGTCCACTGTGCCACCTCACTGCCCTCATTAACCTATATCTCTCTCTCTCTCTCCTTTTGTGACTAAATTCCTTGAGAAGACTATCTATAATAGTTGCTTGCACTTTCTCCTCTTTCACTCCTTAGCTCTCTACAATCTGTCTAATCTGTCAACTAAACCTGTTCTCTCCATAGTGACCTTTTAATTGCCAAATCTTAATTACCAAATGGCCTTTTCTCAATCCCTAGCCTTCTTGACCCTACTCATTTAGTTCTACCTGTCCTTCTTGTCTCCTTTGCTGGATCTTAATCCAGGTTACTCTTCCTAACAGTGGGTGTCCCCAGGGTTCTGTCCTGGCCTCTCTTCTTTTGATTTCACTTGGCGATCTCATCAGCTCCCAAGGATTCAGTTGTCATCTCTTTCTTGGTGATGATTCTCAAATCTTCTTATCCAACTTTCACACTCTTTTCTAACCTTCTGACTTGCATCTTCCTATTAGACATCTTGAATTAGATACCCCATTGACATCTTAAACTCCACTCATTATCTTTCCCCCCAAAAATCCTCCCTTCTGCATAACTTCCCTGTTACTGTCAAGACTACTGCCATCCTCCCAGTCACCCAGGCTCACAACCTAGTTGTTATCCAGGACTCCTCAGTCTCTCACTGCCATATCCAGTCTGTTGCCAAAGCCTGTTGATTTTACCTTTCTAACATCACTCAGATACACCTTCTTCACTCCTGATATTGCCACTACCCTGCTGTAAGCACCCCTTCTCACTGGGTCCAGTGCCTGCTGGTTGGTATACCTGCCTCAAGTCTTACCTCAATTTAGTCCATCCTTCACTCAGCTGTCAAATTGATTTTCCTGAAGTGCAGGTCCAACCATGTCACACAGCTACCCTCTTTTGCTCTCCATTTAACAAACTCCAATGGCTCTCTGTGGCTGTCAGAATCAAATATAAAATCTTTTTTTGGATTTCATAGCCCTTCATTACTTGGCCTGTCCCAACTTTCCAGTCTTCTTACACCTATTCTTCATCACATACTGTATTCTCTAATCCAGTGACACTGGCCTCCTTGCTGTCTTTTTTTTTTTTTTAACAAGATAATCTATTCCCCAACTCCGAGCATTTTCACTGGAATACCTCCATGTCTGTAATTCTCTCTGCTTTTGGCTTCTCTGACTTGCAGCTAAATAGAATCTCACCTTTTACAGGAAGCCTTTTCTGATCTCTTGTATTTCTAGTGCTTTAGTTTCTTCTCTCCAATTTATCCTGTTAACTAGCTTATTAGTACAGTTATTTGCTTGTTATCTCCCCTGTTAAATTGTAGGCTTCTTCAGGATAGGGATTGGCCTTTGTTTTTCTTTGTATCCCCAGTGCTTACCTCAGTCGTGGCATACGGTATGTGCTTAATAAATGTTGACTGAAAATAAGATAATAGCTCCTATCTTAAAGGGATATTTTAAGGATCAAATGAGATAATATATATAAAGTGAATTGCAAATGTTAATGCGCTATATAAATCTAAGTTTTTTTTTATTTCTTAAGTGAGGGGTTTGAATAGAAGACCTTTAAGGTCCCTATTATCCTGTGAATTGTTATAATTTGTTTTTAGCAGTTGTTTATTACCTTGAGTTCATCTTTGAATACTTTATGTATTTTATAGATTTGTCTCTTTAATTGGACAAGACTGTGGTTTAAGGATCATTCAGCGTGGTACAGTGAAAAGAACATGGGATTTAAAGTCAAGGGACATGAGTTTGAATACTAGCTTTACTAATTACATGACTATAAATGTTTAGGTCTCAATTTCTTCATCATTTTTGGCGAGGCAATTGGGGTTAAGTGACTTGCCCAGAGTCACACAGCTCGGGAATGTTATTTGTCTGAGACCATATTTGAACCCAGGTCCTCCTGACTCCAGGGTTGGTGCTCTATCCACTGCGCCACGTAGCTGCCCCCAAGATGGTTTTTAAAGTTCCTTCTAGCTCACCAACTACTTTGAATTAGCATAGGATAGGAATTAGGAGATAGCAAGTATTAAAACTAAGGAAGTGGCTTTGACATTTAATGACTGCATAACCAGGGATGGGGAACCTGCCGCCTCATGGCCACATGTGGCCCTCTAGGTCCTCAAAGGGGGCCTTTTGACTGAATTCAAACTTCACAGAACAAATTCCCTTAAACTGTAAAACTTGGGCTCTGTCAAAAGGCTGCACCCAGGGACCTAGAAGGCCGCATACGGCTTTTAGGTTACAGGTTCTCCACCCCTGGATAACCATTAGTAAATCAGTCTTTCTGAGCTTCAAGTCTCCTTGTGCAAGTGTTATCCCTATCTCACAGTGTTCTTGGGAGGAGAGTGCTTTGTAAACCTTGATGTACTACATAAATGTTTGTTGTTGTTATTATTATTAATTATTAGATTATCTGAGAAGGAAGAGAAAAGCAAGGACTTCAGGAGTCAGGAAGGACTTTGTGAAGAATATGGGATTTGACATAGGGCTTGAAGAATGGCTATTGTTTTTAGAAGTAGAGAAGAGTTGAGGGAGTGAAGGCTATGAAAATGTGAAACATCATGGGCAAAGATAGGAAGTCTGGAGTAAGCATGACTTGAGTATGTTTGGGAACCATGAAGAGACTAGTTTGTTTCCAGCTGAACTGTATGTGTGTTGGGAGACTAGGAGAAAATATAGAATCATATGGGACCAATTGTGAGAAGTCATTTTAGTCCAATTCGATGTTAGCTCCTTGAGGTTAGGGACTGTTTTCATTTTTGTCTTTGTATCTCAATGCTCCCAGTACCTTGAACATAGTAGGTGCTTAGTAAATGCTTGTTGAATTGAGTTTTTAAAAAGGGGAGGATGCAGAGCTGTGACTAAAAATGTCTTCATTCTGTCCTTTTCCCTTCATTCCCCTATTCTTAAGTCTCCTTCTTCAAAGTTTTATATTGCTGTTGAGCACATGACTTTGCTTTTAGTAACCCAGGTTTATAAACTTATAATCATCCTAAGATAGGCATTGTGGTATAGTGAAGTCACAGGAGCTGGGTTCAGGTCATGCCTCTAAAATACTAGTTGTGTGATCTTACACGAGTTACTTAACTTCTCAGTGCTGTAGGCAGTACTCTAAAATTGCACATTAAGACCAGTTGTGGATCTATGTTGTTGGAGAGAATTTCCTATCAAGAGTTTCCTACACTAGTGAAATTAAAGGTTGATTAAACAAACAAACCAGGAAATAGTTCTTGACTTTTTGGTATCCTTTACTCCTATCTTAAATCCAGTTATTTGCCAAGCCACGTAGATTTTACCTGGTATTATTAATATCTCACATTTCTCTCACTTTTTCCCACTCATTGCCATTACCCCTCATTTCACCTAGACTTCTATAATAGAGCAGCTTGGTGCACAAGGTTCTGGATTTTGTTTCAGAGGACTTAGGTTTGAATTCTGGCTCTACCACTTCCTAGGTATTTGACCTTGGATGTATCTAATTCCTAGGGCTCAGTTTCCTCATATGAAAATGATGGCATTGATTAGATGCCCTTTGAGGTCCTTTTTACTTTTAAATCTATGATCCTGTTGGCCTCTCTAGCCTTATTTGACATTATCTCCATTGGTGTATGCTATTCCAGCCAAATTGTATTACTGTCTGTTCCCTAAATTTGATATTCTACTTCCTAACTCTTTGTTAATTGCACAGGCTGTCTGTTCTCTTTGCCACTGAGGTATATCCTCATCTTTGCATTTCATGATCCTTGACTTGCTTCAAAGGCTCATCTCAGATGTGAAGCTTTTCCTTATCTTTAGCTTTGTAAGTCCACTGCCTTCAAAATACTTTATATTTATTTGCCTCTATATGTAACATCCTCAATAGAATATAAAATCCTTGAGGTTAAGATCTGTCTAATTTTTGTCTTTCTTTCCCATGACTACCCCAGTGTCCTTTGCATAATAGATACATATTAAGGTATTTCTTGACTTGATTCTTTTATAAATGCATTTAGGAAGAGTAAATAATTAGACTTGGAAAATACCCTTACAATGGCATTTAGTACCTTTAGGTTTTGTGAAATCTGGGAATGATTAATAGTACTTCCTTTTTCTTAATTGCCCTAGTGGACATAGCTAAAAAAGTTTTCTCTAAGGGTTGCCAAACCTTAGACTTTGAAAATAAATTGCGACTCATAGGCAAATAATGTATTCTATTTGCCATACCTTTTTCTTAAGTAGGTTGTTGCATTCTTGTGTATATAAAGTTTATTTTTAGTAGAGAAGTTTTTATATGCTAGTCTAAAACAACATTTGCAGTATTCAAAAATCCAATTTTAAACATTTTTTTAATGTGAGAAGAGTATAAAAAAAGTCAAGTAATGGTAAATATAAATATCATTTTTAGTGAAAGAGTCTTTATGAAATTATTCCTTTGGATAATATTTAAGCTACAGTCTAAGTTTAGGATTCTGTGCTGTGTCTAATTTAAAATGACTTATCATTTTAACAATTCTTTAATTTCCCTGTTTTTCTAAAGTCATTTAATTATCCAGTTATACATTAATAATATGATGGATAAGCCCATCACATGGGTTTAATATCCCTATGTGATATTCTGTCAAGTATTTAAATGCTTTCTAGTTGTCAGGACCTATGTTAGATCTTGTGTGGAGAGAGAGCCCTTACCAAAAAATGAGATAATCCTTATTCTCCATCACCTTATTTCTCTATTGGTGGGTGGGAATGGGGAAAGAAACATATATATATATTTATGCAAATGCAAAATATATGTAACTTTGAGGAAAAAGTGCCAATATCTTGGATGATGAGTAGGGGTGGGACTTAAGTCGAGTCTTGAAGGAGAACTTTGAAATCTCAGGAGATGGAGGTGAGGAGGATCCTGTGGGACAGCCTTTGCAAAGACATGAAGACAGAAAATGGAATGAATGCCGTGTACTGGGAAAAGCAAGTAGGCCAACTTGGCTGGAACATGGGATTGTAAAAACCATTTAGAATGATAGGTTGCAGTTAAATTGTGAAGGCCTTTAAATACCAGAGAAGCTTCTCCCTCCCCCACCAAAGTTAATAGGGAACCATTGAAACTCTTAAACTTTGAGCTGGGGAATGATAAATTGAATGAAACTACCCCTTGGCCCTATATTCAATTTAACATTTTAGGATGAGTTTTATCCATTAATAGGTACTTGGATTAGTTTATGGTGTTAGTACAAAGCATATAACTAGGGAATTTTTTTTTTGTCTATGCATATATGATACAGAGATTCTATATTTCTTTTTAGTGGGTGGAGGGAGGTGAGAGTGAGAAAAAATAATGTTTGATATTTTTTTAAATCCTAAAAATAAAGTTATCATAAAGGTGAGAAAAGGACACTTACACAGTATGTCCTTAGTGATCGCCAAATCAACAAATGTTAGAAATGTTAAATCATATTTTTACAGCTCACAGTTCCTATATTACATAGCAAGACCAAGTACTTCAGTTGAAAAATTTAAAAGGATCTGGAAAATGTATATGCAAGGAAATGTAGTGGATAGAATTGGGCAGATTACAAATCCTGCCTCTAGCAGTGGAACTCTGTGAAAGTCACTTAAATTTGGGATGCTGCAGAATAGGATTTATCTACCAAGTGAGTTATGATGTTTTAGTGAAATGAATTCTCACATCTAATTCCCCAGCTAATCTACAGATCCTTTATTTTTTATTTGTAAATTTAAAATACTTTCTGGCACACTCCTATAATTCCATCTGCCAGGGAGGTTGAGCCTCCTGGATCTCTTGAGCTCAGGAGTTATGGGCTTCAGTTAATCAGCTTCAGTATGCCAGTTGGCTGTCTTAGCCATTTTGTTCAGCATCAGTATGGTGAAACCCTGGGTTAGGGTTGATTGTACCAGGTTGTTTAAGGAGGGGCAACTTAGCCCTGCTCTGAAACACTTGTGCCCAGGTGTTATGGGGCTCTGAGTGGCCCCAATGCTTTCAGCCTGGGACAGATAGGAAAACTCTTTGCTTTAAAAAACAAAAAACAAGGGCAGCTAGATGTCACAGTGGATAGAGCACCAGCCTTGGAGTCAGAAGGACCCGAGTTCAAATCTGGCCTCAGACACTTGACAGTACCTGTGTGACCCTGGGCAAGTCACTTCACCCCATTGCCTCAAAAAAAAATATATGTATATGTGTATATATATATATAAATAACAATAAACAACACCTCCTCCCCTTCTGACACTGATAGTTAAAATACAAAAAATATTTGAACTGCTCTTTATACCAGGCTACCTTTTAGTCTAGCAAGTATTTAGAATTCTAAGAGGATCCTATTTGGAACTTTTACATTTTAGGTTTGAGCACTTTATTTCGTGAAAAGTAGTTTTTAACTTAATTTTAAACAAAAACATTGGGATTTGCACAGCACTTTTTAAGCACTTTTTGTTTTTTTCTTATATAGTTCATATGAGAGATCCTAATAATCAGCTTCACATAATTAAAAACTTGAAAATATCAGTAAGCAACATTGTCACCCAGCCACCTCTTCCTGGAGCCATTCGGAAGCATTTGAGTGATGTAGTGTCCATCAGCCAACCTGCAGAAGGATTAGTGGCTAATGTGATTACAGCTGGAGATTATGATCTCAACATCAGTGGTAAGTAACAAGATTTATTGTGTCATTTTTAAAAAGCACAAAACAACCTAAAACTAGTTCATTTAAAATATTCAATGGTTTAAAATTCTTTGTTAACTATGTCATTAAAGACATCAATTGATATTTGGAAAAATATTATCTTTCAGTACTAACTGAATATAAATAAAATATATTTTTTAGAACTGGCTTATCCAGATTTTTGGATCCAGTAGTTTTCTTATTAAGGGTAGTATTAAGTTAGCATCTATACTGGGGAGGAGGGGGCAGCAGCAGAAGAGCTGTTCTATTCAAAGCTTTGCCAATAACTTGCAAATGATATCTGGCAACTGATTATTGTTTAGAGTATATTTATTATCTATAAAATGAATTTCACTTTATTACCTGTAAAATGAGGGTGGTTGGATTAGAATACCTAAGGCCCCTTTCAAACTTTAAACGTCTGTGTTCAGTGTAATAATAGCTAACAGCTGTATAGGGTTTTAAGGTTTGCAAAGCACCTTACATAATCTCATTTACTTACAACTACCCTGTCAGGATTATTACCCTGCTGTTATTATCTGCAATTTACAGATGAGGTAACAGGATAAGAGAGGTTAAGTGATTTGCCTAGAGTCACATAGGATCTGAGGCAAAATTCAACTCAGGTCTTCCTAATTCAAGTTCATCGCTCTATTTACTCACTAAACTTCCTGCCTCCTTCTGCCCACATAGTTTCCACATATATGTGTTAGTGAATGAATACCAACCACTGTACTAAACCCTGGAAGACACATAGGGGAGCAATGACTAGAAAAGGGTATTTAGGTTTGGGTAGTTACTGGGAGGGTGAAGAAAACAATAGGGGAAGTCCAGAGGTTATGGTAGCGATGATTTGAATACAGTTCTAGGGGTGGGTGGAGTTGGGCATAACATGATTTCAGACTGCTGAGTGAAAAATATCCTGGATCAAGATGGAGCTTAAAGCCTAGTGACTGGCCTAGCTTACTCCAGAGCAGAGTTTCTAACGTGGGGAGCATTAGGCTGCAACTCTCCTGAGTGGGCTTTGAACCATGTTAATGGTTTCTTGGCCTCTATTTCTGTTTGAATTTGACACCACTGCTCTAGAGTATGGTCTCAGTTGGAGAATGGAACTCCAATATCAGGGAGAAAAATAGCCTGGAAAAAGATGAAGATGCATGATCCCAGTGAGTTAAAAGTTTTTATACACACACACACACACACACACACACACACGAGAAATACTAATTTTGCTTCATTTTCAAATTAAAGATATATTATTAAATAGAGAAGAAATGTTATAAAATATAAAAGCAAGGATCTGGTAGGAATTCTTTTTAAAAATGTTTGAATATGATTTGAGTAGTTAAAGAATTTAAAATTAGGTTGATAAATAAATTATTAATATGAGTAAAATAAATAAGTAGTATCTGTTAGTCTAAAAACATAAAGGCTTAACTAATTGTCCTTAATATTGGATGGATTTAAGAAGATGGAAAATACATCATGTGATTTGGGTATTTCAGCAACTTAATGGAAACATAATTTTTTTTTATACCACTGTAATTTGTAGTCCAGTCTTTGTAGCATGATTATGAAACAAATTATTTCTGTGGTCACACATTAAAGCTATGAATGTAAGGATTTCCTGTAAATATATAAGATTAGATATCTTAAATGTGGTGAAATATAGGAATATTTATCTGAGCAAAGACCAGTTTAAAAGTATTTGATAATATGTCAATAAGGTGATGTTGCTATAATTTATTTTTCCCTTTATTGGCTTTTGTAGGTGAAGAAAACACCTTGAAGTAGAATAAAATTAAACTTAAATTTTAATTTGATTCTCTAATCTTTTATTTTGTCTAGAGTGGTATTTTTTTAAAAATAGACTTTAAATTATGATTAATTGATAGAATGTCTTTAGGACTATATTATGTTATCTGTATCAATCTAATCATTTTAAAAAAATATGTAAAAGGTGAAGAGGCATTATTAAATTTTTTATTATTTAAATCTCTCACATTAAAGATGAGAAAATTGAAGTTTAGAGGGGTTAAATAATAGTACAGCGTATCCCAAGAATGTCAGTACAGTTTAAGATTACTAAAATTTAAGACAGCACTAAAAGTTTTGGGACACTTTGTGCCTTAGATTTGTATTTTTTTTTTCAAAGTGCTTTTATGTTATGACTTGCCAACATTAGCATACATAATTTCATGCCCATGATTAAAAAATATAGCTTTTAGTATTGCTAAATTATAAAGTTGAATTAAAACCTTCCAAACTTGAGAATCTTTTAGAATTTGCATTTCCATAATATTTACAATACAAATATAGTATTAAGGTGACTGAATTTATTAGAGTGACTGGAATCTAATTATGTTAAGTCTATTATCTAAAAGCTTTTAAATGCTAATAAGCTAGTTTATGAATTTCATTCCATATTTTATACCCAATTTTTTATGTACATTGGTTAACAGATATTTATTAAGTGCATACTAGTGTGCCAGGCACTGTTTGAAACTTATTTTAATTACAACTGACTTGTTTAAATCGATGAATTTTAATTTTAAGATGCTGCCAATGTATCTTCCATTTTCAGTTAGATGATGAGTTTTTGTGCATGTAGTTGTTTGTGGTTGTTTTGGGTTTTTTTTTTTTAGTGAAAAGTAGCTTCTTAAAAGTTAGATGTAGTTGATTAGCCTATAGTAGTTGTTTTGACCATTCCCTGAGGGAAATATATTTTTCATCTTCCCTAAATGCATAGGAATATTGTGATATATAGATGGCGAAGGGATACAACCATGGTGAGTTTAGGTAGATTGCCTGGTGGACAAACAATTACAGGCCGCACTCCCACTGGAAATATTCATTTACTTTGAAGGGAGATTCTGACATTTCCACATCCCTGCTGCAAACATTATGAGATATAGGAAGGGAAGCTTGATATTGGCTAATGCCTCCTTTGATGACTTGGCAAAATCTTCAAGATCTAGTGGCTCTAAGCAATTGAGTATTGGAGAGCTCTGGGCTAGAATACTGGATTTTAGTTCTTTCAGTCAATCTCAGTACTGTGATAGCATGTAGCTTTAAAGAATTGTTATTTTTAGACTGATAATAAAGTAAAATTTCTTTAGGATTGAACATTTTTTTTAAAGGAAAAAATTTCATTTTAAGGATAATGTATATATTCCAGTTTGTTGCCAGCTAGATGAGCTTATGTAGTGTTTTTAAAATGGCTAGTTTTAATAGAGATGGATTACAGTAAAATTTTTAGATCTTTCTAATTTTTAGAAAGTTGAAGCTGAGATGGAGACAGTAGCAAGTCTGGAAATTAGCAAAGTTGTATAATGGATAGTGTCATGTAAAGGATTTAGCAATTATGGGGATATAGGACATTTTGATATCTTATCCATGCACACTACAGAAGTAATCAGATTGGAATTGCTTTTGTTGGCTATGGTTTTTGTGTGAAGTCATATTTCTCAGCCTTGGGGTATAGGTATGCTTAACCTACAGGCCTAATGGGTCCTAACTTTAATATCTTCTTCACTTCTTGACCCTAAGTGTCTGCTGAGTGAAGTTTGGGGAGTGATAAAATGGCTGCTGACTGCTTTTGTTTGTGGAGAAATACTCTGGGGGAAAATGGTGGATTGTTCCAATATTGTCAGTATGGTGAAAGCAAGGACAATCTTTGAAAGCAGGGACATTTCATTAAAGTCTGAAGGAAATAGCTTTGGAGTTGAAGAATATCAGGGATTTGAAAAATAAATTACTTGAACTGAATTTTGGTAGATCAGATAAGCTACTTTAATGCTTTTTCTGATCTGAAAGGCACTTAAATGTTTAGTAATGGAGATAAGCAGATATCTGACTTTGATGTTAGGTTTTGTTTGTGGATATCTGAAGAATAAAAGTTTAATTTTTTTCAGAGTTTTTTTTTTATTTCAGCCTGACTGCCAACTTAAGAAGGCCTAACATTTTTTGTTCAATAGAAAAAAAATACATAGAAAAATAGTGATGCTTTTTTTTAAAATAAAGGTTTAAAACAAAAAAAAACCTTTTCAAGCTACTGGTGAAATAGTTATAGCCAATTCTGTTATAAAGAATTCTTTATAACAAAGCTGTTCATTCTTTTGAATGAATGAACAGGTTGATAACCTATGGAAGCAGTGTGTTGCTGAGCTAATTATAATTAATTCTGTGATCTAATTATAGCAAATAATCTGGTATAATTTTTTTTTTCTTTTATCCCTGACCTTGTAACAGTACTTTTCGCTAATGAGATAATTTGATATGGTGCTATTCATATACAGGAAGGGAAAGAATTTAAGCTGTAGCTGAGTACTTTATCCTGAAAACTTATCCAAACTCCCAGGCATTTCAACAAAACAATAAATAAAGATGTAAGAGCTAGTAAAAGGAAAGAGATAAGGTCTATATTGTAATATTCTGCCTTTCACTAGTATCACAGTACTTTTCACTGGTGATCTGATTTATTTCATTTTTGAATTCTGCAAACTATAGATCTTTATCTTTGTAGGAGAATTATCAGACACAAAGTAGTCTATGGAATTTGTTATGCATTTTTACCAGGACTAAATCATTTAATAATAATGCTGTGAATTAACAAGGCAAATTTCCGTTCTCTTCCACTGATGTTGTTGGACACACACATACCCTTCAGCCCCTTTGCCCTACCCACCCACTCATTAAAAGGAAATAATTGGTATCTGTTCATGTAAATTGGCTTAGTTTAACAATGCCATATTTTTTCTATCAGATCAATCAATTAAAGCTAGTGTTCCTTGGTACAGTAATTGGAAAGACACACTGATGGAACTGAAAGAATCCACGTTATATTCAGGTATTTCTTGTGGTGGATTTGAGTTTTCCATATCGCCCTTAGTCTTCTTGTTGGTGTACTCCATCAACTTTTGCTTATTCTGCTCTTCCATTTAACCATCTTCCTTACTTGATACACCTTTACAATATTTCCAAAAATATGTAGCATTGGTGATGGCTGTTGGCTTCTTTCCTTTTAACTTTTTTCTTTGGTCTTTAATTAGAACATTAATTTTATAAATTATAGACATTGCCCCTTAATAGAATAATTTGAACTTCAC
Source organism: Vombatus ursinus (assembly GCF_900497805.2). Classification (NCBI taxonomy): domain Eukaryota; kingdom Metazoa; phylum Chordata; class Mammalia; order Diprotodontia; family Vombatidae; genus Vombatus; species Vombatus ursinus. The sequence continues at coordinate 13,383,028 of NW_020955033.1, forward strand.
TTTATTCTGAATAGTAAATAGACAGAATGACCATGTTTTTGTTTCTAAATATATAATTTACTTTAAAAAACATTTTAAATGTCTTCCATGTTATTGATTACATTGCTGTAAATGTCACAATACTGTATTTAGAGTAAAAACATTTACTGATGATAAATAGTATTTTAGGGGAGGAATGTCTAATGTGGTTTATTAACTTGCTGTCATTTTCCTAAATGTAGGTCTTTCCAGGACAAAAAACCATGATTAACACTTCATCATTTTGAAAGCTTTCTTTAAAGTGTTGCCTATAGGAAACTACAGGATTAACTTCTTATTTGAAATTCTTAGATACTTGTTAGTCTATTGCTTTGTGTTAACCACATGTAGTTATAAAATTACTTGTAACTTTTAAATGAAATGTAACTTTTGGCAACAACTAAAGTTACACATTTTGTACTCTTTGCTGTTTTATTACTTCATTGTAGTGTACTGGTTAATGTGTATATAATGCTGAACACATATATACTTAATAGATAACTTGCTGGTTGATTAGAACAAGTTTTCTTTAACTTTTTGTATTGTGAACCTCTTAGGCAGTCAGGTGAAACCTATGGATTACTCAGAATAATGTTTTAAAATGCATAAAATACATAGAATTACAAAAGAAACAAATAATATTGAAATACAGTTATAAATTTTTTTTAAAGAGTTTACAGACCCCTGGTTAAGAAACCTTGATTTAGAAATTGATTTCATGTTGTTGGTTTTTTAAAAGTATATTTAATAATCAGGCAATTCTAGTTTTTGTAAAATTTAAGTAAAATTAAACCTATTGTTTTTTTATCACCTACATTTCCCAATATACCCCTCCATCCACTTCAGTCCCACTTTATATCCTACTTCAGTCAGCCTTTATAAGGAAGAATTTTTAAAATTAAGCAAAACTAACACATTGAGAATGTTTGACATTATCTGTAGTGTTGTACACCCAAACTTTCCCACCTCTGAAAAAAAAGAAAAAGAGAGAGAGAGATGCCTTTTCTTGGGAGGGGATCTCTCTCTCTCTCTGTCTCTGTCACAACTTTTATTGATAACTGTTTTGTGCATCACTTACATTTTTACAATGTGTCCCTACCCCTCCCAGAGAACCATCCTATACAACAAAAAAAAAAAGGTAGTTCAGCAAAACTAACCAACACAAGACTTGATATGTGCAGTGTTCCATGCCCATAATTATTCTCCTTCCTGTCTCTTCCCTCCCACTCCCCAAGAAAGCAGGAAGTTGATTTCTTATATCTCTTCTTTGGAATCGAGCTTTGTCATTACCATTTTATATCATTCACTTTCAAATATTCTGTTATTGTTCTGGTATAGTTATTGTGTATATTGTTTTGCAATTGTAGTTTGTTATACCCAGTGGAATTTTTTAGGTGATATAAGTAATAATAGTTCTTCACAGTTGTATAATATTTTAGTAGTTTACGGAGTGTTTTGTGTACAGCATCTCATTTGATTTCTTAACAGTATTTCCTTACTAGTATATATAGTTATACCCCAAAGCAGTATCAACTGTGATTCCAACATAAGGGGAATCATTTTATTTGGCAGGGAGCTTTAGAGATGCTGAAGTCCAACCTCCAGTCCCTCCACCTTCCCACCCCACCCCTACCTTTTAAACAGATGATGTTAAAGAGGTTGAAGGATTTGTTCAAAGATGCCTTTCAGGAAGATACTGGAGGCCTGGTTAACTTTAGGACATTTATTACGTCTTTTTATGTTTTACTGTTGAACTAGTGTTCTAAAGTTTTAGTACTAAAATGAGAAAGATAGGTTGGAGCCAGTTTGTAGAAATCCTTTAAAGTAAATTAAAAAAAAAAAGATCCTTGAATCACTGGAGTATTTTGCAATATGAGTAAAAATAGTGCTTAGTAGTAACTTAAATATTTTACTGTGGACTTTGGTTATAGATTTTCAGAAAAACAGAATTTCGTGGAAGATTTTTAGGCTATAGCCAAATCACAAGGTAGAAGGATTCACAAATCTTAGTGGAAACAATTTTCTTAATATCATTAGATATAAACTATATGGTTTCCATTTAGTTTACTTCTTGACCTTAGAAGTTTTTTCCTTGTCACACTCAGGATTAGTTAATGTTATTGGAAAAAAAAATGCCACATTAACTGCTGCTTAATTTTGGGGGGATTTATAATTGAAGGGAAGTAGTTTGCTTCCTGGTACAAATCCCTGCCATTTCTAATAAGGGAAATTATAATTCCTTTATACATTTAACTGTATTATTATTAGTAGGGATATAAAAGAATGTAGGTTTTTAATTTATGTTAGAATTTTAAAGCAAATATTAGTATTTGTAATGTTCTACATGACTCATGACTATTGTGTTCAAAGTTCCAAAATATAATTGTATGCATCTACCACATAATGTATTAGAAGCCTTTGGTGCTCAAAATACAGAGACTTTTTTAGACTGAAATTTAAGAAAATATTTAATTTTTCATTCATACTTTTTTGGTAATCAAATATATGGTCAATTTTGGTGCTTGAATTATATAGTCAATAAAGTAAGATATATTCTTTATATTAATGGCCTTTAACAAATATTTCTAGAAAATTTTTAGGTTAGCTGCAGTGGGACATACCTATCTAAATGAGGTTCAACAGTCTATATAGGACTAAGTAAAGAATTTGTACTCTCTTCCAGTTTTTCTTTAAGAACTGCCATTGTCCCATGGATCCTTGCTTGAGTTTCCAGTTCTCTTCCACCATAAATGTTTAGAATCTAATGAACTGAATTTAGGGACATATATTTTCAAGTATCTTATTTGTTCACTTTAGCCAGCATAGTTGATTATTTCTTTTCCCTTACTTTCTATGGTTACTATATGCCTGGAAATAAAATGAAGAAATTGAATGCAGTATATAATTTTGAGCTATATTGAAGGGGGAGAGGGAAGGAGAAGGAAAGATAATCAAAAGTAAAAGTAAATTAACTCTTGGCTTTCTTCTTTGGATATCCTTTGTGTTCAACCAGATTTTTTTATTGCCCTTTTTTTTTACTTCATTACTAGGGATACTAACTTTAAATGTGTACATATTATGAACATAGACTATAATTTTTTAGGCTTATGTGATATATATATGTTGGTTGAAGAGAAAATTACTGTGTCAGTAGTTACCAGCCTATCATCTACTTTGCTTTCTTTTATTATCTTTTGAAAATTAATTGCAGAATATCTAAGATGCTTTCTTTTCTGCTTTGTGGTAATAATGCTGTTGCTCAACTGTGTATAATTCTTTATAGTTTACCAAATATTTTCTCATCTGTTACTTCATATAAGTATCAAAACAGCTTCATGAAGTAGTAGTAGTAGTAGTGCAGATATCATTGCCATTTTACACTGAAGGTCAGAGAGAAAAGTAACTTGCTCGAAGTTATAGAATTTGTATATGGTAGAATTTAAGTCTTCTCACTCCAAGGCCATTGTTTATTATTTTTATTAGCTAGTTTCCTGACAGAATAATGGGATTTATGTACACAAAAGACAAATTAGGGGAATTTTATCCTAATTTTAGTAGAGTTGGTTAAATTACTCCTTATTTCTTTTTAAAAATATATTTTTATTGATATCTTATGTGTCGTAGATGTACCACTGTATTCTGTCCACCCCTCTGCAAGAAAGCCTGTTCTTTATTTCTTGTTAAGGTAGATTATTATTCAGCTAATTTGGAGCCCTTTCCAGTACCTCGCATAATATTTTTTAAGTTGTAAGGCAATATTCAGCATGTTGTCATTGAGAAAAGTTTGTTTGATCAATATATTGTTAGATAAGACCAGATTCAGTTCTAGTGAATGTTTTATGTTGTTTGTACAGAAAACCATGGCTTTTTTTGTGGTTATTAGAACAAATTCAAATAAAAAAAATAGTATAGTCAGTATGTAGTAGGCTTAATAATTGAGTTAGTTACTTTGATATTTTACGACTAGATACATATGCCCACAAGAGAAAATATATCTCCCACTAATATATGATCTATTCTAATTCATTTTGAGATACATTCACCTTTGATTCTATTCGATAGATGTTGTTTAATGAAATACTATAAGATTATTGTTAATAAAATAGTCTCATCTATAATTTAAAACCATGGTATGGTACTCTGTTTTAATTGTATAGTGCTTTTTTGTCTTATAGCTAAAAGTAGTGGTCTCTTATGTGGACTTGTGACAGGCAAGTTGAAAGAAATGTGGGTTTGTATGAGTTTCAGACAACTTAACTCCAGTTTTAATTTCTTAAAGCATGCTTTTTTCTTTTAAGAAATATTTTTGGGAGGTGGGGGAAACAACTATTGTCACATTATTTTCTGAAGTTTGAATTTGCATGTTCTAATTATGCCTTCTACATTTATTAATTTTAATTGTAAATATTTCCTTATGAAGAATTTTACCTTTGTAAATATTTTTTCAATTTCAGCTACTACTCCATGGTTTGAATCTTACCGAGAAAGTTTTCTTCAGTCCATGCCAGCATCAGATCATGAATTTCTAAACCACTATTTGGCATGTATCCTTTAAACTTAAAGATAGGTGTTATTAGTTTTGAAAGCATTTTTATGCAGGAAAAATTATGGAAATTGTATGGAAATCTTCTTTAATGATTGTCTCAAGGGCTAATCTATCATTGTTACCCTTTGTCTAGGTAGCTCTTTAGCAAAAAGAAAACCAAAAGCATCTATTAAATGCTAGCTATATGCTAAGCACTGTGCTAAGTACTGGGGATACAGAGAAAGGCAAAAACCAGTCCATGTTTTGGAGGAGCCCATAGTCTAATGGGGGAGACAACATGCAAACAACCATATATAAACAAGATGTAGACAGGATAAATTGGAGGTAATCTTAAGGGGGAAGGTACTACTAGCATTAAGGAAGTGGGAGGGTGCAACAGAAAAGTAAAAACAGTCCCAGTCCTCAAGGAGCTTGCATTCTAAAGGGGGAGATAACATGTAAATAGCAGATGTGTGTAATATATATACAGAATATATGGAAAGTTATCTCAGAGGGAAAGGCATTATCAGCTAGGAAGACCAAGAAAGGCCTCTTGCAGATGGAATTTGTGACTTAAAGGAAACCATAGAAACTGAGGTGAGGAGAGAAAGTGTACTAGGCACAGGAATAGCCAATGCAAAGGCACAGAGACAGGAGAAGGGAGTGCCTTGTGCAAGCATAGCAAATAGACTATAATAATTATGTGGTAGAGTGTGGGGAGGAGAAGAGTAAAGAAGTAAAGACTAGAGAGGTACAGAGGGACCAGGTTTTGAAGAGCTTTAAATGCCAAACAGAGGAATTTATCATTGATCCTACAGGGAACCATTAGAGTTTATTGAGTAGGGGAGTTATATGGTCAGATTTTTGCTTTAGGGAAATAATTTTGATAGTTGAGTAAAAGATTGGCAAGGAGAACAATTAGAAGGCTCTGCAATAGTCCAGGTGAGATGTATTGAGGGTCTTACGTGGCTTAGTGGCTTTATGAGAAAAGAGGATGTATATGAAAGATGGATATAAGAACAGAGAGAAAAGAAAAGATTTGGCAGTGGATTTATTTATGTGAGGTGAGGAAGTTGAGGGTGGCAGAAAGATTAGGAGACTGGGTGACTATGATGATGATGGTACCCTTGACTGAAATAGCGAGGTTAAGAGGGAAGTATTTGGCGGGGGGGATGACAAGTTCATTTTTTTTTAATATGTTGATTTTAAGATACCTATGGGACATTCAGTTTGAGATCTCCAAAAAGCAGTTGGTAATGTAGGGCTGTAACTAAGGAGCAAGACTAGTTCTCAGTATAGATCTAGGAATCATCTATATAGAAATGATAATTGAATAAACCCATAGGAGATGATGAGATTACCAAGGGACAGATATTATAGAGGAGGAAAAAAGAAATGAGCCCAGGAAAGTCTTGGGGAACATTCAAATTTAATGGGCATGACTTGGATAAAGGCCTCGCAAAGAAGATTGAGAAAGCAGTGTTTGAAAACCTAGAGAGGAGATGGTGATCGATAGTGTCATGGGCTGAAGAGAGGTCGAGAAAGGTAAGGATGGAGAAAAGACCATTAGATTTGGTAATTAAGAGATCTTTGGCAATTATGGAGAGAGCAGTTTCATTTGAATGATGAAGTTGAAGTCAAATTTCAGACAGTTTAGAAAAGAATAAGAAGAAAGGTGGAAGCACCTACTGTAGATGGCCTTCTTAAAGAGTTTAGCTGAGAAGTAGAACAGAGATACAGTATAACAGGTAGTGGGGATAATTGGATCAAGTGAAGATCCTTTAAAAATGGAGGAAACATAAGCATGTTTGTAGGCAGCAAGGAAGGAGCCAATTCAGTGTCTCTAGTGGAGAGATTAAAGGTAAGAGAGAGAATGAGAATGATAGAGGCAATTTGCTGGAAAAGACAAGAGGGGATGGGATGAAGAGTGCAAGGCAAAAGGCTACCACTTCATGTGATATGGGTGCAGAGGGAAATAATTAGAAAAGATGTTTGAGTGACATGAGATGAGGCAGAGGGGAGAAGAGGGAACTCTTGGCAAATGGGTCTCATTTTTCAGTGAAGTATGTGGTAAGGTCCTCAGACTAGTGAGAATGTCATAGAAGCTTAAGGAGAGACACAAAGGTTGAAAATAGCTACTGTGGAAAGTGGGATAATGAATTGGTTAGGGAGGACTTTGAGAATCAAAAGAGTTCAGGAAAAAGTTGTCCATTCACCTTCCCTTCAGAAGATATGGTTTTCAAAAAGAGAAAACCTAAACTCATAATAGTAATTGTGATCTTGTTTTCTTATGATACTAATGCTTTAAAAATTAGAAATCCAAGAGAAATTATCCATAGAATTAATTAGCCTCATGTTCTATTACAGGGGTGGGGAACCTGCAGCCTTGAGACCACATGTGGCCTTTTAGGTCCTTGAGTTTGGCCTTTTAAAAAAAAATTATTTATTTCTAGTGTTTAGCATTCATGTTCATAAGCTTTTGAGTTTTCAGTTTTCCCCTCTCCCCAAGAAGGCATGCAAATTGATATAGGCTCTACATATACACTCATATTAAACATATGAACAGGCAGTTTTCAGAGCAAGAAATTAAAGTTATCTATAGTCATGTGAAAAAATTCTCTACATCACTATTGATAAGAGAAATGCAAATCAAAACGACTCTGAGGTACCATATCACATCTATCAGGTTGGCTAACATGACAGAACAGGAAAATGATAAGTGTTGGAGAAGATGTGGGAAAATTGGAACACTAATGCATTATTGGTGGAGTTGTGAACTGATCTAACCATTCTGGAGAGCAATTTGAAGCTATCCCAAAGGGCTATAAAACTATGCATACCCTTTGATCCAGCAATAGCACTTCTAGGTCTGTATCCCAAAGAGATCATAAAAATGGGAAAAGGAACCACATGTACAAAAATATTTATAGTAGCTCTTTTTGTGGTGGCCAAGAATTGGAAATTGAGGGGATGCCCATCAATTGGGGAATGACTGAACAAGCTGTGGTATATAAATGTAATGGAATGTTGTTATGCTATAAGAAATGGTGAGCAGGCCAACTTCAGAAAAACCTGGAAAGACATATATGAACTGATGCTGAGTAAAGTGATCAGAACCAGGAGAATATTGTACACAGTAACAACCACACTGTGCAATGACTGACTTTGATAGACTTGGCTCTTCTCAGCAATGCAAGGACCTAAGACAACTCCAAAAGACTTATGATGGAAAAAGCTATCCACATCCAGAGAAAGACCTGTGGAATCTGAATGCAGATGGACGCATATTATTTGCTTTCCTTTTCTTTTGTTGTTTTGTTTTGATTCTTCTTTCTCGTGGTTCCTTCATTGGTTGTAATTCTTCTTTACGTCATGACTAATGTGAAAATGTTCTTAATATGAATGTATAGGTGGAGCCTATGTCAGATTCCATGCCGTCTTGAGGAGGGGGGAGGGAAAGGAGGGAGGGAAAGAAAATTTAAAACTCAATCTTATGGAAGTGAATGTTGAAAACTAAAAATTGATAAGTAAGTTGTTTAAATAAAAAACAGAAAAAAGAAAAAATAATTTATTACAATAAAATACTTATGTGTCATTATGTATTGTGATAGTTACCTTAATAATATGTTTTGCAAGGTATGTTGGTAGCATCTTCTAGTGAACCTGAACCTGTGGAACAGTTTTTGAAATTGTCCCAAGAGCAGCATCGAATTCAGCATAGCAGTGACTATTCCTACCCCAAGTGGTTTATACCAAATACACTCAAGTATTACGTCCTGTTGCATGATGTAAGTGCAGGAGATGAACAAAGGTAGGCTTCTTGTTACGTTAGCTAAAATATTGTTGATTGTTCTGAATTATGAATTTCTATTTGCTCTAAGAAAGTAAAATTCTTTGGTATCTTGAGTCTGTTAATAATCGCAGCCTTTTTACTCTGGTGTTTTTTTAAATTGCCAGAGTTTATCACTTTGGCCAAGTAACATCATGTAAACCAACCCTTTCTATACGTATAGGTTTTTACTATTAAAGATCCTTGTTTAACATGTACTAGATTGTAGTGAGAGTTTATTTTTGAGGGTAACTTTTTATTTAGTAACTGGTCAGTTACAGTAACAAACAACCTAGTAGAAAGGATTGTTTATTTGATAAATTAGAGGTAGTTCAGATTGCCAGTCATTAAAGACTGCAACTGGAAAGGAAACACGTTAACTAAACAATTCCTTCTGCACCTTCGGTTTCTTCTTTCATCTTCCTTTCTTCTTTTCCTTTTCCTTCCAAACTTTGAAGGGAATGGTAGTAATAAACAAACATAACTTTTGCAAATGTCAACCTGTTATATTCTTAATTATACCATGGTAGTCTGCCAGCACAGGTTCTCCAACCCTCATGAGATGTTCAAATTCAGGCAAATTTTTAGTCAGGCTGATATGAGTTTTAATGCATTGCTGTTAGATAAATTGCAATATTTAATTTTTGGTTTGTCAGAAAGTTTAATTTTTCTGGATTTCTTTTAAAGATAGGAGTAATCTCTTAACATTGCATAAAGATTACCATTTGACATGTGATTTTTCTTTTTCTTTTTTAAAAAAATTTTCAGAGCTGATTCACTTTATGAGGAAATGAAGCAGAGATATGGAACTCAGGGTTGCTATTTGCTTAAAATTAATTCTCGAACGTCTAATCGATCATCAGATGAACAAATACCAGATCCTTGGAGTCAGTATCTTCAGAAAAATAGTATTCAAAACCAGGTATATGTAAAAACAAGTAAATAAAATACAAACACAAATTCTCCAAACCTACTTATGATGATTTTAGAATAACTTTTTTTTGCTACTCTGTAGGACCTTGACCTAACTATAATGGTTCTACAGTGGTTATTTTTTGGAATGTGATTAATTAAACTGAGTCATGAGCAGACTAGCATTAGAACAAGTAGTCTGAGTTTATTTTAACCACTGATGACAGATCCTTCCTTATAAAGCTGTGCTTTTTCCAGATAAGAAAAATAAAAGTTAGCTGATCATTTCTCGATAAACTGAAAAATTATTTGCACATTTGAACTTGGGTTAAGTTTATTAGGAATGTAGAAGATAGAATTCATATTTTATAAAATTATTGTGTTATGAATGACTATAGCAAATTCTTGATTAGCCATCTATTCTTGGTGGTAGTAGCCCTTTTCTCTGACAAGCTCATCCATCACCCGTTATTGATGCCCTGCCACCTTCTCTAGCTTATATTATTTAGATGCATGGAATTTTCTTCCTGACTTATCATAATTTCTTTATTCCTTCTAAGATCTCATTCATTTTTTTTTCTACTCCTTTCATTGTTCTCAAGTAGTAAAGAAGCCATTTTGCCGGGGGAAGGTACTGAGGTGGGAGAGCAATGACAGTTTTTCCAAATCCTTCTCTGATTTGTAAGACTTATATTCCATCTTAGACTATACCAATTAGTGTATTCCTTTTGGTATGTTGACTGTACTTTCCTGTTAGGAAAAGCTTCTTTTAAGGAAGCAAAAGATATTTTGATGTGCTGTACAGCATTACCTCATTAACCTGTGTTAGTGTATTGCTTGTTTAAGATACTGAATGTGACATGAAAATCTCAGTTGTAAAGAATTTGCATTTTATTTCCTGAGTTTCTTATATGACTGCTAGTAACCAATCTATATATTTCTTTTTATGTGTAAATTTATCTGTACATAGTGATTTTTCACTTATGTAGAAATCATCCCAGAACTGATATTTTAGTTAAACTAAGAGATTGTTCCAGATCTGTTGATTGCTAACTGTTCTTGTATGGTGCTAAGGCAAAGACAGTGGGATAAAATAATTAACCATTTGGATGTGAGAGAATCTAAAACTTTAAAAAAAAAAGCAAAACCAACTAAATATTCCCCTTCAGGGCTACATTTATATAGGAAGAATGCCAAGGACTTGAAAGAAGCTGGGGTGGGAAGGAGGCCAGAAGGTAAGCTATCCAGATTGAGAACCACTGGCAGACAGGACTCAACTGAGCATTAGCTAATATACCCACAATCCCATTGGACACTGATGTACATCTTGTGTGAAATGTCCAGATATGCTTAACCTTCAGCATAGAGACCACCACAGTCTTTTTACATATATCCATCTTACTTGAACATACGCACTTCAGTTTTCTGTGACATTCTTCATCATATTTTCCTCTCCATGCCCAATTAGCTATTTGACAATTTGTTCTTTTTCTCAAACATCCTACTCTTTCATAGACATATACATGAGCATCTCTAAATTTAAGGAAACATATGCAGAAATGTACATACTTAGGTGCAATGAATAAGCATACAGATGGAATAAATGCCATTTGAAACAATTAGCATAGCTGAGTTGTAAGGTAAATAGGTAAGTAGATGAAATTTCTGGTTAGGTAGTAAATATTGTTTTGTTAAAAAATGCACTTGTCAGGAACAATCAGCAAAGCAACTGTACTGTGTTACTGGGTTTAGTGATTTTGTTTTACTGTCTAAGTATAGTATCTAATCCATTTTTTCTTTTAATAGGAATCGTATGAAGATGGTCCTTACACTATAACTTCAAATAAGAATGCTGATAGTAGCATGCTTTCATTGGATGGACTGGATAATGAAGTCAAAGGTCTATATTCTTTAATTTCTTTAATTTTTGCCAATTTTTCATTATAAAAAAGTATATTAAGTTGCTAAAATAGACCCACTTTTATACACAAAGGTAATTCCATTTGAACATGTTAACTTCTATTCAGGAGACTTAATATAAATCATTATATTTGTCTTATGTAAAAATAATTCTTTTTAATAGCAGTCATATAAATGAATTTTAAAAAATTCTTTAGAGAGTAGTAACAGCATTAAGATTAATTTTAAATACTATTTGAAATTTTTAATAATTTGAGAATTTCACTGTTAATATATTTAATGTTTTGATTTTGATAAGAACTTAATTGTAACAACTTCTTTTAATTTAGTTTTCAGTCTTTTAAAAATATTCTAATATCTCCCTAAATAGATTTCAGTTTTAGATTTCTTAATTTAAGATGAATTTTGAGTCATATTACATTGGGATTTTATGGGCATAAATTTTGATATTATTTCTAGATTTTACATGTTAAGGTTAATTGCAAGTATATATTTGAAAATTACTATTTTCTGTCTAATCAAGACTATAATTTTCTATTACATAATGTTAACAAAAGACAACTTCCGTTTTTTAAATAGATGGTTTACCAAATAACTTCAAAGCTCACCCACTTCAATTGGACCAGTCCAGTGACCCTGCCAGCAACTTTGATGGAGCTGATCACATAAAATCTATGCTGTCAATACATGAAACAAAAAAAATGAACACAGGAATACTTCATGGTGCATGTTTAACTCTCACCGATCATGATCGAATTAGACAGTTCATACAAGAATTCACATTTCGAGGTCTTTTGCCACATATAGAGAAAACAATTCGGCAACTAAATGATCAGGTAAAATTTTAGTAAATTATAAACATTGAAAAAGGAATGTTCCAATTTGCTCTTTGCCAAAGAGGCAGTATGGAATAATGGAATGAAGTCTGTAGTTAGTAGATCTGGGTTCTAGTTTTGGCTCTGGCACTTATCAGTCATGTGAACATAGTTAAGTCACTTAAACTTTTAAAATTTAAATTTCCGCATCAGTTCAGTGAAAAGATTGATTTACAATAATCTTTTCACTGGATACCTCACAGGGTCTTGGTTAAGACCCTTGTAAACTATTAAAGCACTGCAGAAAAATAACTTATATTTGAAGGTATGTTAATGTTCTTCTAAAGCTAGTTCTGCCTAAGTCTTTGTTAATAGTATATTGATAAACAGGAAATAAGCCCATAAGTATATGTGAATAAATATGCATGACATTTACATAAAATATCATGCAATTGCCTGAAATTGGTGAGGTTTTATGCATTTCTAAACTTTAAATTTCATTATTAGCAGAGGAGTCTCTCCACATACAATTCTTTATGTAAATTCACTTTATGCAAATTCAACCTTATGTAAAGAATTCTGAAAAAAATCTGCACACCTATGTTAACTTTATGTTATTGTGCATACTTTATCATTAACTTTACCTTTCATTTCATAATTTTGATTATTATCATGGTATAGTATTTAATTTGACTGCATTTTAGTACATTTTGTGAGGTATTATTTTGTGTATGCCTTTGTTATATAGGGGCAAATTCGCATTACGTAAAAGTCACTTTATGTAGAGGTCTGTGGAGTGGTCCACTTAAAGCAAGAATTGTTTGTACCCAAAGACAGTATCCATGCATATGGAAAAGATAAGATTCTCAAAGGTACATGTATTTATATGTAAACAAACTGAATTATTTAAATTCCCCAGGTTTCTACTTTGAAATATAGAAGAGTTTCTTGATAATGTTTTCAAGCTACAACAAGCTTGGCCTTCCTTGTTAGTGAGAATTGATCTTTTTTTTTTGGTTGTTATTGTGCCATTTTGGGAATAGTAAATCCCTCCAGTTTAATATTTAGTCATTGAAACTATTATTTTAAAAATAATCTTTTGTTGGAATGGAATTGAACGTTTGGCTCTTACTCTATCAGGCTTTTTGAATTCTAGAATTCTGTTCATAATAGCAGCAAGTATACAAATAATTATGTTTATGAGAGTATTAGGCTATGAACATAACTGTACTTAATATTGTTATAAATAGATTTTCCAAATTTGCTGTTGTAAAAATAAAAAATTGCTATTATAAAAATCTGATCTGTTGTTAGTGAGAATTTTTTTTTTCAGAATAAGTTTTTTGAAAAACTAAATTAACTGAGATTCTGGTAGAAGAAAACTGCTTATCAAACTTGAGACTTTTAATGGACTATGAGCTCAATATGAGTTATCAGTGTGACATGGTAGCCAAAAAAAGATATTAGTATTCTAGATTCCCTTAAGACGTAAAGAATCCAGAATGAAGGTTGTGGTAATTCTACTGTACTTTGCCCTGATCAGACCACATTAGAGCATTTTACTTGGTTCTGGTCACTATATTTTAAGAAAGACATTGACTCACTTTATTGCTTAAAGGATTGGGGGGAAGGAGGGGGCACTGTACATGGTGAAGAGACTAGAAGCCATACCAGATGAAGATGGGGTGGGAGTGGGGAGAGAAAGGAAAGCAAAATACAGTAGTTATCTTCAAGGATCTGGTTGTATAAGGAGGATTAGATTTGTTCAGTCTTTTGACTAAGGGGGCAGAATTATGAGAAACCAATGGAAGGTGATAAAAATTTAGGTTTTGTATTAAAAATCCAGACTTAGGCTTGATGTTGGGAAGTTTAAGTGGGAACGGTGACCTGTGGAAGTAATCTGTCCTTCTTATGATAGAAGCCTTTAAACAAAACTTGAATGATTACTAATCAGGGATGTTATAAACATGCCATGTCAGGTTGGACTCTGGCCTCTGAAGAGTCTCTTTTCGGCCTCATATTCTGTTACTGTGTGAAGAAAGTTTACTACATTTTTATTAAACCTGTACCTGTGATTTCATTAGCTTGGAGAACTTTTGGTGTAAAAACTCCATCCACAGATGCAGATCAGCGTCTTGTCTGTAATACATAGTCTTAGAGAGATATCTAGGGTATAAAGAAGTTAAGTGACCTGCTCATAGTCACATTGCTAATTATACGTCAAAGGCAGAACTTGAATCCATGTCTTTCTGACTCCACAACTAGCCTCTCTATCCACTGTGTACTACTATTGCCTCTAATTATATAAATAAGACAGCTTTTAATACTGAGCTGCTTGGCTTATTTGTCACTATTCTTTAAGCACCCTGTAACTATTTCCTAAATGAATGACTGTCATAGACAACAGCTGAGTGATGAACTGACTAATGCTTGCCTTCACTATTTCAGAGGAGCCCTAGTCATTTTTCATGGCCATGTTTTTACCAGCCACCCAGCAGGACCTCACCAGGCTTTCCCCTTTGTAGGTCTAGAACCATAATCAAATCAATTCTTCCATTTCTCCTGAAAAGGGTATGTCAGGCCACTCCTCTGTAGTTCCATGCTGCATCCCTGTAATTTTCCAAATATAAATATGTGTTTGTTTGTGTGTGTATAAAGATATACATACACACACACACACACACACACACACACATACATATATATTGTCTCCCCTTTTGAAATCTAAGTTCTGTGAGAGTATGGGTTGCCTTTGCTTTTGTATTTGTATCCCCAACATTTAGCACAGTGCTTGGCACATAGTAAGTGTTTAATAAATTTTTTTTTGTTTCATTCATTCACCTATATACAGAATATATACAAAATGAATAAGACGTAATTTTTGGAGGAAGGAAACAAGAAGCTGGAGGTATTAGAAAAGGCTTCATGTAGGCACTTGAGCTGAGTTTTGAAGGATACTGAGAAAGTCTGGGTAGCAGTAAGGAAGGAGAACATTCCAGGCATGGGAGATTGCAATTATAAAGTCACTATTATGGAAGAATGGAATGTTGTGTATGAGGAACAGCAAGTGACCAGTATGGTTGGACCATAAAGTAGGTGGAAGGGAGTAATGTCTTCAGAGGCCTAGAAAAACAGGGAGGGGCCAGATTGTAGAGTTTTAAATGACAGAGGAGTTTATATTTGATTCCAGAGGTAATAGCCACTGGAATTCATTGGGGAGAGATGTATTTGGGTGACATGGTCAGACCTATGTTTTAGGCAAATCACTTAGGCAGCTGTGTGGAGGATGAATTAAAGTGGGGAGAGACTTGACAGGGGGAGACCCACTTAGGTGTCTATTGCAATAGTCCAGGTGGAAGGTGATAAGGGCCTGAACTAGGCTAGGGCCTGTGTGGGTAGATAGAAGGGAATGTATAGGAGAGATTTTGTTGAGATAGAAACAATAAAATTTAACAAATGGTTGGATAAATGGGGTGAGAATGAGGACTTGCAGAATAGAAGGTGAATTTGGGTGGAAAGTTAATGAGTTTTGTTTTGGGACGTGCTGTGTTTCAGATGTCTATGGGACATTGATTTCAGAATGTCCAAAAGATATTTGTTGATGTGAGATTGGAACTCAGACGACATATAAATGGATAAATGGATCTGGGAGTCATTTCTGTAGAGAAGATAATTGATCAAGAGAATGTTGCAGATTCAGTTTACCTAAATTTTAACAAGGCCATTTGATAAAGTTTCATTTAATTCTATAAAAAAGATGGAGAAATATTGGGCTAGACAGTAGGAATTGGTGGAAGTAATTGAGGATTTTTAGTCTTTACTTTTTAGCAGAGAAGGCTTGGTGGGTAACAGCTGCAAGTATTTGAAATACTATTAATGTGAAATTTAGAACAGACTTATTCCTAGGAGCATGGGATGGAAAGTATTTATGTTTGAGATTCAGGAAAACTTCCTAATATCTAGAGCTATTAAAAGTAAAATTGACTGCCTTGAGGCTATGGGTTCCCCCTCATTAGAGGTCTTCAAACAAAAACTGATAGACGACTTGTTCAGTATGTTGTGGAGATGATTGTCTTTCATGTATAGATTAAGTTCTGAGGTCTCTTCTTACTCTTATTCTGGGAATAAGATTTTATTGCACATTACTGATATTTTTAGTATTTTTTTCTCAGCACTTTTATAATTCTGCACAATTTTCCCACAAATGCCATGCTGTTGGTTGAACAGTTAATAACTAATATCAGATTTCTTAAATGCACAAGAAGAATACTAGTTTTATTCTCATTTATTCAGATGTTTAAACTTTCCTTTCTAGCTGATATCAAGAAAAGGATTGAGTCGATCATTATTTTCTGCAACTAAAAAATGGTTCAGTGGCAGTAAAGTTCCAGAAAAGAGCATCAATGAGCTAAAGAATACATCTGGACTGCTGTGAGTAAAATTTTAATCTCTTGTTGAATGACTATGTGTAATTTAATTATCTTTAAAAAATCCTAGAATTTTAGTAGACAGATTTAAAGTATTTCATTTAACAGTAAGCAACATGAATATTCAAATTCATGGTATATTTCAGAAAGTTTTTAAGTATGTTAATATCTAAAGATAGCTGACTATGTGATTTTAGGTAAGCTGTTTGCTGTATTTGTTGAAATATATGCTTTTCCTCCAAAATCTGACTTGTATAAAATGCTGTTTTTCATAATATTATTGTGTGTGTGTGTGTGTGTAATTTCATTGTAAAAAAAAAAATCTCATTATAGAGTCAGCTAGTAAACATTTATTAAGCACCTACTGTGTGCCAAGTACTGTGCTAAGCACTGGGGATGCAAAAAGGGGCAAAATACAGTTCCTACTGTCAAGCAGCTCATAATGCAGTGGGGAAGGGTTGAGAGATGGCATTTTTGCCCAGATCACCCAGCATACTTCTTCCAGAAGAATCTAGAAAATATGTCAGACCAAATTCTGAATGGGAAAGCTAAGAAAAAAATCACAGTGAATCATTTTTCCAGCCCAGGGCAGTTTAGGAAGGCAGAGAGGTATATATATCCTAGGGTAGGGCTGCCCAGGAGTTCAACATGGTGGAAACAGAGTTGGGATCTAGTGCATTCCAAGCCCTGAGGTAGAGCACCAGAGCAGGAAGCACTGGGGCAGAAAGAGATCCCAGAGAACTCCTGAACTAGTGCTAGGAACAGAAACAGATGACATCTGGCATCTTTGTCACCCATTCACCAGTTCCAGAGGAGTAGCCTCGACCAAGTGTGGATTCTTAGCTGAGCACTAGCACAAAACAAATTCCAGAAATTTAACCATATGTCTCTGAGCACAGGAACAGAGTGGCAAATCAGTTCTAACCTTTAGCCCAGCACATAGGTCTGCAGTGGAGAGCTAGTCATTCAGTTGCTATGAACCTGCAAAACTTTTAGCAAGCTAACAAGGACTGAATTCAGCAACAGTATACTGAAACTCAATTACACACACAAGCCAGCAGTCCCAAACCTGGGTCAGGAACTTTCAGAGCTCATACCAGGAGGGCAGCGTACAGACCTTTATCTGGATCAAATGACTTTGGAATCACTGAACACTTGAAATCTCCTAGACACCCAGCTTTGAAAGCAGCAGAAACTCAGGCTAGAAATTTGACCCAGAAGCGAGCAGTATCCAACACTAACATAAAGTAAGAAATCAAGACAGTCTGGAAGAATGAGAAACAAAAAAAGCACCTGATTATAAAGAGCTACTATGGTGACAGGGAAGCTCAGGAAACAAACAGAAGAAGATAGTGACTTGAAAACATCTGTAAGCAAAGCCTGAAAGAAAAATGCAGATTGAACACAAGCACAGCAAAAATTACCAGAAGAGTTAAAGAGAGAGATAAAAAAAAGTAACCAAAAAAGTTATTTTAGAAACAAAATAAGAGTTGTAGAGGAAAAAAATGGGAAAAGAAATGAGAGAGGTATACAATAAAGTTATGAAGAGAACATTAACAGCTTGGTTAAAAAAAGGAACAAAAACTTACCGAAGAAAACAACTCACTAAAAATTAATGGAAGCTTCCGCAACCAATTTAACCGACCAACCCAATTCTCTCTGTGTGGGGCTGATGTGCAGTGGTTTCAGAGAGCATTTCCCTGGTTGTGTGTGTACCTTGTCCTTAATACAGGGTATTCTAAGGGACCTCGGAGACATTTTGTATTAACTAAAGCAACTTCACTAAGAATAAGCAAGCACCTACTTCACAGAATTGGAAATGTGAGCTTCTTAATCCTTTGCTTTTCCTAGGCTCCAGACTGGCATGTGGGGAGCCCCAGGGCACTGTAGCCCATGTACACATTGGCCAAATTATCATGTCAATTCGAACCAGGGTCCAGAATAAAGAATATGTGATTGAAGCTTTGCATAGAGCCAAGTTCAAGTTCCCTGGCAGCCAGATGATCCACATGTCCAAGAAGTGGGGTTTCACCAAGTTCAATGCTGATGAGTTTGAGGATATGGTAGCTGAGAAGCATCTGGTTCCTGATGGCTGTAGGGTTAAGTACATCCCCAGCCAGAGCCCCTTGGACAAGTGGCAGGCACTGCACTCATGAGGGGTGTGTGCTGTGACATCTAACTTTTGCAGGCATAAATAAACTAGATACTGCCAAAAAAAAAATTAATGGAAGCTAATGGCCCATAAGACGTCAAGAAATAATAAAATAAAGTCAAAAGGCCGAACACAACAGAAGAAAATAGGAAACTCTGATAGGAAGAATAATTGATTTGGAAAGTAAGTCAAGGAGAGATAATTTAAAAATCATTGGTCTCCTTGAAAGCCATGGGAAAAAAAAAAGAACCTAAATATCATATTTCAAGAATTTATAAAGGAAAACTGCCCAGATATCTTAGAGCCAGAAAACAAAGTAGAAATTGCAAGAATCCACTAGTCACCTCCTGAAAGATACCCCAAAATGGAAATTCCCAGGATTATTTTAGCCAAAATCCAGAACTCCCAAGTCAAGGAAGACAAATGTAAGCAGCCAGAAAGAAAGAATTCAAGTGCCATAGACTAGCAGTAAGAATCACACGCATTAATAGCCACCACTATAAAAGAATGGAGGACTGGGAATATCATATAATAGAAGCCAAAGGATTGAGGATTGCAACCAAAAATAACGTGCCCAGCAAAACTGAATGTATTCCTACGGTGGGAAAAATAGACATTTAATGAAATAGAGAATTTTCAAATAATATACTAGGAGAGACAGCAAGAAAACAAATATGTACAAATGTGAGGGACTGTCTATGTTGGCAACTACCAGGTGGGCGCTGTGGCAAGATTACGGTAAGATCTGGGTATTTGGAAGTCGAGGCAGGGGCTGTGGTAGGCGGAGTCGTGGTGAACTGGGATGGGCTGGGTGCGGAGAAGCCCTGAGGCAGTGGGCAGTGCTATGTGAGATAAGCTGGGTGCAAGGAAGTAGCCGGAGCTTGTGCTCCTGAGGCAAGGGGCGGTGCCACGTGGGAGTGGGATGGCAGAGGACTGAGTTCCCTTTGCTTAGTCCCCTCCCTATATGCAGCGTCAACCCCAGACGCCTCCATCTTGTGACCTTCCTGACTTCCTGGGTCCCTTTGTGTAGCACTGACCCCAGACGCCTCCTTCCTGTGTCCTTCCTGACTTCCTAAGGTCACGTACTCTGTCTATGCACTAATCCCAGATGCCTCCTTCCTGTATCCGATCCTAGCCTCCTGCGTCACTCCCTCTTCCTTGGTGTGCTAAACTCAGACAGCCCCTTCCGGTATCTGACCCTACAATCATTGGCTAGTAAGCGGGCTGGGGAGGAGGGGCTAGTAGGTACTTAGGAACGAGCGTGGTCAGATCACTTGCTCTCTTGGCTCCTGCTCTGTTGCTCTGGCCTTCCTGCTTGGCCTTGCTGTGATGGCCTCTGAATAAAGCTCTGGTGTTGGCACCTCCCGATGGCTCGTCTCTGTGTGTTTATCCAGTTGAGGACCCAAGACTGATGAGTGAGTATGACTCTGGCAGCCTGCTCCTTATAGGAGGAGTGTTCGGCGCGGCCGGCATAAGGTCGGCGCGGCCGGTACATACAAACAAGCTATATACAAGATAAAAAGGAAATAATTAACAAAGAGAAGGCACTAGAATTAAGAGGGGTTGGAAAGATTTCCTGTAGAAGATGGAATTTTAGTTCAAACTTGAAGGACTCCAGTATGCAGAGTTGAGAAGGGAGAGTATTCCAGGTATGGGGGCTGTGAGAGAAAATGCTCTGAAATGAAAGATGAAATACCTTGTACATGGAACATCAAGAAGGCCAGTGTCACTGGATCTAAGGGTATGTGTTGGGGAGTGAGGTTTAAGAATGGGG
Source organism: Vombatus ursinus (assembly GCF_900497805.2). Lineage (NCBI taxonomy): Eukaryota > Metazoa > Chordata > Mammalia > Diprotodontia > Vombatidae > Vombatus > Vombatus ursinus. The sequence goes on from NW_020955033.1 coordinate 13,403,400, forward strand.
CAGGTCTTGAAGGTAAAGTAAGGCAGGTAAATGCCAAACAGCATTTTGTATTTGATCCTGATTGTGATAGGGATCCATTGGAACTTAATTGAGTAGGGAAGTGACACAGCCAGACTTGCACTTTAGGAGAATTGTTTTGGTAGCTCAATGAAGGATAGGCTGGAATGAGGAGAGACTTGAGGCAGGCCAGTCTACTAACAGGCAATTGTAATAGTTAAGGCATGAGATGATGGCAGCAATGTCAGAGGAAAGGGAACGTATTCAAGAAATGTTACAAAGGTGAAATCCACAGGCCTTGGCAACAAATTGGATATTGTGTGTATGTGTTGGGGGGGGGAGGGAGGTGAGAGATAGTGAAGAGTCCAGGATGACTCCTAGGTTGTGAGTCTGAGGGGCTGGGAGAATGATATTGCCTTCCACAGTAATAGGGAATGTAGGAGGAAGGAAGATTTAAGGGGAAAGATCATGAGTTCAGTTTTAAGCATGTGGAGATTAAGATGTCTAATGAAATTCCAGTTTGAGATATCTGAAAGGCAATGGAGATGCAAGATTGGAAGGTAAGTGGAGAAGTTATAGCAGAATGAGTAGATTTGAGAATTATCAGTATAGAGATGGATGGTAATTAAATCCATGGGAGCTGATGAGATCACCAAGTGAAATGGTAGAGAGGGGAAAGAGAAGAGGGCTTTGGATAGAACCCTATGGGACATCTCTGGCAAGAGGGTGGGATATATGTGAGCATCTGACAAAGGAAACTGAAAAGGAGCTGCCTGATAGGTAAGAGTAGAACCAGCAGAGAGTAGTGTCCTAGAAACGTAGGGAGAAGAGAATATCAAGGAGGAGAGGTGATCAACAATGTTGGAAGCTGCAGAGATGTTGAGAATGGGGATTGAGAGAAGGCCATTACCAATTAAGAGATCATTGGTAACTTTTGAGAGATGCATTGATAGTGGAATGATAAGGTCAGAAGCTGGATTATAAAGGGTTAAGAAGAGAATGAGAAGAAAGAAAGTGGAGGCACCTATTGTAGACAACCTTTTCAAGAAGAAAAAGGTAGGCTACCCTTTCAAAGGTAGAAGAGACATCCCTGTTAACAGGGATGAAAGGATCAAATGAGGGTTTTTCAGGATTGAGGAGCTATGGGAATGTTAGAAGGTAGTAGGGAATGAATCAGTGGAGAGATTGAAAATAAGTGATAGAATGGGGCTGACGGTGAGCAGTCTGTTAGAGCAGATGGAATGGAACAGGAGCATTTGTGCAGGTAGAAGGGTTAGCCTTGGTAAGGAGTAAGGCCACTTCTTCATGGGAGACATGGATAAAGGAGATAGTGGCAGAAGGTATCTGAATAATCGGAATTGAAGAAGAGGGGATAAGGGCGAACTCAGAGCAAATGACCTCCATTTTTTTTTTTTGTAAAATGTGAGGCAAAGAGCTCAGCTGAATGGGTGGAGAAGAGGGGAAGCCATGAGAGGTTTGAGGAGAAATGAAAGGGTGTGAGAGAGCTTCTCTGTAGAGTGGGATAGTGAGTTAATAAAGGAGACATTGTAGAGTTGTTTAGCAGCATTGAGGACACAGTTGAAGTTGTGTAACATAAATTTGTAGTAGACCCAGTCAGAACAATTGTATAATTTTCTCTACCTTAGTTTAGCAGTATGTATATAGGAGCTAAGGCAGAGGATTGTGGGATTGATCCAAGGTTGAGGCTTGGGCAGGGTGCGATTGTCTATGTTTTTGTTTTTGTTTTTTTTGTTAGGCAGTGGGGTTAAGTGACTTGCCCAGGGTCACACAGCTAGTCAGTGTTATGTGTCTGAGGCAGGATTTGAAGTCAGGTCCTACTGACTCCAGGGCCAGTGCTCTATCCACTGCGCCACCTAGCTGTCCCTCCCTTTTTTTTCCCCTGTGATTGTCGATATGATGAAAGGGTAGGGATTTGAGAGGACAATGAAGAGTTGAACTGGTTCACCAAAGAATCAAGATGGGGAAAGAATAGAGTGTGGCAAGTGCAGAAGAGATGACCTGGAAGAGAACTGAAGGGTGGCTGGATTAGAAATGATGGATATGGATGAAGAGTAGGTTTTGGTAAGGGATAGGGCGATAGGCAGATGAAGAGGTAGAAAGCTAATAGATTATGGTTAGCTAAAAGGATTTTAAAATTCTTGAACATGGAAATGGTACATTTGTGAGTGTTGGCAAGAAGGGTATGGTCCTCTTCATGTGTAGCTGAGGTCAGTTGCAGGAATAAATCATAGGAAGTGAGTAGGTTGAGGAACTGAGTGGTCAGAGTGTTTGAGAGAGAGTCAGTGTGTATGTTGAAGTTCTCAAGTGAGAAGCCAGGAATTGAGCAGAAGAGAAAAATTGTGAGCCAGCTACCGAACTTATTGAGAAAGGAAGGGGGATGTCCTACCAGTCTGTAGACAACAGCTATCAGGATTTTGATTAGGTGGTAGGTATGAATTGCATGAACCTCGAAGGAGGAGAGGTTGCTGCATTGTGAAGGTAAGGGGAGAACCTTCTAAACTAAGCTTCTAAAACAGAAGTTTGGAATCACTGGGATGTGTAGGATATGATTATTAAGCGTGAGAATGTTCATCATTGAGTAGAAGGTGATACTCCTCTTCCCAGAGGGAACTGGAAATTGGATTGGATACAAGTGCAGCATGAGATAGAAGGCACAGAATCGGATGTGTTTTATTCTTGGTAGCATCCTGTATTGAATCAGTGCTGTGATTTTTCATAGTCAACCTCCTCTTTTTGTAGCTGAGAAAAACTAAAGTACCTTTAAGCACTAGGATGCTATGGTTTATAAGTATCATAAAATTTCTTAAATGATCTCTGATATTTTAAAACTGGAAATTATTTGATGTTTTTATGCTTACTGTGAAATTTTTTATCTAATATTTAAAAAGTTTACATGAAAAATAGAGTTAGTAATACTTTTTCAGTTTTATCAGTTGAATTTATTAATATAAAAATATAATCCCTTCTGGCTTTTCTCTGCAGTGTTTAAGATTATATAATACTTGAGTGTTCCTGAATTAAGCCAAGATTCCCAGATGCTCATAATTTGGCCACAGAGAAAACCCTCATGCTGTGGAGGAATTCCTAATGTGGGTCTATATACTAATTAAATATGGAAGCAACCTTCTGTTTCTAACAGTCTTGGAGAAATGAGACTATCTCTTTGGTGGTGGGTGCCTTGTGATAGGAAGCATTTTAATGATATGAGTGACTTTATGAACATTTTGTGATGGTTTATATTTTGGAGGGAAGAACATAAATGGTAAATATTTTTTCTTCATATATATTTACAGGTATCCGCCAGAAGCACCAGAACTTCAAATCAGGAAAATGGCTGACTTGTGTTTTTTAGTGCAACATTATGATTTGGCATACAGTTGCTATCATACTGCAAAGAAAGATTTTCTGAATGATCAAGCAATGCTGTATGCAGCTGGTGCCTTGGTTGGTATATAATAGTGATAAAATTTGTGATTCCTGTATCATTAAATTCAAGGCTTTGGGCTGCGAAGTATAACAAAATACTTTAGGGGCAGCAAAAGAAAATTCCTTAGAACTATAAAGGTATTAGTTAAATAGCTTCTTTAATTTTTGTGCATTGGCCAGGCATGATGGAGCCTCACCTATAATTCTTGCTACTGGGGATGCTTAAGTTGGTGGATCACTTAAATTCAGGGGTTCTGAGCTTCATAGGACTAAAGGTGATCAAATATTACTTCTAAATTTGTCACCAACATGATGAACCTCCAAGGTTAAGGGTGAGGGAGAAAGGGGGAGAGCATTTGCCAGGCTGCCTAAGATAGGGTGACGTTGAACCAACCCAGGTTGGAAACAGCAGGTCAAAGTTTCCATGCTGATCAGTAATAAGACTGGGTCTGTGAGTGACTGTTACACTTTCAGCATAGGTGAGATAGAGAGGACCAGTCTCTTTTAAAGAAAATAATGTAATTGAACTTTCTAGACTTAAAGTTACCCAAGGATATTCCCTTTGTTGTTAAGTGGTAGAATTGTGAATTTAAAGTTGGTCAATATTTTAGATTTGATTTCCTAAAGTTTTTTATTTGTTTATCACATGATATCTGCTGTTTGTATTAATTTTTATCTTTTTTTTTTTTTTGGTGAAGTAGTTGGGGTTAAATGACTTGCCCAGAGTCACATGGCTAGTAAAGTGTTATGTGTCTGAGGCTGGATTTGAGCTCAGGTCCTCCAGAATCCAGGGCTGGTGCTCTATCCACTGCTCCATCTAGCTGCCCTAGTATTAATTGTTTAGTTGCTTAGTGCAAATAGAATTGCTCTGACATGAATTTTTTCCCCTTTTTTTGAGGGTACTGGATTTCTCTCTTTCATTCAGGCTGGAAATGCAGTGCACTCATTGGGCTAGATTTCTCTACTGATCAGCATAGGAGCTGGGACCTACCTAGTTTCTGACGTAAACTGGTTGCTCTCTCCTTAGACAATATGGTGACCCCCTATTTCACAGGCTTACTATATTGATGTTGGACTTAGTCCAAATATATTTGTGCTGGCTGGGACTTAGTGCAGGCACTTGAACTAAGCTAGTTCACTGCAGATCAGACTCCCAAACTCAAAAAATCCCTTGAAGCAGGAGTTACTGGCATATACCACCAGTCTCACTTCCCAAGTATTTTTTAAAAGATGACTTGAATATGTTTTTATCTCCCAAATTTTGGCTCATGGTAGATAAAAGGAAAATTCCTTTCAGAAGCAGTAGCATTTCAGGAAAGTATTATGTGAATATGTGAATACTGTTCTCATGGCCTGACACTGATTGTAAGAATATTGTTTCCTCTTGGTGTTTTGACAGCTTAATTCACACAAAAGAATTCATTGTAAAAGCTTGTTGTTGTTCAGTTGTTTCAGTTGTGCCTGACTCTACCTGACCCATTTTGAGGGGTTTTCTTGGCAGAGATACTGGAGTAGTTTCCTTCTCCAAATCATTTTAAAGTTGAGGAACTGAGGCAAACAGGGTTAAGTAACTTTCTCAGGGTGACATAGCTACTAAATGTCTGAGTCCGAATTTGAACTCATGAGGATGAGTCTTCCTGATTTCAAGTCCAGGGCTTTATCCACTGCAACACCTAGCTGCCCTAGTGTACAGTCTACATCCCTAAATACTTCAAATTGAATTCCGTGATTGTGTAGAATTATTTTGCTAGTGAATTAGATGCACACATGTACACCAGATAGTGTGTTAAATCTTAGTACTGTCATCAACTGGATCTGAATTTGTTTTAGACTTGGCCATATTTTTTTCCTTGAAAGACAAGTCATATAAACTCTAAGGTTCTTAGAATACCTTCTTCTTGATGTTTGAATTCCATTTATTTTTAGTTTAAAATAAAGCTAATTTAATTTTTTATTTTCCTATTGCGTTTTTTTGGGGGGGTCAGCTAATACTTTTAACTTCATTTAAAAAGTTAAATAAAGTTGATACTTAGACCGAAGATTGTTGAGCAGGATTAAGGTGGCATGTTTAAATTTTGTAGGTACTTTCCATGTCATGTGATCCCTTGACCATTAATCCTGTCTGGTTTCAGAAATTTTAGTTTATTAAGTATAGTATAGTACACCTTTCATGTTCATTATTTTCTCTAAAATTGTTATTTTGTAAAGGAAAAAAATGGAGTCAAAGAAATGAAGTTCCCTATTTCTGTACAGCAGAACTAAGACCAGAACTGATCTGATTTCTAATTCAGTACTTTTTTTAAGTACTGCTCAAGCGCGATGCCTTTTGCTTTCAACCCCTGTTGGAAATCTTTCAAGAAGTACTTAAAGCAAACAAACAACCTTTGTTTGAAAAATGAAGTTCTCCCTTTTGTATGATATGCAAAACATAATTTACTGTTTTTTTAAGAATCATTCAAGGTGGGATGGCTAGGTGGCGCAGTGGATAGAGCACCAGCCCTGAAGTCAGGAGAAGTTGAGTTCAAATTTGGCCTTAGACCAAACACTTGACACTTACTAGCTGTGTGACCCTGGGCAAGTCACTTAACCCCAATTGCCTAAAAAAAAAAAAAGAATCAGTCAACGTCTTGAAGCACTTTTTTTAAGTTTTGCATTAAGCAAAGAAATTTCAAAGAAGTAGAAGTTTGTGTAATTACATAGGTATACATCTATGTACAATCTACTTCAAGTATTTAAAGTTTCTGATTTAGTAAATAACATGGGTATTTCCTCTGAAATAGCACAAACCATATTTTTTTTTTCCTTTAGGAAATGGCAGCAGTGTCAGCTTTTCTTCAGCCTGGAGCACCTAGGCCTTACCCTGCTCATTACATGGATACAGCAATTCAGACATATAGGGATATATGCAAGTAGGTGACTGTGAAATTTCTTCTATCCATTTTTGGATAAATATTATTTTTTATAATATTGCTGAATTTTAAAATGAAATATCTAAATGTTTTCTCATACCTAGAGTGCTTGAGATAGTTACCTAAATCAGGTAACAGGAGTGAAAGCTGTTTGAGACAGGTTTCCCACTAGTTTTATATTTTAAATGAGATTTCATGGGATATAATTTGCTCACTTAAGAAAATTACAGTATTTTTAAGAACTTACAACATTATAGTCAAATGAATGCTAAAATTAGGGATGATTCTTAGAGTTTCATGAAAATAAACTTTTTCACTATTCTCCATGTGAACTCCTACTTTCAGGTGGTTTCAAGATACAATGGGTACTAAGAAGTAATAAACTACACTTAATAAGAATTAGTTAATAATAAAAAGTAATGAAGTTTTTGTAAATTTGAAATCATGGGATTCTTTCATGGTACTATCATAAAGTTTATGATGTAATGGAAATAGAAAAATTATTATTGCTGTTTTCACATAAAATAATACCATCTTGTAATTTGTCAAGGTAGGTAAAGGTAATTTGTCAAAAATAGGTAAAATTTTATAACAGAGAATCAGAACTTAATGTTATTGTGTTTGTGAGTATTTCATCAAGTTTTATTTTTTATATTTCAGTATTGAGAGACAGTGTGTACAGTGGATAGAAAGCTAGCCTTGGAACCCAAAAGACTTGAATTCAAGTCCTGCCTCTAACATACTATCTTCTCTTAGTATTCTTAGACAGTTCTTTGAGACTACAAGTTTCAAGAAGGTACCAATCTTCTTTGGTAAAGACAGTATTCTCCAATTTTAATGAATGTAGTAGTTCCACAAAACCAGTGATCACACACTGGTAACATAAGCAATCTTCACTTGCTACTTCACTTTCAGTTAACTAGGGAGCCTAACTCTTAATGTTCTTTTTTCTAACTTCACCTCAAAATCCTAACCATGCTTGCCAGGTAAAAATAAAATTCAAACTCTTTTCAAACACTTAATCAAAATCAAACTCACACTTCTTAGAGGAGCAGAAAGAAAAGTGAACAAACGCAGATGATGCCACCTCCCATATTTACAGCAATTTTCATTTCCTAATTAACTACTAACTTAGTTATCTGGATTTACCCACTTTATGTATATTGAAAATGTGATTTCTAGGGGCAGCTAGTGTGACAAATTGGATAGAGCACGGGTTCTAGAATCAGGAGAGCCTGAGTTCAAATCCAGCCTCAGACACTTGACACTTAACTAGCTGTGTGACCCTGGGCAAATCACTTAACCCCATTGCCTAGCCAAAAAAAAAAAAAAAGAAAAGAAAATGTGATTTCTCGCAATGTACTATCACCACAAAATCTTTTTCCAGCAAAACGTTTGTTTTCCCTGTGCAGTTCTTTGTGACATATTTTTACTTGTATATACTGTAAGAAAGAGAAGGAAATTAATGTCTTTATGGTAGAAAGCTAGAATTTTAAATTAGGTTATATTTGTTTTAATGTGATTTGTTAATATTTTTAATTTCCTTCTTAGGAATATGGTGTTAGCAGAAAGATGTGTATTGCTTAGTGCTGAAATATTAAAAAGCCAAAGCAAATATTCAGAGGCTGCTGCTCTTCTGATACGGTTGACCAGTGAGGTATTGACCTTTTGACTTATACTAGCTTTACTCTGACTAATTTACTTTTGTAAAAAGGAGCAATATTTTTATCATGGGAATTTGGTGTGGTCCATTTTATGCAAGCATAATAAAATCTGATTATACAACAAATTAGGTGATATTTATCACAAAGAGATTACTCTTTAAAGAAATGTAACACATGATTACTTAAGCCACTTATAAATGAAGAAGATTTAATTTACAATAATTAGATTTATATGCAGCTTTTCAGGAATATACCTCATTATCTTTGATACTTTGGACTTATGATCTCACCAATGTGTGTGCTTTCTACATTGCTGTAGATCAGATCTATCCATGCCTTCTGATCTTGAGTGATTCTTTTTTTTTTTTTATCTTGAGTGATTCTTGTCCATGTTCCCTCAGAAATCTTTCACAGAGTATCCTTGCCACATGCAGAGTACTACCTCATTCTCTTGACCTTGTGTGGGAGCCAGTAGTCAGTCATGAAAGCTGTCAATGGGTTACCCTTTACTCTTACTACACGACTGACTCATTTTCTTTTCTGGTAGTAAATCTCTTTGAAGACATTGATTTTTTTAAAATTCTGAATTTAGTGAACCCCCTCATTAAATTCCCCCCAAGGTAACATTTCCGTATAGGATGTAGAACAGAAAAAGCATTATGCTTGAAATTGAATTTTTTCCCTACATATAGGTTAAAACACATACACACATTCAACATGTTACTTTCTAGGCTGTCTTGCTTGTCTTTATTTCCTTCTTAATACCCTTCTGTTCTTTTCTGTGCATTTTAAAAATGTTTCAGTGGCCATCTTTTGTACATGGCAAATGTGTGGATTTGTTTTTCTTGACTGTGCTTATTTGTTGGTAGGATTATTTTTATTTCCTTTTTCTTTCACTGGGGGGTAGAATAGGGAGGGAGTTAAATCATTATTGAATAGTATTGAGCACCCATATGTTCAATATATCCAATTCTAGTTTCTAGACAAATTAATCAGTCCTTTGATTTTTAAAAGCATATATTCTAAACATTTCACTTCATAAATTTTTTTGTTATATTTTTGTGTAGATAGTCTATACTATAAATAACCATACCTAAATTTCCTAATTTTACATTAATAAAAGCTTTCTAAAGGCTTAGTTTTTTAGATCTTCCGTTTCCCTAATTTTCACACTCTAATCAGTTATTTACTTCTCTACTGTATATAAACATTTGTAGATCTTCCCTATCCTTTAAAAACTTTTACTTGACCTAATCATCCCCTCAAACTATCATCCTGTACGTCCTCTGTTTTGCAGCCAAACTCCTAGCTATACAAACAAGCAAAAGCTATATTTTTTGCTGCCAATTTCTCATTTCCCACTCACTTCACCCTCTTGTAATCTGGATTCTGTTTCACTTGCTCAAGTGAAACTGCTTTTTGAAAGGTCAATGATGATCTCTTTATTATTCATTCCAGTCACTTTTTCTCAATTTTCATCGTTTTTGACCTCTCCGTAACATGTGATATTGTTGAATAACCCCTCCTCTTCAATACCTCTGAAACATATGGGTATGTATCATAGGACTGTGTGTTGGGACTTCATCAATGTGATGCCTGGTAATATACACAGTACTGTAGGTGTGTTATGGTCAGAGAAACTATCACTTTACCTAGACTTTCTGTTTCTTATAACACAATCTAAGATTATTGGATGCCAGGATAAACTATTGACTCATATTTGTTTTGTTTTGTTTTTTTTTTTTTTTGTTTTTTGTTGTTGTTTTTGGCTAGGCAATGGGGTTAAGTGACAGGGTCACTTAGAGCTAGTTAATGTCAAGTGTATGAGTCCGAATTTGAACTCATGTCCTCCTGACTCCAGGACCAGTGCTCTATCCACTTTGCCACCTAGCTGCCCCATCATATTTATGCAAACCCCCTAGATCTTTGTTTAGCTGAATCACTTACGTAGCAATGCCTTTCATATCTAATGTCTGGGAAGTTGGTTTTTTTAATCCAAGTATAAAACATTATGTTTGTCTCTCTGAAATTTCATTTTAACCAACTTCAGCTGTTTTCTAGCTTGTCAAGATCTTTTTGAATCCTGAATCTGCTATCTAGTGCAGTAGTTATTTTTCCCTGTTTTGTCTCATCTGAAAATTTGGTAAATATGCCATCCATTCATTTATCCAATTCACTGACAAAACAACTGTGTTAAACAACGTAAGACTGAGCTGAAATCCCAGGGGCAATTTATTGGTGACATCCTTCCAACTTGGGATAGAAATATTAATGACTGTTTGGGTCCAATTATTTAATCACTTCTGAATCCATCTAATCATGCTATCATCTTTACCATCTCTCTTCATATTTTCTACAACAATAGCATAAGAACTTATTGAATACTTTGCTAAAAATATAGTTAAGTCTGGCATGACCTATTCTTGAAGATGCCATGCTGGATTTTTGTGATTATTGCTTCTAGGTCAAAGAGCTGAAAAGGAAGAGTACAAGATAATGCTAATGGGATTAACATAGAGAAAGAAGGAGTTAGCCTTTATTGACTTCCTGACCTTTGAATCTTCTGGAACTCTCTGATGATCCTTAGTTTCATTTTAGTTTAATTCCTTTCAGTAAACATTTAGTAACTACCCATTTTGTTCCAGGAACTGTGGTAGCCAATAGGGATACAGAGACAGAAAAAAAACAACAACAACCCATCTTTTCTTCTGTCTTACAACTTCAAAGCCTTCATCCTCACCTCAGTGTCTAATCCCTCCATCACTCCATTCTCTCCCAGGCCATCACTCCTTCACTTGCTACACTATCCTCCTTTCTCCATTTTAACTCCTTGAACTGGTTGAATGAGTTCAACTCTACACTGTTCTTTTGAGTCCCTTGCCTGTTTATCTTATCGAAGATCTTGTTCATCCAAATCCCAGCTTTGTATTTTTCCCACCATCTATTGCCTTAATTTCTATTCATATGTGACTGAATGAAGCTGGGGGGAAATCATGAAACTGTGCTGACTGGATCCATTATACGTTTATGTTACGTAATCTCAACGGGGCCTTCACAGTGGCAAAACAATCCTTGTACGTGTCCCTGAGTGATTCTCTGTCCCATGCACCGTAGCAGTTTCTCAAAACCTTTTCAAACCTCCCATATCATACCTCATCCCTTTCTGAGAAACTTGTCTCCCTGAAAAAACTGGAGCCATTCACTGAGAGCTTGTTCTGCTTCCCTTCACCTCACTTCAAGTCACTCAGATATCTTCTGCCCCTGCCTTCTCCTTCATCCCTGTCTCACATGAAGAGGTATCCCTTTTTGTCAAAGCAAACTTCTCTTCATACACAAGTGATCCCATTCCATCTCATCTTCTCTGGAAGCTTGTTCCCTCCATCATTCCTACTCTCTTACTAATCTTCAGTCTCTCCTTGTCTACTGTTTGCTTCCTTATTGCCTATAAACATATCCATGTCTCCCCCATCCTCAAAAAACTCTCACTTGATCCATCCATCCCTCCTAGCTATGTCCTCCCTTTTGTTACTAAACTCCTTAAGAAGGCCATCCAGTTCCTTTCCTGTGACCCACTACGTAGCTCTTTGCAGTCTGATTTCTGGCCCCTTCATTCAACTGGAATATTTCTCTTCAAAGTCATTAACGATTTCTTAATTTTTATTTTTTGGGTGAGGCAATCGGGGTTAAGTGACTTGCCCAAGGTCACACAGCTAATATGTGTCAAGTGTTTGGTCTGAGGCTGGATTTGAACTCAGGTCCTCCTGACTTCAGGGCTGGTGCTCTATCACTGTGCCACCTAGCTGCCCTGATTTTTTAATTTTTTAAATCCAATGGCCTTTTGTTAATAATTATCATTCTTGACCTGAGTGCAGCCTGAACACTCTGGATCAGTGATGTCAAACTCAGTTAGAAACCCCTGAGGTCCTCATATTGACTCAGAAAATTACAAATAACATTATTTATGTTGTGTTGTATTTTTATTTATTTTGTTAAACATTTCCCAATTACATTTTAATCTGGTTGGGCCAAAAGTGGCCCAAAAGTGGATCTGAATTTGGTACCTCTGCTGTGGATTACCCTTTTCACTTTGAAATTCTCTTCTCTCTAGGTTTTAATGACACCATTCTGACCTGGTTTTCCTCCTACCTATTTGACCACTCCTCTATCCCCTTTGTTGGATCTTTATTTCTATAGCTGTCTCTTAAGGCCCTTTGCTGGGCCTTCTTTTCTTCTCCCAATTTCACTGGTTGATCTTATCAGTTCCCACCATTTCAGTTATCTCTATGCAGATGACTTTCAGATATACTTATCCTGCCCCAACCCTCCAGTCTTGCATTTCCAATAGCCTGTTAGATACCTGAAACTTGTTGTCCTGTAGATATCTAAATTCAGCATGACCAAAATTGAATTCATTATCTTTTCCCCAAGGCTTTCTTCTCATCTTAACTTCCTAGTACTGTGAAGGATACCACCATTCTACCTGTGCTCCCAACCTAGGTGTCATCCTCAATCACTCATTCTCTCTCACCTTCCCCCTTCTCCCCCAATCCAAATAATTATTGAATCCATTTTTTCTACTTTCCTGTATACTCCCTTTTCTCCTCTGATAGCTGCTACCACCCTGGTAGAGGGAGGCCCTCATCTCCTCACTTTTGGACTTTTCTAGTAGTCCGCTGGTTGATCTCTTTGCCTGAAGTCTTTCCTCACTCCAATCCATCCTATCCTCAGCTGTCAAGTTGATCTTCCTAAAATGCAGGTCTGACCATGCTGACCACATTACACAATCCTTCCTGCCTTGGCTCACTCCATTATAAACTCCAGTGTCTACCTATTGCCTCCAGGATCAAATGTAAAATCTTCTCTTTGACCTATAAAGCCCTTCATTACCTGACCGCTTTCTACCTTTCCAGTCTTCTTATGCCTTAACGGCCCCCATACCCATCAATATTCTAAGATTCAGTGACATTGGTCCCTTTGCTGTTTGTCATTCAAGACACTTCACCTCTCAACTTGGATTATTTTTGCTAGCTGTTCCTGTACTTGGAACTCTCCCTCCTCATCTTCAATTCCTAGCTTTCCTTAAGGATAAAACAAACATTTCCATAACAAAGTGGGATAGAAAAACACAGGATTGTACCTGAAAATTGCAAATCCATTATGTACAACTTTCTATTCCTTTCAAATATACAAGTTATCATGTGACTTTTTTCCCTTTCCTCCCACCCCAAACTTTGAGATGGCTATTATTAGATGCAAATCTGTGTATATATATATACATATACATACACATACACACATACGTATACGTGTGTGAAGGAATTCTTTTTCTGGATTTAAGCAGCATCTTCATAGGATCTTTGTGGTTAATTTGGGTATTTATGATAGCCTGAATGACTTGGTTGCTCAAAGTTGTTTTTAAAACCATACTGCTGTTACTATATACAATATTCTTTTGGTTCTCCTCATTTCACTCTTCATTATTTTATGGAGGTCAGTGATTGTCTTTTGCCTTTTTTTTTTTTTAATCCCCAGCATTTAGCACAGTGCTTGGCACATAGCAAGGGCTTAATAAATCCTATCTGACTGACCGTCAGTACCCACCCTCAACAAGTTTACTTTCTAGAGGAAAACAATACATACGCAGATGTGTGAATACAAAATTGGTGCAAAATAAATGCAGAGTAATTGGGAGGGAGGTACAGGGAGCACTAGCAGTTGGAAGAATTAAGAAAGCTCTTTTTAAGAAGTGGCACTTGAGTGAGCTAGAGATTCTAAAAAGCAGAAAAGAGAAAGGAGGACATTCCAGGCCTGTGCAAGGGCACAGAGGTGAGAGGGAATGTTATGTGAAGGTAGAACAGCAAATAAGTCAATTTGTCTGGCATATAGGTTATGTGAGAGAGTATTGTATAATCATACTGTAGAAATAGGCTAGAGACATTGCAAAGAACTTTGGATGACAAAGTGGTTTGTGTTTCATCCTACAGGCAGTAGCCCCTGAAACTTGAGCAGGGGAATGATGTTGTCAGACCCATATTGAGCAGGGGAGTGATGTAGTCAGACTCATACTTTAGGAGTATCAATTTATCAGCTATGTGAAGGGTCTATTGAAGAGGTCTGGATGTAGGGACATCATTTAGGCTATTTGTAATAGTTTTGGCAAGAGGTGGTGAGGGCCTGAAGGACATTTATGAGAGTGGAGAGAAAGATAGATTATAGAGATATTATGGAGATATACTCAACAAAACTTTGAAACTAAGTGGATATGGGGAGTGAACACGAGTGAAAAGTCAAGGATGATGATCCCTTTGCTGTGAACCTGGATGATTGAAAGAATGGTAGTTCCCTTGGTAGAAATAAGAAAGCTAGGCAAATTCTGGTTTTAGTTTTTAACCTGTAGTTATTTTTTAAGTCAGGGGATATGTTCCAAATTTGTTGTTTTACACTACCTGTTATCTTCAAAGTCAAGGAAAAAAGTTATGTACACAAAGTATATTTCATGATAAGTATATAATGTAGTGAATCCTTGGGACAAAGATGTGAAGGATCTATGGTGTTTTTGTCACTATAGGGAACCTCTGGTGTAGTACTTCAGCAACTATGATCTCAACTCATCTGTGACTTAGTAGATCAAGTCCTAGGGAGTTGATTAAAGCACATGGAAGTTGTGACTTGAACAGAGTCACTAAGCTATTAAGTGTTCGAGGAAGTATTTCAGTATAAATCTTCTTGACTTCAGGTCCTGCATTCTATCTGTTTTGCTGTGCCAAACATGTTTGTGAAGAATATTATGATTTATGATGTTCAATAGTATGATGCAGTGTTTTTGCATTTTTTTAGTATAGTTTGGATTTGTCCAGCTAGTATATAATCATCCTATCTTAGTATCTTCTTTTACATGCCTTTTTTAAAAAGGTTATTTGAACTACAGAATCAAGTGCATAAATTAGAGTGTGAAAAAATTAATTCTGCCTAATTTAGTCATTCTAGTTAAGTTGATTTTCAGTATGCATTTTGACATGCTACCTTAGTGTTCTCCTTCATTTTAAGATATTTTGATTGTAGGAGATGGAGATATTAGTACATTAAAGTACTCATTTGCAAATTTCATTTCTCTTTTGTGAAAGAAAAAAATTAAGGGAATATAGAGGCTTCTGTTCCTAAAATATATGATTTGTCAAGCCTTAAGATATCAATGTATGTAAATATATACCTACCCAGGTTAAAATAATTGGTGTTAATCTTTGATCTATTAAACACTTATTAGTGTAAGATGCATAAAATGTAAACTTAGTGCCTTTAAAGTTGATATTTTTCTGTTTTTAACATCTTGGGCGAAAATGTTGGCAGCAGAACAGTTGGAAGGGTATATTATATAAGTTCAGCTTACCTATAGTTAAAGACCTAGAAAAAGTTTGGGAAAGAAGTTGCTGATGCTTAACCAGCAACCTTTAGTGCTTTCTCAGTAATTACTAATATATAAGTGTTTAAAATGAAATGAATCTTGAAGGATGTTAAATTCACTTCTGTGATTATTAAAGAAATATCATTAATATTAGAGTGAGTTGAAGGGGCAAATAAATTTTGAGTTATACTGTTTCTTTGCCTATTATACTATCAGCAAAGGAAAGTAAAATCCTTTTATGGTTTTACTCCTAAAATTTCTTGTATCTAATAGTCACATCTGGCCTTTAAATCAGTACATTGGTTGATTTTCTTGAAAAATGTAAAAATCGGGGCGGCTAGGTGGTGCATTGGATAGAGCACCAGCCCTGAAGTCAGGAGGACCTGAGTTTGAATACGGCCTCAGATACCCAACACTCACTAGCTGTGTGACTCAGGGCAAGTCACTTAACTCCAATTACCTCACAAAAAAAAAAAAAGAAAGAAAGAAAGAAAGAAATATGTAAAAATTATAACGAAAATTCTGAGTAAAATTTTCAAATAGCCAAGAAAAAGTGCATTGTAATATTTTTCAATTTTATTTAGTAGAAGGGAGATGAACCTAGTTATAGAAGAAATATACCACCGTGGAACTATCAGTTTCACTTCCTCTTTTCAAATTTAATATTACTGTCTACCTGTCTATACTAAATTTCTAGTCAAAGTAGTTATTTGCTGTATGCAAAAATGGATCATATGATCTGTTCAGATTTCTTCAAAAATTCATCATTGGATGAAAAAGTAATCAGATCAGTTATTTCATCAGATATATGTCTGAAATCACAAGCAAGATGGATTTCCCCCTTCATCTCTGCCCGGTATTAACTAAGATTAGCTGTTGATATGTAGTATTTGGTTTTTTTTTAAAGTTGATTATAACCAGTTTTTTTTTTGTTTTAGATTGTGATGACACTAATATTTTTATTTTTCTTTAAACATTAAATAGGATTCTGATCTTCGAAGTGCTCTTCTGTTAGAACAGGCAGCACATTGCTTTATAAACATGAAGAGCCCCATGGTTAGAAAATTTGCCTTTCATATGATATTGGCTGGCCATCGGTTTAGTAAAGCAGGACAGGTAAGTGGATTTGCTTTACTTAAAAATATAGATAGACTAGGTTATTTCAAGCATTGTCTCTATTTCTGCACATAAGCTATTATAACAAATCATTCTACTTCTTAAGGTTTAAAGAAATTGCCTTAATGGGGCAGCTAGGTGGCGCAGTGGATAGAGCACTGGCCCTGAAGTCAGGAGGACCTGAGTTCAAATCCAGCCTCAGACCAAACACTTGACACTTACTAGCTGTGTGACCCTGGGCAAGTCACTTAACCCCAATTGCCTAAAAACAAAACAAAGCAAAAAAAAGAAATTGCCTTAAATGATTGATGATGTTTGCTTAGCACTCTAAGGTTTGGAAAATTCTTTGAGTAAGTTACATTATTTGACTCATAACTTGTGAGGTAGATACTCATTACTTCTCCTTGCTTTAAACTGTCTCCCACAAAACTGACAGAATAGGCTTCCAAAAGCATAAGGATTACCATGTCATTCCTCTACTGTAAAACCTTCAGTGGCTCCCTTTTGCTTCCAGGATAAAGTATAAACTTTCTAATTTGGGCCTTAAAGCCCATCGGAACTTGGCTTCTGCTTAACTTTTCAGGATTATTGCACATTACTCCACTTCATATACTTTCTATGCC
The DNA here is from genome assembly GCF_900497805.2 of Vombatus ursinus. Classification (NCBI taxonomy): domain Eukaryota; kingdom Metazoa; phylum Chordata; class Mammalia; order Diprotodontia; family Vombatidae; genus Vombatus; species Vombatus ursinus. The sequence continues at coordinate 13,420,558 of NW_020955033.1, forward strand.
AGTTACATTGACCCACTTAGTGTTTTCCATCTCTCATCTCTATGCTTTTGTGCACACTATTCTCAGTGTGTGAAATACATCCTTTCCTGGACTCCTTCAGTTGTCTCCTAATTGGTCTCTCTGCCTCAGGTCTCTCCCCTTGCTAATCTGTCTAATACACAGCTGCCACAGTGTTATTCCTAAAGCAGAAGGTTGTTCATGTGACTCCCTTCTCAATGAACTCCAATAGACTCCCTGTTGCCTCTGTGCAATTTTCTTTGGAATTTTATTTTCTTTGGAATTTTAAGTCTACAGTCTGGCTCTAGCCTACTTTTGCAGTTTTACTATGTATTACTTTCTTCCATGTATTCTTTGGTCCTAGCCATATGACTTTTCTCACTTTTACTAACACAGAGTTTTCCATCTCCCTTTTTCTTGCCTTTGCATAGTCTGTTCCCCAAATCAGAAAGGCATTCCCTCCTCATATTGATATTATTTTGTCTGTACCTATATGAATACGTGTTGGAATGCAAACTCCTCAAACCAAGGACTATTCCATTTCTGTCTCATATTCCTAGCAATTAGCATAGTCCTTTATGCGTAATAGGTGCTTAATATGTGCTTATTGATTGATGTTTCATTCCTTCTACTTTTTGGAATCTTTGGCTTAGATCTTGGTTTTGCTCATAGCTTACTTCCTAAGGAAAGCCTTTCAAGATTCTTTCTAGTTTTTCATCCTCCTTTTCCTACTCAAATTATCATGATTTTACTTTCGGTTAACATTTTATGCCCCTATTATACTAAAAGCTCCTTGATTGACTATTTTGTTTTCTTTTTCCAAAGTGCCTTGCACATAATAAGCATGTAGTAAATGATTATTGGATGAGATTTTTACAGATGTGGAGACTGAGGCTCAGGGAAGTTATGTCATTTATGCATGGTCTCATTATTGGGAAATATAGAAAAAATGATCTAACACTTTAGAGATATTGTGTGGATTAAGGAATGGTGACAGAACTGGGAGAAAAATGTTTTTTTCCTTTTGGCATTTACAACTTTATAAGGACCTCAAATGATTATGTACCTCTCATATCAATATTAGGTTTGAATTTTTAATCTCAGTTAATATGGATGTGAACCATAGTGCAATTGTATTATTTACCAAGTGGCAAATGAGGTAATGGTTTGGAGCTCACAAAACTCATATACTCTGAAGAATTAAACTCATTTCCAAAATTTTCAGTCCCTAGTAACTTCAGAGAATTCCTTTATAGATGACTTTCCTGTGTTGAAAGTCTTTTACTATATCATGGTATTAGTGTAAGGCTTGGGCCATCCATTTGTTATCCTTTGCTTTTGCTATATGACTGTTCTCTCTTTTCCAGTCATATTTTGTTTATGTCTTTTATATCACTTCTTGCAAATAAGTCCTCATTGCCTACTTATCTACCATATTATCTCCATTGCCCTTTGTATCACCTGCCATTTTAGGTCTTTATGGTTCATGGTGTTCTGTGATTCACAGTCTTAATAGCGTTAATAGGGGATTTGGAGATTAAAAGATGAGTTTTTGTGTCAAGAAACAACTGGAATTAATGAAAGCTCTTGTGTACAACCTCCCAAATGGAACCCAGTCTACTTGCTCCTTTTCAGTTCGGTTCTCAGCTCATTGTCCATTTTCAATGCCTTTTTAGGATATTTATACTAATGGACTAACTAATATTTGATCATTCAGTTTCATGTTATAATCATAAATATGTCTTTATTCACTTAGTTCTTTTGTGTGGATTGCTAGGCTAATCTTTTTTTTTTTTTAAGTGGTCCTATGCTGTTACATTCTTTTGGCACCTGATAAAATCAGCACGATATTATCTGTAAGCAGAAGTATCTGGAGGATGTCATCATCTAAAGGCAATCTGTTTTCCATTAAGACCCCTATAGGTCATCCCTGAAGCATCCTCTAGGTTGTTCAACACCTTTTAAGGAGCATTTGTTTGCTTCTTTTAAGTGCCTTTGAAATGGAAATTTAGAACTCTTTAATTCTAATCTACCAGGGAATCTTTTATGATCTTGAAATATGTGTGGAAGGAAACTTGTGGGAGAACCTTTAATACTCTGCTAAATTGAAACCCTTTTTTTTTATCCCAACCATCCAAAAACAATAGCTCTTTTATGCTCTTCAACTTTTTCAGTTTTGTAAATTTGAAGGTGTAATCAGCTATGGAAAATCATCTGCCTAAAGATTCTCTTTTCTTTTCATATTTCTGTCAAGGATAGAATGCCTGGGTGGATCATTCTCATAAATGTTTTATAGAGTTGAAAAATTAGAAATATGGTTTGGTAGTTTTTGATATCTTTTAAAGATCTAGCTTGGGCCCAGGTGCACCATGCTACTTCTGGCCATTTTCAAATTTCAGTGCTCCTCTTCTCTATCCTCTAGCCCAAAACTTAAGCTTCTATCTGGAATCCCATCATTCTGATGGGTGAATGTTTACCATTTCTAACCCAAACCCAGAGCCACCATACAATTTCTTGGATATTTTTATGTTGCCATACTCCTCCTGTGCTCCAGGCTCTGTCTCTAACCTGGAACTCAACGTTTCTAGCTTGGACTCAGACCCACCACACTCTTTCTCAGCCATCTTTATGCCAAAATATTTAAAATAGAAAGAAAAGAAAAGAAAACTTGTGGACTCTGATCACCACAATAATCAACTGCAATTCCTGAGGACTCATGATGAAACATAACTGCCAGATTCCTGACAAGATGTGATAGACAGAGAATACAGATTGAGTGTAATTTTTAGACCTAGCTGGTGTGAAAATTGTTTTGCTTGAACTATCTATGCATGTTTCTTAAAGAATTTTGTCTTTTCTCTCCTTTTCTTTTTTCTTTTCTCATTGGGGACAGGGAAAAGAAAGAGGAAGAAAGAGAAGGATAATTTTTGTTTAAAAATAAAATAAAATTTAATTAAAAAAAATAAGGTTCAATGATGTTCACTTCCCTTAATCCCTTTCTCTCCATTTTTATATTCTTCTCATACTTTTCCCTAGTTATAAGAAATAGCAAATTCCATCCCTTCATTTTTTCTATACTAGTGCATTTCTTTTGTTATTCCTTTTGTTTTCCCTTTTCAAACCCTTAGAATGGAACCAGTCTACCCTTAGCTCCTTAGTTTTTCTTAGTACCCTTTGAAAACACTTCATTCCCTATTAGAATATTAGCATCAAATCCTCATATGGTCATCTTTCTTCCCTCACCCCACCCTATAGGACTGTGCTTAGCTTTGTAGGGTAAATTATTCTTGGTCATAAGCCTATAACTTTGCCTATAATTTTTGGTCTTGTGTGATTCTGACGTTTGGTACTTTAATGGCTTCTTTCTGAGTGATTGCAGGATTTTTCTTTCACATGGTAGCTCTGGATTTTGGCTGATATTACTGGGATTTTCCTTTTTGGGGTTCCTTTCAGGAAGTGATTGGTAGATTCTGGCTTCACATAGCCCTTTGCTTTTACAGGCAATTTTTCTTTGACTTCCTGAAATATACTGTGATGGTCATTTTTTAAATTTTCTTGGGGTGTAGTGCGACTTAATTATATCTACCTGACATGTTTTCCAGTCCATTTAACATCAGGTATCTATCTGACATTTCCTTCTATTTTTTCAGTCTTTTGAATTTTTTTCTAATATTTCTTATTGTCTGTATGAAGTCATTGATTCCTCTTTGGTTTATTCTAAGTTCAAGGAAGTCTGTTACTTCGGTAAGATTTACCACTTTCTCTTCTAAACTATTTTCCTTTCAATTCTTTGAGTATTTGCAGTTGTAGTAGAATTTTTCTCCTTTTTGGGGGATTTCTAGATTTGTAATAATTTTTGATACTAGACTGATGCTTTACTCATCTCTGCAGATTTAGCTCCTGAATTGGGACTTTATGTCAGGGTCAGGCTATACCCCCTGCTATGCTTTTGGATGAGAGTAGTTGGCCCTGCTTGTTCTCATCCTGAGTTTCTGGATTCCTGTACTGACCTTCTCCTGGGGTTAAGCCCACCCATATCTTTGAGGTTCAGAGTGCTGGATCTTCAGGGTCTTTCATCAATGGCATCTCAAAATAGGTTGCTAGTAATCTTGGAGTTCTGGGCTAGCCTAATCCAAACCATGCTCACACTGGTTGCTGCCATGCCCACAAAGATCATCACTGTTCCCCAAAACTTCCAAGGGTCTAGCTATGAATATGCAACCTTCCATGGAATTTTTGGGGGGACTCCACTCCTGTAGCCTCTGGACAGAGAGCCCTGCAGGCTACAAGTATCTCTGGCTTATCTCTGGTCATGATAGCAAGGTTATAGGCTTTTTTGCCCACATTGACCTTGGCATTCCTATTGGCTCCCTTTCTTATTTTCCGTGGGTTATTGGCTGGGCTTTAAAAAGTCACTTATTCAAGTCTCTCATTGAATTTATTGGTCATTATTTGGACTAGTATGCATTTCAGGTTTTTGTTGGAGTACCCCAGTATGAGGTAACTGGCATTATGCCTCTGTTCAAGCAAATATTGGTCAGAAAAGAATCCACAGTTCTTGGAAGTATTTCTTTAAGCTATCTATAAGCATTTGGTCTCTTTTACTTCTTATTCTTGAGCCATAATTTCAAATAGTTCTTTTATTAGTCTTGGTATTGAATTCAGTGAGTACGAAGGTAAGAATTTCTGTACTTTTAAACCCTTACAACAGATGTTAGTTCACTAAATGTCTCATGAAATAATGTTCCTTAGTGAGTTTGTGCTCACAATGATACTATTTATACCACTTCTTTTATTTACCTCTCTGAAGAAAAACTGGGAGCCATACTTTCATATGGCTGCAACTTCTTTGTCTTTAGTTTTTATTTATAGCAAGATGTCAATATTAATGTAATAAAGTTCTCTCAGTAATGAATTAACCTTATTTGTCATTGGACTGAGTTCTCTTATTTAGAATATTCACCGTTAAGTTAATGTTTATAAACTTTCTATAAACTTTGTGACTTGTAGCATTCTTTGCCCCCCTTTGTTATCATGACTGTGGGAAGTAGAAAGGGGCTGAATAAGATTGAGGGTTATATTTTATTTTTCATTGTTTTAGTAGTCTTCGTGGCCAAAGAATTCATTACCTAATGGCTAAGTATTGGCTATATGCCTTTGCATATGTTGATAGTCTGGTCTTTGAATAACAAACAGTCTTTTGCTAGGACAGAACTTGAATACTTATCTGCATAATGTAGAACCTGCCATCATATACCCTCCTAGCATATATAGCCTGTCTTTGAGTACTGAGGTTCAGCTTCCACACCATAGTCAGGCATTGGAGTAGGACTTCTGTGGAGGTATAGAAATGGAACCTTAAAAAGAATTTCCTTTGTAATCCGAGTATTAATAGTAATAATTTACTAGTACTTTTTGGGGGGGGTGGGGTGGGGATGAGGCAGCTGTCTCTTACACCATTTCATAAGCATGAGATTTAATATAACCTAACTTTTTCTTTTGAAAATCAACTTTTACAAAATCAGTATCCTGGTTGGTGGATATAAAGAACAAATGAACTCTAAAATAGCCTTTACTGGGGCAGCTAGGTAGCGTAGTGGATAGAGCACCGCCCCTGAAGTCAGGAGGACCTCATTTCAAATCTGGCCTCATACCAAACACGTGACACTTACTAACTGTGTGACTCTGGGCAAGTCACTTAACCTCAATTGCCTAAAAAAAAAAGAAAAGAAAAAAATAGCCTTTACTGATCAGTTTTGTACCATTTTAATGCACCATGTATAATTTATGTGTAATTTCATTGTCTGTGTGTGTAGCCCATCCCTTTCTATCCTTCGGATGTCAAGGACCATGCTTTATCAAAACTTTGTATCTTCTTTAGCACCCACATGCTTTATGCAGTGAAGAAGGTTTATTGAATTGAATGACAGATCTTATATTGACAAAAGAAGTTGGCTCACCTCTGCTGAGGTTAGGAATTGGAGACTATACAACTACTTTTTGATATGTTATAGTGGGGATTACTTTTATGTATGGCTTGGACTATGTCTGCTGAGGTCCCTTTCTCACTCTCCTTCTGTGATTCTGTGAGAAGCTGTGTCACAGTGTACTAGTTTTGGAATCAGGAATATCTTGGTTCAAATTCTGCCTCTGACACTTGGTATCTATGTGGCTATAGGCAAGTTGCTTAACCATTCTAAAACTTTTTCCTCACTTGTAAAATGGAGATGGTAATATCTAACTCCCTAGCTCACAGGGCTCTATGATGGTTGAATATCTAAAGTGTTTTATAAACTAAAGTGCACTATAAATGGCAGTTAATTATTAATCAACCGTTCATATTATATATATTTTCTCAAAAACAATTTGAGTCATGCAGTATATGAAGTGTAACTTAATATTAGAGTTCATTTTTTTCTGAGAGAAAAAATGAATTATAGCTTTGGTCTTATATCATAGTAAATTTGCAATTGTATTGATATACTGGACTCTTGATTTTTAATCATTCAAGTAGTAGTAACCTTCTGTTTTATTTTGCCAGTACACATCAGAGGTCATTCCAGACACAATTAGGAAACAGCATTAGAAAAAGATATTAAATATGTAAAAAATTCAGGAAATCTTCTTTCTGAAAAAGCATGCTTTGCATTGCTATTACCAAGCCATGCAAGTTTAAAAAGGGAAGGCTGGTTTCTTGTAGAAGATCACATTAACTGACATCTGTAGAGCACTTTATGGTTTGCAAAGCAATTTGCATACATTATGTCATTTTATCCTTACAATAAACCTTCTAGGTCAAGGCTATAGTTATTATTCTCTCTATTATAAGCATTTATATAATGCCTACTATGTGCCAGACACCATGTTAAGCATTTTCCAAATATATCATGTGACCCTATGAGATAGGTACTGTTATTGTACCCATAGTTCACTTGAGGAAACTGAAGCAAACAGATGCTAAGTGACTTTCCTCAGAGTCACATAGCTTGTATGTGTCAGAGGCCAGCAATCTATTAACTGTCCCACCTAGCTGCTAAGATTAATTGGCTGTTGTTCAGATTATAGGCTTATCCTGTGGAGTGAAATGCTCTCATTTGTCAGACTTCAAGGCTGCCCCTCTTCAGGATTACTGTACTCTGAGGAGGCTGTGACTGCATAACTTGGTAGAGGGACAAGCAGGTCCTCCTAATTTAAAGATGCAGGTCTCCTGAGGATTGCTCTATTCTTAGCATGTATATCCAATGATAGTTTTTAAATAAGCTTTAAAACTATAGTTGTAAAATATAAAATCAGATGGTCTCATATCCTTAACGTACTTATGTTGGGTAGTGCATTTCATTACTGAGATGGTTTTTATGTCTTCAGCAACATATAGCAACATAGTGATAGATTACTATAACCATATTAATTTTGATATTTATTTAAAATAAGTGACCATAATTCTAATGATATTTTGTTTATATAGCTGTGTTATTTTCCACTCACTAATAAGTATTCCTCTCTTTTATTTAAGTCTAATAAAATATTTCTGTAAGCATATTTATGCCCCACTGTCTTCTTTCTCCTATAAAATTAAAGAAGATCTGAACAAGTTCTGTTAAAATAATAAAAATTATCACCAAGGCAACAAAAGTTTAGGTTATAAATTAGAAGAGTTAGAATAGATAAGTTTTCCAAGGTCTTATTAGGTTTTATAAAAATATCATAGATTCAGGGTTGGAAGGAACCTTAGAGGCCATTTACTTCAACCCCCTCATTTTACAGATACAGAAACTGAGACCCAGAAAGGCTACATGCCTTTTACAAGATCACACAAGGATTAAGTTTCAGGTCTGAGATTCTAACCAGATCCTTTGTGTCTACATCTGATCTTCTTTTTACTATACTGTATTGGAAATGGGCTTATCCTGTTTTACCTAAAAAGGTTTGTATGTAATTCCTGTGTTGAATTTTATAAATTTTTTGGATTAAAAAAATAGAATTGTTATTGAATGCAATTAGGGAAAATCTTTTTGTTTGGGAGAGCTAGAGAGAAAAACTTATGAATTATTGTAGTAAATCTTAATTAGTAAATATTCCGAGGAACAAGAATCTGTAGATTGGATAACAATATTTGAATGCCTTTATTGTAGATTATCTTAATGCTAATTTTTTTCTCATCATTGGTTAACTGGTACTTTTTTTGCTCTTTATATATAAATATTGTAATGAAAGGTAACATAATGGAAAGAACATTGCATTTAAAATTGTAGGACCTATGGGGCAGCTAGGTGGCGCAGTGGATAGAGCACTGGCCCTAAAGTCAGGAGGACCTGAATTCAAATGTGGCCTCAGACCAAACACTTGACACTTACTAGCTGCCTTTAAAAAAAAAAAATTGTAGGACCTGGATTCAGGCCCTGGTTCTGCCATTAACCATGTGACATAGGGTCAGTATCTCTAAGATCCTTTTCTAGCCTAACATTGCTTTGATTTTATATATTTTACACTATTGATTTTAAAATTTAAATCTATTTCAGTTTAAGAAAAACTTAGAAAAAGATATTACACTCGTAAAAATTAATGAAATTTTCTTTCAGAAAAAACATGCTTTACGTTGTTATTGCCAAGCCATGCAAGTTTACAAAGGGAAAGGCTGGTCTCTTGCAGAGGATCACATTAATTTCACTATTGGTCGTCAATCATTTACACTTCGACAGCTCGACAATGCAGTGTCTGCCTTTAAACACATTTTGATCAATGAGAGCAAACAACCTGCTGCTCAGCAAGGAGCCTTCCTCAGAGAATATCTTTACGTTTACAAGGTGAGTATTTCCTTATAGTAGGTGTTAAAAGAGTGTTGATACTTCGATATAAGTTGAAACCAATTTTAATAATATATCCAAATAAAAAGCCCTCTGTAACCATTTATAAGGTTGAGTTTTAAGTAAAAGGAGGAAAATAAGTGTGCTTTTTCCACAGGGGTATTTCTTAATCATTTAACCTTTTACTTCACACATATGGAAAAGGAACTGCGCTAAACATGAGTGTGGGTTGGACTGCCCCTATTTTAAGTAGCTCAGTATCTTTGAATATTTCTGGGACATTCTTGTGCCAGCAAAATGCAAGCTTCCTGAATGGGTTTTCTGATGGTCATGGCTAACCATCACAACTTCTACCTTGCTCTTGAGCTATCTACCTTTCCTTCTTTCTTCTCTCCTTTCTTCCCTTGATACTACTATTGCACAAAAGCAAGGGAGGGTACATGTTAGTAGAAGGATGTAACCATTAGTGTTTCTCCTTACCCTCTGCCTTGTGATGAGTTGTGGAATAACTCAGAAAAGCTTGTAGAAAGGGCAACAATGTTGCTGAGGTTTATTGATAGGAAAGTTATAATTTATTGTCATGCCTAAGTTGATAGTTTCTGAAGTTATTATATAGTTTAATTATATTTAATTATATTTTATATTAGAATTATAATTATATTTAATTAATTAATAATATTTAAACTGTCTATGATTTCATTGATACGGGTACTCCTTTGATTGATGCAGATTGAATCTTCTCCATATTTTAGTTTAAGGTGTGATGTTGCCCAAAAAACTCATTATCTGGTAAGCAGCTTTCTGATTATGAGCCAAATTGAACTTAGAAACGGTAACCTTCAGATCATACAACCTTTTTTTTGACCTGCAGTCAAAGTCTTTCCAGCTCGGTAAGGACCTGCTAGAAATTACATTTGGTTCATATTAAGAACCCAGTGTTATCACTTTCACACAATGAGGCTTAGTGTAGGATCTGAGTGGTAGAAGTATCTTAATATCCCTGTTTAATACGTATTTTATTTTCTTTAGTATTTTCAAGATAGTAATGAGTGAACATATTTTTTTTAAAAGTTGTTCTTTTCCCCTTTTAAAATTTTTTCCTCTTCTAGAATGTAAGTCAGTTGTCTCCAGATGGCCCTTTACCACAGCTTCCTTTACCGTATATTAACAGCTTGGCAACACGGGTTTTCTTTGGCCATGACAGAAGACCAGCAGAAGGTAAGTGAAATTATTATTTTTAACTATATTGTATCTTAGATATAACTCAAATATAAACACTTTGAACCAAATCTCAGCTTTTCTTGGATTGTCCCTAGTTTTCTTGCACAGACATTTCTTGCACAGACATAATAATTTTCATAATAAATAAAAATTTCATAAAGTGATTAAAAGTTTTTAAAAACAAAATCACATCAGCATCAGTCAACATTCATTTCTTTTGAGTAGTCATGTTCATATGCTCACTTGGGGGTCTTTTTTTTTTTTAGGTGAAAAGCAAGCAGCTACTCATATAAGTCTTGATCAGGAATATGATTCTGAATCTTCTCAGCAGTGGAGGGAACTTGAAGAGCAAGTTGTAGCTGTAATTAACAAAGGAATAATTCCATCAAATTTCCATCCAACACAATACTGTTTGAACAGCTATACAGATAATTCAAGATTTCCACTTGCAGTTGTAGAAGGTGATATATTTGAATTTTGCATTCTTTTTTTTTTTTTAACCTAAAGTTGACAAGTGGTTTTTTTCATATATGGGATTAGGAAACTAGCAGTTTTGAGGGCCAGATCATTTTTTTAATTATTTATTTTTTATTTTAATTATTTATTTTATTATTTTAATTAGTTATTTTTTTAATTATTTATTTTAATGGTGAAGAATTAAACCAAACCAGACCTGAACTGGTAAACTATTCACTGTTTATAAAATGTTCTTCAGTGTTGGCTTTTCTTTAATAGAACCAATAACTGTGGAAGTGGCTTTTAGAAACCCGTTGAAGGTTCCACTTTTGTTGACGGAATTATCTTTGCTTTGGAAATTCCAACCTAAAGGTTCAAATTCAAAGGATAATGAAGAAACAAAAGAACTAGTAAGTTATTAAAAGGTATTTGTAGTGAACGTTTCCACAATTATAATTTAGTAGATCGTCTAGTAATATTCAAACTTTGGACTTCTCATTGAATGGTACATATTTATTCTTAAGGGAGTCCTTAAAATAAGTTGTTGTTGAGTTGTTTTTCAGTTGTGTCTGACTCCTCGTGATCCCATTTGCGATTTTCTTGGCAAAGATATGGAAATGGTTTGCCATATCCTTCTCCTGCTTATTTTATAGACGAGAAACTGAGGCAAACAGGATTAAGTGACATACCCAGGGTTACATAGCTAGTAAGTGTCTGAGGCCAGATTTAAACAGATAAGTCTTCCTGACTCCAGGTCCAGTACTATATCCATTGTGCCACCTAGCTATGCTTAAAATATATTTTTGAGGAAGATATTGTTGCAGTGACTAATCATTCTGATCTAAATGGTTTACTTAAATTCTTCCTGCTGTTAACCAGTCTTTCATGGAAAATTATTCTCCATTCCAAATCTAGATATGTTAAATTAATGTAGTAGGACAAATTAGTTTCAATCAGAAAAGTATTCCACTTTTGCAATGCTGCCAGTGTTCAAGAAAAAGTTGAATTATTTTTAGTATAATTCCTTAAAAAGGTCAATAAGTTGCTAAAGACTTTGAAAATGTTCTATAAAAATAGTTGAAATAAAAATATTGGTGTTTTTAAAAGATGAATTTAATTTAGTTGGATTATTGATTTATGTGAAACTCTTAATTAGCATTTATTAAGCATCAGGTACTATACTAAGCATTGGGAATATAAAGAAAGGTAAAAGGCAGTCCCTGCTCTCAGAATGCTTACTGTCTAATTGGAGAGATCCTATGTAAACCACTATGTACAGACAAGATTTAAATCCCTGACAATAAGGGGGATTGGTAATGGCTTCCTGTAGAAGATGGGATTTTAGCTAGGATTTGAGGGAAGGCTACTAGGAGGCTAGTAAGCAATGATGAGGAGGGTGACTGTTCCAGACATAGGGGATATCCACTGAAAAAGCTGAGGTGAGAGTTGGAGTGTCTTGGTCAAGAAACAGCAAGAAGGTCAGCAATCACTGTGTCTTTGAATGCATGGTGGCAGGAGTGGGGGCAGGGTGGTTGGGGAAGTATAAATCATAAAACTGGGAAGGTACAAGGGACCGGGTTATGAAGTGCTTTATAATCCTCCAAAAGGATTTTATGTTTGATCTGAGATCTCCTAGAGTTTATTGAATTGAGGTGGGGGAGAGAGTTAAGAGGAGAGAGAGACATGAACAGACTTGTGCTTTAAAGATTACTTTGACAGCTGAGTGGAGGGTGGACTAGAGTGGGAAGAGATCAACCAGCTGACTATTGCAATAGTGTAGGTATGAAGTGAAGAAGGTCTGCCCTATGTTGGTATAAGAGTCAGAGAAAAGTAGGGGGTGTATATGAGAGATGTTCCAAAGGCAGAATTGATAGTCTTTAGCAGCTTATTAGATACAGGGTGATTGAGTGTGAAGAATTAAGGTTGACACCTACGTTGGAGACCTGGGTGACTGGGAAGATGGTAGTACCTTAATAATAATAGGGAAGTTTGGAAGAGGAGAAGTTTTTTGGGGAAAGTTAATGAGTTTGGTTTTGGATGTTTAAGACATGTGTGAGTCATCTCTAATGTTGACTGATTAAATGAAGCCATATAGTAAGTCCTTGAAACATTCCATAATAGAGTTTTCTTTAGTCATGAAATACCACTAGTAATAGATTATAATTATATATTTCCATGTTTTCTTATATTTCTTCAACTTTTCCACTGCATGCTAAACATTTTTCCTACAGTGGCCTCTGTTCTTTCACTCATGTTATTAAGGAAATTAGCATTCTGTCATATACTGACCACATTCTGAGAGGGTCAGAAGTCAGGTTCTACAGTGTCAATGTCCTAATGTAAGCTACTTTGACAAAAGCCTTTCATACCTGTGATATTTTGTTTCATTAGAATGTTTCTATTAAACATTGTGGTGGTTGTTCTGGGGAGCAGTTTGGAACTATGCCCAAAATGCTATAAAACTCTGCATACCCTTTGACCCAGCAATACCACTGTTTTCCAAAGAGATTTAAAAAAAGGTGGAGGGGGAGTGGAGAAGGAGAGGACCTATTTGTACAAACATATTTATATCAGCTGTTTTTGTGGTGGCAAAGAATTGGAAATTGAAGAGATGGCCCATCAATTGGGGAATGGCTGAACAAGTTGTGGTATATAATTGTGATTAAGTACTATTGTGCTATAAGAAATGACAAGCAGGATGATTTCAGAAAAGCTTGGAAACACTTACATGAAGTGATGCAAAGGAAAGTGAGCAGAATTAGGAAAACATTGTACACAATAACAGCAATATTATATGATGATCAACTGTGAGTGACATAGGTATTCTCAACAATGCAAAGATCCAAGAGAAATCTGAAGGACTTAAGATGAAAAACACTATCCACCTCCAGGGAATGAACTTAGGGAGTCAGAATGCAGATTGAAGCATACTATTTTTCACTTTTTTTGGGGGGGGAGAGGTCTGTTTTCTTTCACAACATGACTAATAAGGAAATATGTTCTGCATGATCACATATGTATAACTATGTCAAATTGCTTACCATTTTGGGGAGAAAACAGAGAGAATTTGTAACTCAAATTTTTTTTAAAAATTAATGTTAAAAATTGTTTTTACATACAATTGGGAAGAATAAAATATCATTAAAAAATAAATATTATGGTTGTTTTTCAGGTTACCTGTGGACATGAAATGATTGGAACTGAAGTTATATCAGAATTCTTAATTAATAGTGAGGAAATAAAAGTGGTAAATATTTGTCACATTTTCTAACATTTTACATTTTGTGTCTTACTGAAGTAATACTGTATACAAAAACAATCTGAACAAACTAGTTTATTTTGGATGGCTAATTTTTATGCTATATTATGTTTTCCTTATTTATACCTTGCTTATCACTATAATTCCTCATTGGATAGCTAGTAATATATTAAAACTGAAACTCTGGAGATAGAAAAAAAGAATTCTGTCTTATAGTAGAACCAGAATTGCTCAAGAGAACAAGTTTGTGATATTTTTGTTTGATAATTTCAAAATTATCCAAGTAAAGGGAATTTTGGATTTTTTTCTTGTGTGAATATATTTTCATGTCTGTATCTGATTATGGTTGAAGAAGATGTACTTTTTGTCTTGAATGAAAAGCAAAAATGAATTGCAGAATGAAATTGCAGAAAATTATTATTAAGCCACTAAAAATTATGCTTTTCTATAGTAAAAATTATTTGGTCTTAGAGTTTGTTTTCCTTCCTACTCTCCCCAAAATTAAGCTGTCCAGCTTTGTATTTTTTGCAGCATGATTATATATTTATTTGATAATTTTAACTAAGAAATTATAAGAATAAACAATAATAATAACTTGACATATCTCCACAGGCAAGGCTAAAGCTCTTTCCCCATCATATAGGGGAACTTCATATTCTGGGAGTTGTTTATAATCTCGGCACTATTCAGAGTTCAGTGGGGCTAGATGGTATTGGCTGTATTCCTGGATGTCATACAGGTAATAAAACGTTATCCTAATGAAAATAATCAAGTAAACATGGCTCATCTCATAGAATTTAGGTATGCCCTACATATTTTCCATTCATATTCAGATAAAGACATTTATTCAAATACATGAAAAAGACAAATTGAGTTTTAGTAAATTCCAACCCTTTAGTATATTCCAACCTTAATTTTTATTTTTTTTAAATACACATCATCTCTTTTTTTATATTTTCCCTTCTTAGGCTTATTTCATCTCTTTTTAGAACTCTCATTTATCTTTATTTTACCTCCTTTTCTTTTACATGGTCTACTACAGGTAAATTCTACTAGATCTTATTGAGCATTTCCATTGTTGTCAAATTCAGTTGATTCTGATTGAGATTTAAAACACTATCTATACATGGTTTACTTTTTTTTAACAAAAATAAAACATTCAGTATAAAGGAGGAAATAGTTCTAGACGTGATTGTTCTTTAGTATTTCAAGTGATGTAATTTCATCTCACTGTGGGTATTCTTCTTCTAACACTAATTTCTGTGCCTTAGCACCTGGGCAAGTTACTTGACCTCTCTCTCTCTATTTCCTCATTTGTAGAATAGGGATAATAGAACCTGTCTCACTAGGTTGTTCTGAGGAACAAATGAGATAACATATAAAGCATTTTACAAACCTTCAAGTTATATATAAATGCTCTGGGTCCCTAAGATATTTGCCTTCCACCTAACCTGGCTTGTTTTTGTTCAGATCTTCCATAGGATTTTGGAAGAGAGTGTGTGTGTGTGTGTGTGTGTGTGTGTGTGTGTGTGTGTGTGTGTGCAATCTTGGACTGTATGGAAGACCTTATATGTATTTTTCTTTGCTTTTCTTTACCATTGTCCCTCCTAGGGTACTTTTAGTGCTTTACTGCTGTGTGAATGGGGATTCTGAACTCCTCTAGGTCCTATTATATGCTGCCATCTTTTCACAGTTTCATGTATTTATATTTGATTTTAGGAGGTATCATCTGAGTGTTTATTTCAAGTGTGATTTCATAATTTTTTGATCGAAGGTTTTACTTCCAGGGAATCTGAAACTCACTACTTTACCTCTTCTTTTGAAACCTTCTACACAATAAGGATATACTTAAAGGCTGACTGAAGCAGAAAAAATATATACACATTACTATATTACTGTATATACTGCATATTAACATCATGCTCTAGAAAGATACTTTCTCCCCCTTAAGTATGATTTAAATATGTGATTGTCAGAGGACTTCTAGTTACAAGCTATATGGAGTCAAGGATCTGAGTTCAAATTCCTGCTCTGATACTTACATAGATTTATGCTGGTAATTTAATTTCTGGGCCTCAGTTTTCTCATCTGTAAAATGAGGGCAATCAGACTATATGACTGCTGATGTCCCTTGTAGCTCCATAGTTATCAGTAATCCAAAGTAATTGCAGAGCCGTAGTGAAATAAATAATCATTAAAATGTGTTTTCTTTGATGTCCTTTGCCTTTGTTTCATATTTGTTTTGTACATATTTCCCTTCCCCTTTCCTTGTAACAGATTAAAATAAAGAGAAAATACAGTTTACAAAACTAACCAACACATTGACTGTATTCAACTGTTTCATAGAATAGTTCTCTCTCGTTCTCCCTCCTAATCCCCATGAAGGGATATAAGACAAATAATTAAGCAGCATACTATTATTGGTAATAGTAGACTTAAAAATAAGACATGCTAAATGAATGCCAACTAATCTATACTCTTTGATTTCAGTGTTGATTTTTTTTTTCCAGGAAAACATCCTTCTAACATAATGTCAGTAAGAGGACGACAGGATTTAGAAATTCAAGGTCCTCGACTTAATAACACAAAAGAAGAGAAAACATCTATTAAGTATGGTCCTGATCGCCGTTTAGATCCCATTATTACTGAAGAAATGCCATTATTGGAGGTATGGATTGATTATTCAGCAATGAGTATTAAAAACAGTACTACTTACAAAGGGTTGATTTGTTAAAATAAGCATGCAGAATGACCCTAGTGATACCTGGCACTCAAAATGTTGTGTTTGAATTATTAACAGAAATTGAATATATAGGTAGTGGTAAGCTATTGATATTCATATCAGGTTTACCATCTCTTTGAGACAGATGAGTATGGGAAAGGTTGAGTTGAAGTTTTCCAGGTCAGTTAAAAAAGTTGATAAGTGATGTACAATTATTTTTCTTTTGGTCTTGAACCTTCCCACTGATTGCTTAGGTTTCTTTGGTTTTGATCCTTAGTTCCATCCATTCCTTTTACAGTTTCTCAGTTTTTCAACTTAGTTTATAAAAGTGACTCAAACTGCATGTTTCTTTCAGTGAGTGATGAATCTCCTTTATAGCTGGATTGAGCTTTACTTATGTTATCTATAGAACAGAGTTTACTTTCTAGGCTAGCTGCATCATCATCATCTGCATCATGGATACATCGTATCCATGTTTTGTATAACGTAAGGCTTGAAATAAGAACGTTGAACAACTTGTCTTCTAAACTTTAATAAATTTGATTTTAAATGCCATTTATGGATTGTTTCTATCTTAACTGTGAAAGCTTGAATTCATGAAGAATATGTGAAGAATACCTTACATAAAAATTAAGCATCCCTGATAGATAGGTATCATATAGAATAGAATTCTAAAATTTCCTCACTTAGAAGTTACATATGTAAATGAAATCACAGGCCTAGTCCTAATTCTTGTTCCTTATGAGGGTATACCAATTCTAAGAAATTATGTACTGTATTGTAATTTATCATTTTGGCAAGTTAGCTATAGTAAGATGTACCTGATATGTAAAAGATAGAGATTGGGACTAGACTTCTAATTTCATGTGAAGAGAATGTCTAGATGAGGAAACTCTCTGCTAATGCAAGTTGGCACCTCTTCAACTTGTAGCTTTGGAGTGCTGCTTTGAGCATTAAAATGTTAAGTTACTTGTCCAGGGCCACTTGTCATAGGCAAAACTTGAAACTAGGACTCCTGGGCTCATGCTCTTTCTGGAATGCTGCGTTGAGTGTAAGCAAAGGATATATTTTTTTTCCTACATTTTTTCTATATAACTTGTAATTGAGAAAACATCTATTCTTGTCAGTTATAACATAAAAAGAATCAAAGATCTTTAACAACTAGAAAGCCATTTAAAATATGGAAATACTGGTAAAAGTGAAAGAAAGTAATTTTTGTATTAGTAGAAAATATTTTCTGCTAATACCTCCCAATTCCCACCCGTTACTTAGTTTATTTGTTAGATGAATGTAATGTTGATCTTTTCATCTCCATTTTAATTTGGATACTTTAAATTCTAAGTATACTCTGTATAGCTTCCCTATCAGGGACATTTACAAACTTTGAAAAATTTGCAAAGGTTGGAAGAGGGCTCAAGACACAGAGTATAGGAAAACATTCTTTTGTGTGGTTAATTTTAAGTTTCATATCCATTAAGAGGATAGATTTTTAGAAAATCTCCCACATCTTATTAAATTTTAGTCATCCAGATAATATTGAAAATAGAGAAAAAATTATTAAAACTGAAACTTAATATCTGTGGGAAATGGGGAGAGGAGTTTGCAATGCCCCATTTCTGTCCCTATTTTGAAAACAACGAAAGATATAATAACACACTTCTGGATAGAATTGGCTCCTCCAGAGATTAGTATCCGGATTGACCTCATTTGTCATTTTGTTAAATGATTTTGGACGGTGACTACACAAGGAATTCTCCAAGTTTGCTGTTATCATTAAATTATGGTAGTGAAATACCAAGCTTCTAGGAACAAACTGTAAGACAATCTAATAAAGTTTTGTGAGTAAACAAAAAAAAAGGCAGATGAACTATAGTTCAAGGTTAAGGAAATATGCTCAAAAAAAATAGCATGAAAGCATAATTATGTAACAGTGGAATCTATCTGAAAAGGGCTTCGTCTCAGGACCTTGATAAAAGACATGAGAAATTTTATGGACTCTAAAAGACTGTGATTCAATAGTCATATGGGCCAGAAAGACCAAAATTCTGAGTACCATTAAGCAGGACAACAAAATTCATATAGAAAAAATATATCGTGTCTGTATCTGAAATACTGTATAGGCTTCTAGTTACTTTCCATCTATAAAGATCATAAAGCTATGAAAGTCCAGAGAAAGGACACAAAAATAGTCAAAATGAGGTTGCTGTATTAGCAATCTCTAAATCAGTATTCTTTAGGTTGTAAAGATTATATTTCAGATGGAGTACAGGTACAATTTATCATAAACATGATGAGGAGCAGTGAAGCATAGGGAAGAGAAGGCTGGCACAGCATCAGAAAGACCTGAGTATCTAGGCAAGTTATGTAACCTTTTGGTGATTCAACTTTATAGAAGACTCTAAGGTACAGAACATTTATATCTGTGGTAAGAACATCCACATAGGAAGTTCTTAACACCAATAAAATCACCAGACTGGACCACATACATAAAAAAACAGTGGAATAGGGTAAAAAGGTCTCATTCACCATATCTTAAAATATATGAGATTTGGTTCTTAAAAACAGAAAGGAAGCTGGGCTTGGGGGCACATGCCAATGATCCCAGCTCCCAGGGAGGCTGAGAGATCTCTTGAGCTTGGGAGTTTCTAGCTGTATTGGACTACTCCAGGAAAGAAATGCCCATTAGATATCCACACTAAGTGTGACATTAGTGAGGACCCCTCCTCATCCCCACCCCAGAATAGGGGGCCACCAGGTTGCCTAAGGAGGGAACCAGCCCAGGTCAGAAATGGAAAAGGCCAAAGCAATGGGGCTGTGAGTTACCCCTACCTTTCCGGGATGGGCAAGGTAGGCAAACATCCTGTTGGAAGGAAGGAAAGAGGGAAGAGGGATGAAAAGAAAGGAAGAAGTGAAGAAGTTAAGGAGGGAGGGGGAGAAAGAGAGAACGTGAAAGAGGGAAAAAGAAAGGAGGTTAGTTTAAGACAAATCAAGGAAGTAGTTATGCAGAAGACCTTTTCCATCTGTAATTCAATGTGTCATGCCCATGTTATTGGAAGGCCTGGAATATTTCAGAATGAATTATTTAGGAATAAATATGACACAGCTGTTAGTCTTTAAAGAGCAACATTTCTGTAATTTGATTAAGGTTGATAACTGATAACAGAGAGAAGGCTGAGCTGCTCACTTGTTACTTTGCATGTTTTTTTCTGCCATGTAGAACAAATCTTGTACCACAGACAACAGCACAAAAGAAATAAATAGGGAGTTGATGACAAATGTGAGTAAGGGAATAGAAATGAGCACCTAGCTGCCCATGATGAATTTAGGTCATTTGGCTCAGATAAATTACATCCTTTGGTACTGAAAGATCTGGAAGCTGTGATTGTCGGGCCACTTGCAGTGATATTTGAAAGATCATGGAAAATGGGAGAGGCATCACAAGATTAGAGAAGGGCAAATATTGTCCTGATTTTCAAAAAAGAGAAGATAATACTTTTCACTATAGGCCAGTGACCTTGACTTCAGTATCTGGGCATATTTTAGAACTGATCATGAAAAAGGAGGTTGGCAGACATTGAGAAAAGAAAGTAGTGATTACAAAAAACCAGGACAGCTTTATCCAGAATGCAGATTGCCAGACTAACCTCGTTCCCTTTTTTGACAAGATTACTAAAATAGAAGATGAGAGAAATGCTGTGGTGTAGTTTACCTAGATTTTAGCAAAGCTTTCTAATAAAATAGGCCATACTACTCTTTTGGAGATATAGATTAGACAAGAATACAGTTAATTCATGTAAGAACTGGTTAGATAGGCTCAAAAAATAGCTAATGGCTCAGTGTTAACCTGGCAGTTCTCCAGTAGAAGAGGCAATCTGTCTGTGGCACTGTGATATTCAACTTTTTAAAGCATTGAACTTAACAAACACCAAATAAAATGGGCATTTCCATGTACCTAGTGTAACAAGAAAGATGCTTGTACATAAAATTGCAAATCTCTATTATGTACAGTTTGCTTTTCTTTTAAATATGTAAATAAATTCAATATGTAGCTTTTAAAGTTGTCTCACTTATCTGTGATTCTTTCTGGCCTTCTCTTTCTCTTTCCCCCCAATTATCAAGCATTTTCCTTCCCTCTTACCTCTCCCTATTCACTGAAAAGAAATATTGAAAGAAAGAAGAAATACGGAATCCTTGGATCATAAGCAGGTTGTGACAAAATAAATTCTCACTTTGGCCATGTCCAAAAATATGTTTTTTATTTTGCATTGGTCCATCAACTCTCCTTCATGAGGTAGGCAGCATTCTTTTCAGTTCTCTGCAATTGTGGTTGATCATTGCACATGTGGTCTCAAGGATGCAGGTTCCCCACCCCTGGGGTAGAACATTGGGCTGAATGTAATAAGCTGAAATTCAGTAGGGATAAATTTAAAGTCTTACACTTGGGTACCAAAAAATTCATCTTCACAGTCCTTGATGTGGCATACATTGTTAGACAACAGTTAGGAAAAATATGCTGGGAACTCAGGTGACTTGGGAGCTTACTATTGGTAGTATAATGTTGCCGCCCAAAAAAACATAATCTTTGGCTATATTAAGAGGAATAATTTCCAGGAATAGGGAATACTCATCTAGAGTATTGTTTTCAGTTTTGGGTGCCTCACTTTAAGAAGGTTTATGATAAACTGAAAAATATCCAGAGGAGGGCAGTCATGCTGAAGGACCTTGAGTCTATGTCACATGAGGACCAGTTGAAGGAATTGGACGTGGTTAGCCTGGAGAAGAGAGGATGTAAGAAGCAGGAGGGAGAAGACTGGAGGAAATGAAAGCTATGGCTGTAAGGCAGCTAGCTGGTGGCACAGTGAATACAGCACTGGGCCTGGAGTCAGGAAATCCTCAGTTCACATTCATCCTCAGACACTTACTGTGTGACCCTGGGTAAGTCACTTAATTTCACTTATCTTCAGTTTCCTCAGTTGTAAAATGGGAATAATGATAATACAATGATACTACATCACAAGGTTATTGTGAGGATCAAATGAGATGATATTTGTAAAAAGTGCTTAGTACAGAGCCTCACATCTGATAGGTGTTATAGAAATGTTTATTCTTCCCTCTGTTCAAGTCTGTGGAGGCCTATCATGTGGAAGTGGAATTTGATTTGTTCTGCGTGGCTACCAAGGGCTGAACTAGGAGCAATGGGTAGAAGTTGTGAAGAGGCCAATTTAGGCATAATAACAAGAAAAATTTCCTAACAATTAGAGCTGTCCATGCCTTGAGAAATAGTAGGTTCCCCACTTTGGAGATATTCAGGTAGAAGTTGGATGACCATTTGCTGGTTGTATTGTAGTAGGCATTCCTTATGTGTTTGGATTGGAGTAGATGCAGCCAGATGTACAGCGGATAGAGCTCTGGGCCTGGAGTCCAAGAGATCTAGGTTCATATCCAGCCTCAGACTTTTAATAGCTGTATGACCCTGGACAAGTCACTTAACCTCTGTCTTTGCTTAATTGTAAAAGGGATAGCACCCTTTAGAAAAAGAATAGCACCTACTTTATGGAGTCATTATGAAGATCAAATGAGAACATTTGTAAAGTGCTTAGCACAGTGCCTAGAACATAATAGACACTTAATAAATGCTTATCTCCCTACACACAACACACACACACACACACATATACACACACCCACCCACATATACCTCTTGAAGTAGTTGGGCCACTGAAGTCTCTTACTGCTCCTCAAATTCTGTGATTCAGTGACCTATTCACACCACCCCTGTCATCTTATCCTTCCCTCTTTTGTCTGACAATCCATTTCCTTAATGCTTGTCAAAGTGTCTTTATTTCTGAGTTACTTTTGAGCCACCTCCGTTTTAGTTGGTACAGTTGTTAGAATACCCAGACTACTGAATTAGTGGTCTTCATAAATATGTTGATTGATTGACAAGTTTACCTCTTTTGGAGACTCATGAGGAGGACCTGTTCTTTTGGAAGGAGCCTAATGACTTTATTACTGATTTTTTGATGAGATTAATGGAGGGATTACTGGGGGGGGGACGACACACACTGGAACTTTAGCTTTATAAATACCCAGAATGGTGATTACACTAAATTATTGCATAACTGTGTTCTGTAATAATGCTGACCATACCTTAATTTTTAAAAAATGCAGTCTTAAACATAAAGGCATTTTAAAACTTCCAGGAATAATTCCACTGGAGGTTTCAGAAATCATTCAAGAATAGAAGTGTCTACAGAGAGTTTTACCAAAACATCTTTTTCTTTTAACTTTGTTCCTCTGCTAGTTTTCCTTGTTGGTTCTCTGCCTTTCCTTACTATAACAGTTGAGTGCCTTCTGAAAGTCCCTTATTAGTAGGTCATTATGATATTCTGTTTTTATATATGTGTGTGTGTATCTATATATACATATGTATACACACACACACACACATATATTCATATAAAAACACATTTTTCCCTTTTCCCTTGTGCTAAAATAAAGGAAACATCATCTTGCCCACCATCCCCATATTACCAATGTATAAATAATAAATATTTGAAGTATTTTTTCTTTTCAGTTGAGGTGTGATATAGGATGAGAAATTGGAAGTTGTTGAGTAAATACATCACTAGTTTTTACATACAGTGGTATAACTATGCTTGCACTGACTAGAGGTCAAAGTATGATTATAATTTCTAAAGTTCCAAAAAGATACATGGTCCATGGGCTGCATACTGCCTACCACACTCTGGAGGGAGGTTTGAACTAGATTAAAATGCATGTGGGGAATATTTAAGAAATAAAAGTACAGTAAAACAAAGTTGATGTTAAATATGTGGTTTTCTAAGATAATATAAGACCCACAGGGATCCTTATATATGGTTTAGTGGCTGTTGTTTCTATTTGGGTTAGGCACCACTGCTATTGAATTCCCTCTTATTATCCCTTTCTTGCCAGCCTGTCAGACTGTACCTATTGTTAGGGTAGTCAGAATTTCATTTTCTTGAGATTTATTCCCAAACAAAATATTCTTAAATATGCCACTGAATTGTAGATATAACTTTATAATTAATTTGCCTGCAAAGACAGTTTCCTTGTTTTGATTATGATTAATGAAGTGCTTATAAAAAGTCTTGCTAAATGTATTTTTGTTAAAAAGTACAGACTCAAAAGAAAAATAGGAAAACTATTCTATATGTCAGCCATACTAATCAATATTGTTTTAGACTATTTAAATAACTAGACAATATGAGGGTGGATTATTGTTGTGGTGTAGGAAGTGATTAATTGATGGACTTAGAAAAATATGGAAAGACTTGGACTTATAAAAGAAGATGTTGTCCACCCTCAGAGAAATAGAGGACAGACAAGTATGGTATGGTCCTACGTAGATGCATATGAATGTATATGTCTATATATGATTATGATTATAGGTACCTCTGTGTGTGTGTGTGTGTGTGTGTATTTAATTGTAGCCTTCAGGATGGGGGGGGAGAGGAAGGGGAGAAAAAGAACAAAGTAAAAAGTGTGCAGCAAAGAATAAAAGAAAATTTACAAGGAAGCAAAGGAAAGATGGACAGCTCTGAACACGATGTGTAGTATTTACAGGCTTTCTTGAAATTGAAATTTATTATTGAAAATTATTATTGAATCCTCTCTTATGTTCTGCCATGCACATGGCAATGCTTTTTTTTCTTATTTTGTATTTAAGTTTATAATCTGTTTTTTTCTTATTGTGTACTTAAGTTTCAGTATTTTAAGTTTAAAATAAATTAATTTTTTTAAAAAAGTAGAGACTCAGCTGTAGAAAGAAGTTCAAGAAATATTTGATAGCCAAAATAATAATTTTTTCCTCCCCCAATGCAGGTGTTCTTTATAAATTTTCCTACAGGACTTCTTTGTGGGGAAATCCGAAAAGCATATGTTGAATTTGTCAACGTCAGCAAGTGTCCTCTTACTGGATTGAAGGTTGTTTCTAAACGTCCAGAGTTTTTTACTTTTGGTGGTAATACTGAGGCTCTCACACCTCTGAGCCCCTCGGCATCTGAGAACTGTAGTGCTTACAAGACTGTTGTGGCAGATTCTACCTCTGGGGCTACTGCCCTCACATCATCAGCTTCCTCGGTAGACTTTGGCTTAGGAAGTCAGCCAGAAGTTATTCATGTGCCCCTTCCTGACTCTGTTCTTCTACCTGGGGCTTCGGTCCAGCTGCCTATGTGGTTACGTGGACCAGATGAAGAAGGTGTTCATGAAATAAACTTTTTGTTTTATTATGAAAGTATTAAAAAGCAGTCTAACATCTGGTGAGTATTTTTAAATTTTTCTAAGATAAACTTCCATTTTTAATGTGTTTTTTAAAATGTGCATATTATTAATATACTACCATTTTCAAAAGGAAAACAATCACCCCTCTTCTTTACTATACATAATGTTTATGCCTCAGGTTGTGCCTAATATCTCTGAACTGCCTGGCTGCAAGATTTGACAGAGGTGGACTCTAATCTCTAAGACCACTTCCAGCTCCAAAATGCAATGATTCTGATATGGCCAAAGGTTCCATAAATTTCCAGGTGACCACTGTGTCAACCCAGTGTAATTGGATATCGTTCATACTTGAAGAAGCTATTTAACCCATCATCAGGAGGGTGTGTGCTTTGACATTATTTTCTTCCTTTAGTGGATTTAATTATGTGCCTATCCGTTCACTGTTTCACACAGAACCTTTTGTAACCAGTATATACATTTCCAAAATTGCCGACTCATATTACAATTTATTTTATGTCATGGGACAGAATGAAGCTAATTAATTAGCTCACATGAAGGATTGCTTATCTTGGTCATAATTCAGCATATAGCACAGCAGAATCCTATTTGTGTAATGGCTGTTTCAGGAAAATATTTGAAAATGACTTTCTTTTCTATGTTTACTTTAATAGAGCTTTTGAAATATTTTATAGGGCAGTTTCAGACCATAAAAAAAAACAAAACTGGTTTGTTTTAGTCAACACTGACAATTAAATGTCAAACAAGAGACTTATTCAATGGACCCTTTCTATCAGTGCTTATCATAAACACCTTAGGAAATAAGGGCAAGCAGTGTGTAGCATGAATGAAATGATAACAGATTTGGGGCAGAAATGATGGTCCAAATTTCAGGATAATTCACAAAGCTGAATTAAAAATTGACTTTCCTGGGTTATTTCAAAATATAACCACCATTTATAATGTTGACTTGTAGAACTAATTTTTCAGTAGAAATAAACATCTGACATATAAGTGGACTTTTAGAACAGAACTAAAAGACATAATTTATTTGAACAATCAATTCCTGAAATGATTGTAATTTTTACATTTTACTAGTAAAAAATTTTTTTGGTCAAGAGTGTCACCATTTGAAAAAATTGGCTCAGTTCTCCTTTTGGAAGTGAATGAGTTTAAATGTTAACAAGAAAAAATAAGTCAATCTACTTTTGAAATACCATGACTTCTATTTAAGTCATTAGTAGTATATGACTTTTTTAATTAGTTAGAAATAAGCAAAATTAAAAATTAAAATATAAACATATATTCCTCTAAAGTTTGCAGAGCACTTTTACATAAATCTCAGTTCTTCAAATAACTGTGAAATCAGTCCTGTTGGTGTCCCCATTTTCCAAGGAGGAAATTGACAAGTAACTTGCTCAGAGTTCACAAAGCTGTTTAGAGTCTGAGGTCATTCTTCTCTGCTGGAGTATATCAGTGAGCCTATCTGTGTTACTTAGGGGTTTTTCAGGGTTTGGTTACCAAAGGGAATAGAAACTTTAACTAGCAACCAAGATTTCATTTATAAAGAATTTTTTTTAATTAATTTATTTTGAATTGTCAACAATCACTTCCATAAGCTTTTGAGTTTTAAATTTTTCTCCCCCTCCTTTCCTATCTCCTTCCCCAAGACAGCGTGCAATCTGATATAAGCTATACATATACATTCCTATTAAACATTTTCACATTAGTGATGTTGTAAGTAAGAATTAGAATCAATAGGAGGAACCACCAGAAAGAGGAAACAAAAACACAACAGAAGAAAAAAATAGCAAATAATATGCTTCGATCTGCATTCAAACTCCATAGTTCTTTCTTCTTTGTGGATAGCACTTTCCATCACGAGGCCTTTGGAGATGTCTTAGATCCTTGTATTGCTGAGAAGGGTTAAGTTTATCAATATTAGTCATCGCACAACGTGGCTGTTTACAATGTTCTCCTGGTTCTGCTCACTTCACTAAGCATCAGACCATACAAGTCTTTCTAGGTTTTTCTGAATTCAGCCTGTTCATCATTTCTTATAAAGAATTTGTTAAAAAAAAAAAAAAAAGAATTTACATTTAAGGTTAACTATTCAGAACTGTAGCTAACCTATCAATTTAAACTGAGAAATATTCCTTCTATAATTTCTTCATCCTTCTTCAAAGAAACAAAACATTTGAAGTGATGTTAATTGCTGATTGTAGCCTTAACCTTATTTAGAAGTAAAAATAACTTTGTTTATTGTCAGCAGATTTACTCAGACCTAGGTGGGCAATTCTCTGTAGCTCTGGAATATTTAGTTACCTGTTTTCAGGATGATTTAGGAACAAATCACATTTTCTGACTAAGATATAAACAATTATTAAACCATGCATAGCATGTATTCCTACATATCAAATTCATTTCTACAAACATTTTTATGCCAAGCACTGTACTAGGTGCTGGAGATTCAGAGAATAGTTTCTACACTCAAGGAGGTTACATTCTTTTAAGGGAGATAGCATGTATATATTTAAGTATAAACAGAGTAAGTACTAACAAAATACAAGATATAATTAGGGGAGGGAGAGTGGTAGAGAGTTGAGATCAGAAATGTTTTTTGTTTTTTTTTTTGTTTTGTTGGTTTTTTTTAGTTGTTAGGCAATTGGGGTTAGGTGACTTGCCCAGGGTCACACAGCTTGTAAGTGTCAAGTGTTGGTCTGAGGCCGGATTTGAACTCAGGTTCTCCTGAATGCAGGACCGGTGCTCTATCCACTGTGCCACCTAGCTGCCCCTGAGATCAGAAATGTTTTATGTGGCAGGTGGTACTTGATCTGAGTCTTGAAGGAATTATGGAAATTTCTTTTGGGAAGCAATTAATTGTAATGGATAAAGAAGACAGTAGTTTTACATGAAGGAGAAAATACAGGTCAGGAATTTCAAAAGGAGAGGACTGCATGTGGGGAATTATGAAAAAATTGACTTCCTCCTAGCAAAAGGTATATAATTTATTTTATCTAGAGAGTTTAAAAGAGGGACAGTTGGTGTGGAGGTCCCAAAAGCCATGCTTAGAAGTCTAAAGTTTGATGCGGTGGCTGTTTTAGAGTAAGGATTAATGTGGGAGTGTGGGGAGATATAGATGCTATTAGAACAATATATCTGAACAGCTGTATGTGGATGCTAATTGTATACAGGCTAGATGTCTAAGCTAAAGGATTACAATAGGGAATAAATGGATATAAAAAGTTTTAAATGTATAGGAAGGAACCATTGACCACTGAGTTAAGAGCCAGTTGTGAAAGGAAAGCATCAGATGTAGGATCATAGTTCTAGAACCGATGGTGACCTCAGAGGCCATCAAGTTCAACTCTGTTATTTTTCAGATGAGTAAAATGAGACAGGAATTCAAAGTGATTTTTCCAAAGTTATACAGGTAGTGGTGGAGGTGGGATTCTAAATTGGCTTCTGACTGCAGAGCGTTGCTCAGACTAGGGGGAGCTTTTTGGAATAGGTTGAACACTTGGGTCAAGAAGTCTTCTGGTGTCACTATTTTTACCACTCATTTGGCATTTGCTACATACGGCATTCATTCATTCATTCATTCATTCATTTATTTATTTAATGTCACTTGATCATAGGACTCTAGATTTAGAGATGGAAGGGGCCCTAAGGGTCATGTAAGGCCCAGAAAGGGGACATGACTTGTGAAAGGTCACACAAATAGTAAAGGGCAGAGTAAGGAATTGGTCTCACGTGTCTGACTCTAAAGCCAGAACTCTTTATCCTCTCTGACTATATTTATTTCAACAGTATTGATTATTTGACCTCCATATTACAAAGCATTGTACTGGTTGCTGTAGCAGATACAAGAATAACTAAGGCTTGTTTCCTATCCTCAAGGAGCTCATAATTTTAACTGCCTTATATTAGTTATTTATATATAAGTACCATACAAATAGTAGAAGTAGAGAACTATAGAAAAGAGAGAGAGGATGGTATGATGAGGAAAGGCTTCCTGGAGGTGATATTTAATCTTAATTTAATTTAAGACTGAATAGGGTTTCTCTGTCTCTCTCTTTGTAAAGTTTCATTGATGTCTTTTGTTTTACTATCATAGTCATTTTATATACCTTAAACTGAACCTTTAAACTAAAATTTAAAAATATATACATTAAACCCATACGCTCTTCAGTGAGCTTTCCATTAAGAAAAAAAGTTAAGCAAAACTAATTGCCCAGTTAATCAAGTAGACTTTCAATATGTAGGAACGGTTACAGGGACAACGCATTGCAGGTAAAGACAACAGCACGTGCAAAAGCTTAGAGAAAAAAAATCAGGGAAAGCCCATGGCACACTCAGAGACTGATGGTTGTAGTGTAGTGCGTAAGGAGAGAGGGATGGAATGAGGCCTGTGACCTGGCAGGGAGGTGAAGTCAAGATAACAGCCAACCTTCAAGTCCGACTAATAAATTTGGGCTTTATTCATTAAGCATTTGGTAGGCTTTAGATTTTTTTTTTTTAAGCAGGGAAGTGGCATGATCAAAGCAGTGCTGTAGGAAAATGAATCTTGAAGTACTGCAATCAGAATTGATCAGACATGAGAAAAACAGGTGACTAGGAGACTAGTTAGAATGTTAGAGCATCATTATAATATTCTAGGTGCAAGGTAATAATAGCTGGCACTTGTATTTTAAGGTGTGCAAAATAGATAATTTATCCGTGTGCGTGCGTGTGTGTGTGTGTGTCTATCACTTTCTGAGGAAGGTGCTATTATTTCTGTTTCATACGTGAGGAAACAGTTTCCTCAGTTTATAGATGAGGAAATAGTCGAGCGATGTGATAGGGTCAAAAAGTGTCAGAGGCAGGATTGAAATGTATTTTTTTCTGACTCTGCAATGCCACCTACCTGCTTCTATTAATAAGGGTCTGAACTTTTGGTATTCAAGACTAAAAACACACACACACACACACACACACACACACACACACACGTCTATACCTTATACTACCTCCCACTCCACCCTCCCACTCCCTATCACTCTGTGGTACAGTAACACTGACCTTGCTCTACCTTGAGTAAGACACTTCATCTGCCGATTTGGGGCATATTCACTGGCCTCCAGGGCTCCTTCCTCATCTCTATTTCCTGGCTTGCTTCAGTTCTCTGCTAAAATCCCACCTTCTGCATGAAGCTTTTTGTGCTTCCCTGTAATCTAGTGCCTTCCCTCTCTTTATTATCTTCAATTTATTCTGTATACATCTTGTTTGTACATAGTTGTTTGCATGTTGTCTCCTCCATTAGTTTGTAACCTTTGAGAGTGGTCACTGTCTTTGACCTTTCTTTGTATCCCCCCCCAGTGGTGCCTGTCTCATGGTAGGTGCTTACTGAGTATATTGGCTGTGGGGGAAAAAAAATAAAGGAGCCACTTTGAGAGACTCAGAAGGAACAAGCCATAGAACTTGTAACTAGATGTGGGTGATATGGAAAAGGAACAGCCAGTAAAACCACTTAAGTTTTAAGCCAGAATGACTGAGGTGGGGGTAGGGGTGGGTAACATTAACAAAAATAGAAAAATCAGGAGAAGGTCTCTTTTAAAAAGGGAGAAAAAAGGAAGATGAGTACAGTGTGACATGTCCATTTAGAAGTATTGGTAAATCCTTGTGAGCATTTTTAGTAGGTAGTAGTAAATTCAGAACTGGGGCAGGGTGGTAGTGGTAATGACATTTGGGAGTCATTCTTGGGGGTGATAATAGCTGAAACTTTGGGAATGAATGAGGTTGCGGAGGGTTTAGGAGAGTGAAATTTGATTTTTTTCAGTTAAATCCTGTCCCTATCCAATGTGGCTAAAAGAGTAAGACCAATTTGTAAAGCTTTAAAAGCTAGACAGAAAAGTTTCATTATATTTGATTTTATAGTTAATATTTGAACCTAGACACACTAGGGAACCACTGATGTTGATTGATTAAGGAAGTGATTGTTATGTGCATAAGAAAAATCACTTTCTCAGCAGGGTTTAGGATGGACTGGAGTTGGGGGTAAGTCTTGAGGCAGAGACATCAGTTAGGAGACTGTAACAATAATCTAGTCAAGAGCTGATGGGGGCCTGAACTGTGGTAGTGCATGTTGGCTATTAGCCTGAAAGGCTGCTGGTTTTGATTTTCCTGCTCATGTGAAATACTTTGAGATCAATAGCTTATAGTGATTGGAACAATATTAGGCCTTTCAAAGGATCAATCAAAATTGGATTAAACCAATGGAAAATTTTTTTTTTGTTTCTGTGGGTGGCAAACCTCACTAGTCTACTTAAATATGAAGTAATTGAATAAAAACTATTAATTTTTGAATGTCAAACTGAAGTATTACAAATATTTTTCTTTGTGATATTCTGATTTTGATTCTTGTCAAATATGTGGTACCAAATAAGAACCAGTATTACAACTTCATAATTTTCATTTTTGAAATTTATTAATCTTTAATTTTTATATAAAATTAATTTCCAAAGATATCCCTCCTTCTTCATGCCTAGAAAGCAATCCTTTGTAACAAAGAATAAAAGAACAGGGAAAAAACTCAACACATTAACCACATGTCACAGTATATGTAATGTTTCACTTCTGTAATTTTCTAGTGAAGGGAGGTGACGTCTCTAAATTCTGGGCCCAAGCTTGTTCATTTTAATTATATAGCATTCAATTTCAGTTTTTTATTCTTTCCATTTACATTGTTGCAATCATTGCATATTTTTTTCTTGCGTCTGCTTACTTCACTTTGCATCAGTTCATGTGTTCCCATGCTTTAGAGTTTACATTTATTTTTCTTCAGTCACAGGGTATTAAGACATACAGCAGTTATTTGTACTAGCCGATCTTTGAATGTACGAGCTACAGTCTGCAGAAGTAATACTCTTGAAGGTGAAGAAGGCAGAGGAGGCAATATGCTTGTCTTTGTGGATGTGGAAAATATCAATACTGTAAGTTTTAGTTTTCTCTTGTAAAATTAGTTTTTTATTTTAACTACACACTTAACTGAAGTTTCAGTTGAGTAGACTTTTTTCTTTTGTAGACTTTATAGTCTACTGGTATAATTGTAGAAATAATTCTATAATAGCTCATTATATTAACTATCGAATGGAATGTAGGATACAGGAATCACTTTCTGACTACTGGGTTTACACCCAGGTCTGGACCTCAAAGCTCTCTTAGCTTCTTAATGTTAATTAAGTGTTAATGTCTCATTTAGCTACATAAATTTGACCTTGACCATTCCTTCTTATTTCTTTGGTTTCATACGGCAAATTCATGTGTCATATAAATTGTTAATCTAAACAAAAAGAAACATCAGTAAATCTTGAAAAAGGAAACATCACATAAAGAGTATGTCATAATTTGGTCATTAAAGGCAAGTTGATAAAGTTAAATTTGTAGAATTCTCATAGGTTTTCAGTAACTCTCAATATTTCAATGTTATTCCTTTCAGCAGACCTCCATGAGTTCTGAGAATGTAGTCTTAGTTTCATTTTGCATTTTTAGAGCACTTGAGGATTAGCCCCTTAATATAGAGGAAATTCTCTGTAGGCAAATTATGATCACATTAAGAAGACAGATAGGGTTTTTAAAGGATTTATTCTTAGTTTAATCATTCATTTGTAATGTAACTGGCTGGAGCATTTGAACACTCCACTTTGTAAGATGTTATGAGAATTTATGCACTGATTTTTTTGTTTTAGAGATTCCAAAACATGAAATATCTTTATTTTTTTTAATCAACAGAAATTAGCCTTCTCTTCCTCTCCTTCCTCACTCCCAATCCTCACCAAGTGAGAAAGAAAGAAAAACAAAATCCATTTTGAAAATACGTACAATCAGGCAAAACAAATTCCCACCTTGGGCATGTCCAAACAAAATATATCTTGGTTTGTACTGAGTCTGTCACTTTTCTGTTAGAAGGTAGGTAGCCTGCTTTATCATCTGGACTTGTGTTTGGTCATAATGTTGATCAGAGTTCCTAAGACTCTGCATCACTTCACACAAGTCCTCTTAGGCCTCTCTCCAAAACCATGCTCTTCATCATTTCCTACAGTACGACAGTGTTCTTTCACATTCATGTACTATAATTTGTTCCAACATTCCCCAGTTGGTGGACACCCCACTAATTTCTAGTTCTTTGCCACTGTAAAAGGAACTACTGTAAATATTTTTGTACCGCCTTACAGTTTGCTTTGCTTAGGACTAATCCTTTCCTTAATATACCCTTGCTCTTACAATCCTCTTCCGCTTCCTACCCAGTTCATTGTGAGCAAAATGTTTTCCTGT
This sequence comes from Vombatus ursinus, assembly GCF_900497805.2. Classification (NCBI taxonomy): domain Eukaryota; kingdom Metazoa; phylum Chordata; class Mammalia; order Diprotodontia; family Vombatidae; genus Vombatus; species Vombatus ursinus. Next base: position 13,453,592 of record NW_020955033.1, read on the forward strand.
ACCCAACCGTGTGTGTGTGTGTGTGTGTGTGTATGTGTGTGTGTGTGTTTGTTCTCTCTTTTGACCAGTTAAGATGAGATGGAGGTTCCAGCATCATTTGTTCCCCTCATCCTTTCTTCCTTGTTAGTATAAATTTGTACACCCTGAGTATGTGAATTTTCCCCATCTTTCCATTCTTTTTTTCTCCTAGTTAATTCTTCCTTCCCACCTCCCTTTCCGTTCTTTTAAGATCACCAAAGCATAACAGAACCACTCCCAGACCCTCTGTTTAGACTCCCTTCTATGACCCCTAATGGTGATAGGGTTCTCAGGGGGGCCTATATATCATTAGAATGCAAGGAGACTAAACCCTTGTTTAGTCTCTTATGATCGTTCATTCATGGCTGCCTTTTTATGTTTCTCTTGACTCTTTTGTGCTTCACACTTTCTATGTACCTCTGTTCTTTTTGTCAGAAATTCTGGGACATCTTCTACTTCAGTAAAGGCTCATTCTTCCCCCTTGTAGTATTACATTCAGTTTTGCTGAATAAATTATTCTTGGTTGTAAATCTATGTCTCTTGCCTTCTGGAATTTCATTTCTCAAGCTCTCTGCTTCTTTATAGTGTTGGTTGCTAAATCATTTTTGATCCTGACTGTGGCTCCTCAGTGCTTGAATTCTTTCTTTCTGGCTGCTTGCAGTATTTTTTCTTTGACTTCGAACCTCTGGCTTTTGGCTGTAATATTCTTGGTAGTTTTCCTTTTGGGGTTTCTTTCAGGAAATTATCAGCGGATTCTTTCTGTTTCCACATTGCTCTCCGATTCTAAGAGATCTGGTAATTTTTCTGTTGTGATTTTTAAAATTGTGATATTGAGGCTTTTTTATTTGGTTGTGGTTTTCAGGTAGTCCAGTGATTCTTAAATTATCTCTTTTTAATCTGTTTTCACGTTGGTGCAGTGGATAGAGCACTAGGCCTCAGGAAGACCTAAGTTCAAATTCAACCTCCAGTTCTTAATAGCTTTGTGACCCTAGGCAAGTCACTCAACCTTTGTTTACCTTGGTTTCCTCAGCGGTAAAATGGGCATAATCATAGTTAACCTACCTCCCAAGGTTGTCTTAAGGATCAAATGAAATAATATTGTAAAATACTTAGCACAGTCCCTGGCACATAGTAAACACTACATAAATGTAAGTTATCTTTATCATCAGTAGTAGTAGTAGTAGTAGTAGTAGTAGTAGTAGTAATTTTTGCTAAGAGACAGCTGAGTGATGTAGTACATAGGATGCTGGGCTTGGAGTCAGGGAGACCTGAGTTAAAATGTGGCCTCAGATATCAGCTTTGAAACTCTAGACAAGTCACTTAACCTCTATCAGCCTCAGATTCCTCTACTGCAAAATGGGGGTAATAATAACATTTACCTCACAAGGTTATTGTGGGGATCAAATGAGATAATATTTGTAAATTTCTTAGCTCATTGTCTGGCACATAGGAGGTGCTTAATAAATGCTTATTCCCTTCCCTTACTGCCTCCCCATTTTCCTATTTTATATTAATTTCCCCTTACGTTTTCTTCTTTTTTCTTAGTCTTTTGAGTTTATTTTAACCTTCTTATTTTTTCATAAAATCATGTCATTAGCTTTTATTTGGTCCATTTTAATTTTCAAAGAGTTTGTTCCTTGAGCAAAGTTTAGAACTTCTTGCACCAAACTTCACCTCTTTTCTAGTTCTTTCCTTCCGTAACTGACTTTTCTAATTTTTTCTTCTAATGCTCTCATTTAATTTCATTAAAAAAAAACTTTAAATAATTTTTTTTTATCATTTTCTCCAGTAATCCTAGTTGAACTTTTGCTCAAGGTGTTGCTTTGAGGCTTTGCTTGTAGATATTTTGGATTCTTCCACTTCTTTTAGATTTGTGTTTTCATGGAATTTTGGGGACACTCAAGGATCATTACTTACCAATTCGTTACTTACCAATTTGGGTTCTTGAGGTTGGAGTCAGATGATGTCAGTAAAGAGTGTATTAAGAGTTGAAGCAAGGAGCCATTTTATTCAGCTTGGTGGATAGCATCTACAATGAGTCTAATATGAGAAGTTTCTTATATGTAAATTTTGAGGGAAACATTCATAAGCTAAACATTCCAAATAATATTGTATAAAACAAAGAAAAGAAAGGTAGCTATTCATAAAACACAGGTGATTACACAAAAAAGAATAATGTACTAGTTGAAGAAAAATTGATATTATTAGTAAAAAGAGATAGATAAGGGAGTTATCCTCTCAGTAAAACTCATTTCTCTAAATCCAAGGAATCTGATAGTTGGGCTAGACAGGGAGGAAAATGTTTCCAGGACTCTGGAAACCTCCACCTACAGCAGCACAGTTGTTTTGAACCAATATGAGGTGAGAAGGAGACGCTGCTGCAGTTGGTACTACAGTTCATTAGGGGTCATTTGCAGCAAAATGGCTGCTTCAGAATAAAGTGGAGTTAGCATGCCTTGTGGTAGGACTGTTTCTAAGGAGAGGAAGGTCTGTGTGTCTCACAAACATGTCAAGGTAACAGTTCATTGTACAGTAATAGGAGGTTTTGTAAAGGTGTTAAGACAAGGGAGGAGAAGGAGGCTCAGTGGAAGCTGCCAACCTTTGGAAACTTGTTGAAGGCAGACTCTGAGCTTCATCTGGGAGGATAATTTTATCAACTTCCCCCACAGCATGTTGTTACCAAAATAACTTTTTTTTATTTGCTCATCTTTCTGCCTTATTTCCTGGACTTGGACTTAATATCAGGGCCAGACTGCATACTTATCAAAGGAATATCTAGGTAAAGCATGAAAGTTCTTTCTTGGGAATATTGGGTTATACCAGGATCTCTGTAATGACTCAGGCTCAGAACATGCAAGTTGTACTGTTTCTCAGTGATAGAATTGTAGGCTTTTCTTTGACCGGTGGCCTTCCCTTTGCAGGTGTCAGAGTGGGCTGGAAACTGGAATGGACACTGTTCCAGTCCTGGGGTCTGAACACACAGCTACTATTTATTTCTGAGCTTATTGCAGCTTCCCCATCTTGGCTCTGACCATTGAATATCTTTTTTGTTATAGCTGATATAGGGGTGTATATTTTCATATGACAAATAATGACCTCTACAGTATCCACCATAGGGGTGGTCACACCCTTGATCTCAGATATATAACTTATTCTACCGCCATAATCCGTATTAAGAGTCAGCTTACTATAGCCCACAGGCCAAAACCAGCTGCTGCTTCTTTTTGTATGACCAGTGAGCCAACAACAGTTTTTTGCATTTTTTAGTAAAGTTTTTTTATGCTTAAAAATGTAAAAAACTATTCTTAGCTGTTGGCCATGCCAAAAAAGAAAAAAGAAAAAGACAGCATGCCTCAGACTATAGTTTGCCAACCCCTGATCTACATGACCAGGCTCAGGTTGGCAGGGTATATAATTTAAAATTGCATCTTCAGTTCCTTTGCTTTTGGGGATATATTATTTCCTTCCTTTCAGTCGTTTTAGTGGGTGAAAAATAGTCCTGCATTATTTGAAATTTCCTTTCCTTTATATTTGAAAGCCTTTTCTGCTCTTTTGCAAAATTTATTGTTTTTTATTGGAATGGCATAATTTAACCACTGTCTTGGAATTTGAAATATTTATTTATTTTGCTAGGGCTAATGTGTGGATTTTTTTCTTGGTACTTTATTTTCTGTATTTAGAAGTTCTGGGTAGTTTTTCTTGTATTATTTCTTGTATTGTAGCACTCAGAGGTTTTAACTTGTGATATTCTTCTGAGGTGCCTGTGATCCATAATTTGCTTCTATACAACTTGTTTTCAGGATCAGCTTATTTTGCTTATACAGAAATCATATTGCTTTAGCATTATTGCTTTTTGCTTTTTCTCTTCTTCCATACAGTCCTTTACTGTATTTGTATTCTCAAGTTGTTCTCTCTTTCACTTCTATTAGAAAAACTCACCGTCTTAGATTTAAGTTTTTCTATTCTGCTAATTATTTCTCTTTTGCAAGCCATAAATTTTACCAATATTACCATTAATTTAAACAAAATTTAGAAAAATTTTGTTCTATTCTAAATTCTTTTTTCAGAATTGTTTTGTCTCTAACACTAACCATTCTGGAACATCCTGCAATAGTTCCATGCTTTCTTGGGAATCCATAAGACTGTTTCATTAGCAGTTCCTTCACATTCATGTGTGAAAGACACACTTTCATGTGTCTTAAAGTATTTAGAGACATTTCCAATCTTTATGAGGTCTTGATGCTTATTTTTTATTTTAATTTAATATCTTCCCTATTGATTTATCTGCTTATGCTCATGGTTTTGAAGTTTCCATATTCCCAAGGTTTTAGTGGTTTTATTTTTTTTTCTTTAATTTCCCTTGTATTTACTTTCTGACCTCATTCCTTTTTGAATGTGGGTTTACCTCCAGGGCTGGATTTTAGTTGTCTTAGCCTCTTTTCACTTTGGCTACTTTGTTTTTTACTGGTCTTTGTCCCTTCCCCAGGTGACTTCTGGGAGGCCAGTACTGGCCTTAATTGGATGCTAGTCCCCTGCCCTTTAAGATCTGTGCAGTCCCACGTTCTAGTCCCTTGCCTCAATTTCCTACATTCTTTGTTTATCTGTCTGACCTGAGTCAGTGTTGCTTTTTCCAGGTTTTAGGGGTAGAGGGGGTGTTATCAGCAGAGTTTCTGCTAGTAGGGGGCTGCTCCAGGCAAAATGGTTAGTCAATTAACAAACTTTTTTTTTTCAATTTTACTTTATATAAAATTCTAAATCCTCCCCCTCCACCCTGCCCTGCCCCAGAAGGCAAGGAAAACAAAACCTATTACAGATCTGTAGTTATGCAAAACAAATTCTCTTATTAGCGATATAGAGAGAAAAGAAGAGAAAATATAATTTATTTTTCATTCATTCTATCAGCTCTCCATCTAAAGGTGGATAGCATGTTTCATCATGAGTCCTTTAAAATTGTGGCTGATCATTCATCAAGTGTTTATTAAGTGCCTACCATGTACAGACACTATAGGAAGCACTGAGGACACAAAGAAAGGTCAAAAAAAAATCCCTGCTCTCACCTCTCACTTTAATGGAAAGCAAACATGCAAACAGTCATGTAACAAACAAGATATATACAGGAAAGGCACTGGTATTAAGGGGGACTAGGAAAGACTTCTTGAAGAAGGTGGGCTTTTAGCTGGGATTTGAAGGAAACTAGGAGATGGTAGTGAGGAGAGAGAAAAGTCCAGGGATTGGAGACAACACTGAAAATGCCTGAAGTCAGGAGATGGAGTGTCTTCTTCAAGGAACAGCAAGAAGGCCTGCAGAATACATGAGGGGAGGGTGGGGTGGGAGTATAAGTTATAAGAATACTGGAAAGGTAGGAAGGAGTCAGGGTATGGAGGGCTTCCACTGTTTGTCATTTTTCTTTTGAACTTTGACAGTATGACAGGTGTGAGGTAGAATGTTATAGTTGTTTTCATATGCATTTCTCTACTTGTGATTTGAAGCTTTTTTCTTTTTATTTTAATATGGCTATTGATAACTTGGGTTTTTGGGTTTCTTCTTTAGAAAATGGCCTGTTTATTTCTTTGACCTTTATCAGTTGGGGAATGGGTCTTAGTCTTATAAATTTAAATCAGTTCTTTGCATTTCTTAGAAATCAGACCTTTATCAGAGAAATCTGCTGGATATGTTGAATTGGTTTTATTTGTCCTAAAACTTTTAAATGTTACGTAACCCAGTTGTCCATTTTGATCCTCTCTATCACTTGTTTGGTCATGAACTGTTTCTCTTTCCATAGAGTGAGCTGAAAGGTAATTTCTTCCTTGTTTCTCTCATTAGTTCATCTAAATCTTCCATGCTCATCTGTTTTCATTGTGTTATTATTTCTTATAGCACAGTCATATTCCATTAAATTCATGTACCACAACTTATGGAGCCATTCCTCAGTTGACAGGCAACTTGTTTCCAATTCTTTGATGCTACAAAAAAATGCTCTTATAAATACTTTGTTATATAAGGAGTCTTTCTTTTTGTCATTGACCTCCCTGTGGTATATGCCTAGCAGTGGGATCTCTGGATCAAAATATCAGGACCTTTGAGTCACTCTATTTGAATCATTCCACATTTCTTTCCAGAATGGTCAAACCAATTCAAAGCTCTATCAAGAGTGTGCCCTTAGACAATCTCTCCAATATAGACTACTGTCATTTTTTGTCATCTTTGATAATTTGCTGTGTATGAAGTAAATCCTCAAGAGTTGTTTAGATTTGCATTTCTCTTGTTTTAATGTTTTGGAGCATTCTTTCATATGGCTGTTAATAGTTTGTAATTCAAGAACTATTTTTCTTCTCCTTTGACCACTTATCTCTTCAAGAATGGCTTTTTATCCCCTTCATTTTTACTTTTTTTTTCATTAGTTCCTTTAAGATTTTTGACCTTTTGTTTCTTCACATGAATTTTGTTATTTTGCATAATTCTATAAAATAACCTGTTGGTAGTTTTGCATGGCTCTAAACTGTAATTTATTTTAAGTAGTATCACCATACCTCAGTTATGAAGTATTAATATTTTTTCAATTAAGTCTTATTTTTTTAAAGAGTTATTATTGTTTGCTGCTTTCATCAGAGTTCTAAGGTCTTTCAAGATTGTTTTTCTTCTTCTTACTGTTATCATCATATAAATTTTTCTCCTAGTTCTGCTCATTTCACTCTGCATCAGTTCATACAAATCTTTCCATATTTCTCTGAAACTGTCGGTCATCATTTCTTATGGTCCATTAATATTCTATTACATTCATATGCTTCAATTTGTTCAGCCATTCTCCAATTGATGAACATCTATATTGTTCCTTTTTTAAACCTATTCTTCATCCCTTACTGTGATTGCTAGTCCCATCACTCTTTCCTATTCTTCCTATTCTACTCTAGTTTCATTTTCCTACCTTCACATTCTTAATCACATGTTGAAAAATTTGCTTTCTTCTGTGCATTAGTCATTTGTCTACTTCTCCTGTTCTCACTCATGCTTTACCAAAATCCCAATTCTGGTTTATCTCAATCATCCTTCTCCACTTCTACTTATGTCCTGGAGAAAGTAACTAAATCATACTGACTGGGCTCACAATACATTGGTTATAAATTCTCACCTAGGTCCCCAATTCTGCACAGAACTTCTTTTATTCCTGTCTGACCATTACATTCTTCATAGCAACATTCGAAACCTTCTTCTTTTCTCTCAAGTGAAATTAAGCAAATTAGGATTTTTTTAAACATGTGCTAAACACTAGGGATACAAAGAAAGGCAAATAGAGCCACTGTCCACAAGAGGTTCCTGTTCTAATAAGGAAGATAATATGTAAATAACAAAGTACATAAAAGTACTTGAAGTAATCTCAAAGCAGAAAGCATTAGTAGCTACCAACTGGGAAAAACCTGCAGAAAGTGAGATTTGAACTGAGACTTAAAAGAACATAGAAGGATACTAAGAAGTAGAGATTATAAGGGTGAGCATTCCTGGCATTTGGTGAGGAGAGCTCAGTGGTACATTGATAGGACAGTGGACACAAAATCAGGAAGACCTGAGTTCAAATACTGCCTTACTTACTAGCTGCATGTTCCTGGGTCAATTTCCTTATCTGCAAAATGGGATTAATAATAGCACCTACCTCACAGGGTTGTTGCAAGGATCAAATGAGAAGATATATATAAAACTCTTTAGACCAGTGCCAGGTATATAGTAGGTAATATGTAAGTGTTAGCTTTACTGTTGTTGTTATTCTTCACCAATGTAGAGGACCCTGAGAAAGCATGTGGAACATTGTGTTTGACGAAGAGCATTTAGACCAGTGTTGCTCTATAGTAGAGTGAAAGAAGAGAAGTAAAGTATAAGATTAGAATTGTAGGAAGAAACCATATTATAAAGGTTTGATGCCAAACCAAGGACTTTATAGTTTATTTTGGAGGCAACAGTGAACACTGTAACTTATTGAGTGACATGATCAAACCTAAGCTTTAGAAAAATCACCTTGGTAACCGAGTGAAGAATGGATTGGGTGAGGGGAGACAGTGCAGGAAGAAGGAATTTATAATAGTCCAGATGAAAAGGTGGTGTGAGCCTGAACTGGAGTGGTAGCTGTGGATGTGAAAAGAAAGGAAAATCTATAAGAGATGTTGTGAAGCTGAAACAATAAGATTTGGCAACTAATTTGGATACATAGATAAGAGTGAGGAGTTGATGATGACACCAAGGTTGGAGCTTGGTGGGTCCAGTGAGAGGAAGTTCCTGGGAGGGGCGGGTTGGAGGATGAGGAAAGATAATGAGCTCTGTTTGGGGCATTTCAAGTTTGAGGTGATTATGAAACATTTATCTCAAGATATCCAAAAGTCAGTTGGTGATATAGGACTGGAGCTCAGAAGAAAGAGTAAGACTAGATGTATAGAACTGTAAATCATCTACATAGAGATAATAACTGAACCTATGGAAGTTGCTGAAATCAAATGAGATAATAGAGAAAAGAAAAGGCCCAGGACAGAGCTTTAGGGTCTGGGGTTGGGGGGAGTGTGAGACATAGTTGTGCAAAAGAGATTCATTAACAACAGTCAGAAAGATAGAAAGAGAACCAGAAAAGAGCAATATCCTGAAAACCTAGAGCAGGAGGAAGTGGTCAGCAGGGTCAGAGGCAGCAGAGAAGTCAAGAAGCATGAAGATTGAGACAAGGCCATTATATTTGGTTGTTAAGAGCTCATTCACAGCTTTGGATGGAGAAGTTTTAGTTGGATGATGAGGTCAGAAGCCCGGTTGGAGGGTGTTTAGAAGGGAGTGAAAAGAGAGGAAGTGAAGGCACCAAATGTCGATAGCTTTCTCAAAGAGTTTAGCTGTGAAGGAGAGGAGAAATATAGAATGATTGCTGTCACGGATGGGAGGACCATTGAGGATTTTTGAAGGATGGGCACATTTATAGACAGAGGCAGGTAAGGTGCCAATAGGATAGGGAAAGGCTAGAGCCAAGAGAGTAGGGATAATACTAACGACAATCTGCTGAGGAATGCATGTAGAGAAGTTGGCAGGAAGGGCCACCTTTTCATATGAGTCTGGAGAAAAGAAAGAAATAATAGAGAAAGATTTGTGTGAGGAAGAGAGGGTAAGTGGAAGTCATGATGAGTGACCTCAGTCTTTTTTGGTGAAGTCTAAGGCAAGCATTTCAGCTGACCTCTTACAACATGTCCTCTCCTATTACTCTCAACAGAAAATAGCCTTCTTTATTACTGAGAAAAGGAGGCAATTGTTGGAGAGCTCCTCATCTCTTCTACTCCATGTCGCACAGCTGCTCTTCCTCACCCCCTGTTCATTCCCCTTTTGCTGTTTTCTTGGATAATTATGTGGTCCTCATCATTCTTTGCCAAGGCTTACCCCTCTTTGTGTACCCTTGATCATGTGCTCTTAGATCATTCCCTCCTTTCTTCTCTGGCAGCTTGCCGCCTCATTCTTTTTCTCATGTTCAATCTGTCTTCATCCACTGGCTTCTTTCCTATCACATGTAGACATGTTTAAAAAACTTCCTTGACTCTGTCATCCATTAAGCTCCATTTTCTTACATTTCTTCCTTTCATAGCTAGTATCACAGGAAGGATCATCTACATCCTTCTTGGCCGCTCATTTTTAAGCCTCTTGCAATTTGAAATTCATTTCTTCCCATTCATCTAAAACTGATCTAAGATTGCAATGTTGAAGCATATGGAACTGGCTTCAAACTTTGGTCAGACTTCATTGTACATAGGGCTGTAGAGATGGGAAGAGAACTATTGAATAGAAACCAAAACTGTTTATTCTAAAAGTTGTAGCAAGGAGAGTAAGACCATTTGTTTAGAATTTGAAATGATATGCTGTGTTTTTTTCTATTGACACTACGTAGTATCCTTGAGATAACAATTCTGTCCTGATCTGTAGCAATTTATGCATAGTTATTTAACCAGAAATAAATGCCTCTGTTAATCTTGAGAGTATATTAAAACTGCTTCATCATTTGTTTTTCAAAAGTTCTTGGGACTACTTGGGCTTCTTGTATTTGCATGAAAAAAAATGTGACTAACAAATTTGGTTCTAATTAAAACATGAGCCTTTGTTTTTTCAACAGTAGTGTTCTCTTAACAATTAAATATAGTGGCCTTTTCTGTTTTCATTTTCTTTTATCTTCAAGCAGCTTTTGACATCATGGACCATCTCTTCCTACAGAATAATCTCTTATTCCTTGGCTTTCATGAAACTGTTCTTACTTTGTTCCCCTTCTACTTGTTTGATCACCTCTCTTTGAACTTTGTTAGATCATCATTTATCTCTCATCTAAACTCTGGTTGGGCATCCCTTAAACTTCTATCATTGTGAAAAGGGAGAGAGACAGGAAATAATTTGTATAGTGCTTATCATGTACGAGAGCACTGTGTTAAGTGCTCTATAAATATTATCTCATTTGGTAACAATAATGGCTCTCTTCTCTCTCTTTTTTGTTGATCTCATCATCTCCCATGGGTTCAGTTAACATCTCTAGTAGATAGATGTCTGTCCAGCCTGATTTCTTTAATGAACTCTCCAGTCTTACTGATAATCATCAACTGCTGAATGCTGAACATCTCCAGCTGGATATCCTCTTGGCATATAAAACCTTATATGGCCAAAATAGAATGCATTATATTCCCTGAAAACCCACCTCCTTCAGGCTACCTGATTTATTTATTGAGGTCACAGTAATGTTCCTTTTTTCATTCAGCTGGTTTGACCTAGTATAATTCTCAGTTCTTCCCTGACCTTCTCTCCTCCTTATGCAGTTGGTTGTCAAGTCTCATCATTCTACTTCTGCAATATCTCTTACATATGTCCCCTTCTCTCCATTTGCACAATACAATCCTAGTTCCAGCCCTATTTATCTCTTGTCTGGACTTGTGTAGTAGATTTCTGATTGGTCTCTCTGCTACTATTTTCTCCCCTATCCAAGCCAGTCATCACACAGCTGCCATATCAATATTCCTAAAGGATAGCTCTAACTATTTCACTTTTCTTACTCATCTGTCTTTAGTAGTACCCCACTGCCTCTGGGATAAAATAGCAAATCCTTAACCGTGTTTAAAGCCCTGTGCCTTTCTAATCTTGTTTCATGTTATTGTCCTATATGCACTCTACATTCAAGATAAATTGGCCTACTATCTCTTCGACATAGGAACCTAGGAGGTGCAGTGAATAGAGCAAAGCACTGGGCCTGGAGTCAGGAAGATCTGAGTTCAAATCCAGCATCAGACACTTAATTGCTGTGTTACTCTGAGAAAGTCACTTAACTTCTGTCTGCCTCGATTTCCTCACCTCTAAAATGGTGATAATAATAGCACCTATTTTTGGTTGAAAAGAATTGTTGGAAAGTATTTAGCCCAAGTGCTTGGCCCATAGTAGACAATAAGTGCTTATTACTTTTCCTTTTCCACATCTATGACAGCCCATCTCCCACCTCTCTGCCTTTGCATAGACTTGTTTTCCACATTTCCCCACTTCATCTTTGCCTTTTAGAACCCCTCGTTTCTTTCAAAGACCAGCTCCAGTGCTACCTCCTACACATGGTTTTTCTGATCCTCTCAGTTAGAAAGGCAAAAGGTAATATGTTCTGCCTTTTAAAGCTACTTTGTATTTATTTATCTGCATACATATTATGCTCCCTAACAGAATTCAGGAGAGTAGAAAATATGTGACTACTCATTGACTATGGGGAATGAAGGAGAATAAAGAGTCCAGGATGTCTTCAGGGTTGTGAATCTGGGTGATTAGAAAGATAGTAGTCCCCTTAACAGAAATAGAAAAGAAAGATAGTTTTAAGGAATGTATTTTGGACATGTTGAGTTTAAAATATCTACTGGACATTCAGTTTAAAATGCCCAACAGACAGTTGATGATGCGGGGCAGATGCTCAGGAAAGAAACTTCGTCTGGATATATTTTATCTAGGAGTCATCTGCGGTAGAGCTGATAATTAATCCAGTGAACCTAGAGAGGTAGGAGGAGAACCAGAAGAGGGTAGATCATGGAAGCCCAGAATGTCAAGAGTAACTAGTAAGAGGAGAAGGTTGTTAATAGTGTCAGATGTTACAGAGAGATCAAGAAGGATGAGAAATGAGAAAAAGCAGATGGATTTGGTCATTAAAAAATCATTGGTAACTTCGAAGAAAGCAGTTTCAATTAAGTGATAAGATAGGAAGTCATATTGTAAAGAGCTGAGAAATAAGTGTTGGAGATGGTGAATGTATACAGTTTTTCTAGGAATTTGGCTGGGAAAAGGAGATGAGAGTGGATATAGCTTGAGGGGATGATAAGAGCCAGTTAATTATTTTTTTTGAAGGATAGGGGTGACCTGGGCATGTATGTAGGCAGCAGGGAAGTAGTAGGGAACCAATAGATAGGGAGAGACTGAATATTAGAGAGAGGAAGTTAGTATTACAGGGTCAGTCTACCAAAGCAGGATAAGCTTAAGTGTACAAATACAGTCAATTGGTCTAGGCAAGAAGAGCCACCTAGTCATCAACCCAGTATCTCAGTATTTTTGTTCAGAACCAAATACTACAATTTGATACCCTGATTCTGAATGACCACATCTTCCCCCTTTTTTTTTTTTGACAGAGTGAAGCAGGTGTTAAGGAGTTTCATATAGTGCAAGTTTCAAGTAATAGCAAGCATTGGAAGTTACAGAAATCTGTCAATCTCTCTGAAAACAAAGGTTTGTAATTTTTTTTCCTTTATGGTAAATTTCATTTATATTTCCTGATTCTTTTTTTCAGAATCCTAAGAATTTATCATTTTATAAAGGATTAAGTCATACTTTTATGGGAAATAAATAACTGCAAATGCTCCTCTCTCACCTTTATTTTGTCTAGATTCTCTCTTACTTCCCTATTTTCCACATATTTTTTCCATTTCCCTCATTTCTCTAGCTTTCTTTTTACTTTATATGTGCTGTTTTCTCATTGCCTTCCTGACGCCTTCTTCTACTGCTCTAACTGGAGCTTGACATTGATTTTGACTGTGGGTGCATCTAGGGGAAATATGGTAACCCTTTTCTCTGACCTGAGGCCCCCGGGCGGGGTAGGGGTGGAGGTGGGGATTGAGTAGGGAAAAGTTTTGTGCTATAATGGAGGTCTTTTTCCAGGGACTACAGAGCAGGCCAACTACTACGAAGTAATATAACTCAAACCAGACTTTGTATTCTCACTATTAACAATGGATGCAGGGAGCCTCAAACAAAGTTACTTGGTCCCAGAGTCCAAATAACACCAGAACCTTTGTGTAGCATGAAGAATTTAGTTACTAGGGGCAGCTAGGTAGCACAGGTGGATAGAGCATTGGCCCTGGAGTCAGGAGGACCTGAGTTCAAATCTGACCTCAGACACATAATACTACCTAGCTGTGTGACTCTGGGCAAGTCACTTAACCCCAACTGCCTCACTGAAAAAAAAAAAAAAGAATTTAATTACTAAAACCAGTGATCTTATTTTGGTTCATTATAATAAATTCAGCAACCATTCATTAAATGCCTATTATATGCAAAGCTCATCATGGTGCTGGGAAGATCGAAGGTGAAAAATGGCCTCTAAAACTATGGCCTGGGGGTGGGGAGTGTGCATAACATATGTACAGATAAGTGAAAGACAAGATAGCTTGTGATTGGGATAAAGGAAAAGTCAGGCAAAGTGCACTAGGAAAAATTAAGGGAGAGAATATTTTAGGTGTGAGGTGGGGTATCCTCAAAAATCAGAGAATCCTCCTAGGAAAGGTGGAATTTGAGCTGAGCCTTGTGGGAAGAAGATTTTGACGTGTAGAGATGAGAATGGAATGTAGTCCAGGAATGAGGAAGATTTGCAGGAGTTGTGCAGATCTGTGGTTAAGAAGGTACAACTACTTAGATTGGAATGTAGAATTTGTGAAGTGAGGCAAAAAGAAATGAGCCTATTAAGTAGGGTACAGCCAAGTTGTGGAGAGCCTTAAGTGCCTAGCTTAGAAGTTAATATTGTATCCTATAGGCAATAGGAAACCTCTGGATTTTTAGGAAATGGAGAATGATAGGAAAATTTTATTTTGGATCATTTTGGCAGCTATTTGAAGGATAGGTTGGTAAAAATGAAGACTGATGGTTAGGGGACCAATTAGGAGACTAACAATAGTACAGATCAGCAGTAAGAGTATGAACTAGACTGGTGGCTGTGTGAGTCAAGAGAATGAAATAGGTCTAAGAGATAGAGTTGGAAATGATAGCACTTAGCAGTTATTTGGTTTGAAGGAGAAGGGTGAAGGAGGAAAAAACGTCAAAGATGATAGTTTTGAACCCAGGTGTCTGGGAGCATACTGCCTTCCACTCAAGTTAGGAAGAAAGTTTAAAGTAGAGAAGGTGAAGAGTTTTCAAGTTGGGACATTTGAATACACATTCAATCATTTGAGAATGTTTTCTGTTGCCTCCTAAATATACTTTCCTCCCTTGGCTTTTGAAATTTTGAAATCAGTATTTCTGATTCTCTTTCAACTCCCTAACCTTTTCTTCTTTCTCTTTTTCACTAATTCCTCATTTTCTTTCTCACACTTTTAAGATGACCTTCATGTCTTCAGTAGTTTGGCTGTACATGGCCTTACCCCACCTCCCCCATACTCCTTCATTTAATTCCATTCTCATGGCTTCAGCTAATTAATCATCTCTATGCAAGAGATTCTAAAATCTTTCTCTCTAATCTGGACATCGATCCTGAATTCTATACCTGCATTTCCAATTCATTATAGGCTGTCACTGTCTTGGTGTTTTACCAGAAACTTAAATTCAAATATATATGTATAAAATTGTACTTATTTATCTTTTACCAAAGTTTGTTTCTCTCTTTTACCTCACTAGCTCTATCAGGAGTGCCACTATTCACCTGGTGTCCCATTGTCAAAGCCTTGATGTTTCCTTTGACTTTTATTTCTCCCTCGCTTCTCAAATCCAGTCAATTAGGGCATCAATTTCACCTCCCTAATAGTTCTTGCATCCATTCCTTTCTCTTTCCACTGCTACTACTCTAGTACAGGTCCTTATTACATCTACCTGGGCTATTGAAATAGTTCTCTGCAATATGAAACATTCTTCCTTATGACCAGATTTTTTCTTATTATTCCTCTGCTTAAAAATCTTCATTAGTGTCATATCTGTTGCTGAATGAAGTTTAGATTCTTTTGTCGGGCATTCAGACCTGTCCACAGTCTGGTACACCATCTTTATTTATTTCATTCTCTTCCCCTCCATGTACTCAGTGTCCAATCAAAATGTGTGAATGATTTTTTTTTTTTTTTTTTTTTGCTTCTTGGTGATGCAGTCGGGATTAAGTGACTTGCCCAGGGTCACTCAGCTAGTGAGTGTCAAGTGTCCGAGGCCGAATTTGAACTCAGGTCCTCCTGACTCCGAGACCAAAGCTCTATCCACAGCACCACCTAGCTGCCCCTGTGTGAATGATTTTTTTATCTGCTGAGTGCATCCTGTGTTTTCCTGTCTCTGCCTTTGCTCATACTGTTTAAAATTCTTTGAATATTTTTAATTTCTACCTATATTTCTTTTACATACTTCCATTATCAATCCCACCAAGTAGTAATAATGACTGGACTCCTCCCAATTTAACTTCATGTAACATTTTATTTTTCTGCTGTTACACACATATAGTATTTCCTGTAATAGCTGCTTGTCTGTCTCTCTCTAATAGACTTGTCAGTTTAGGGCTACGTAGGTAGTGTCTTAATTTTGTCCCTTTAGTACCTTACTGATAGTACTGTGCAGTGAATAGTGAATTACATTGAACAGGCAAGATTGCTTAGAGAAGAATATCCTCTGAATTACCACACTATATGTGTAAATTGCATGTATTGCCTAATATGAGAAGTAGAAATGAGTTGTTCTGTCACCCTTTCATCTCAGTTTATTGTTCCCATAAAAGGATTGTTTTTTGTCACTCTTTTTCTCTGGGTCTCTCTACTATATGTAACTATTGATTCAGTTAAAAAGTTTGGTTTTTAGACTTTTAATTCTTGAATATTGAATTCCTTCCTTAAATGATTTTTCATTGGCCTGGCACCAAAGAGATAATGCTTTAAGAATTAAATAGTTTTTAAAATGACTCATGTTCAAGTTTGGCCAAAAACATCAGAATGCTAAAATAGACTTTTACTTTTAGATTGTTGTATTTCTTTTTTAGCAAAGCTGATAAATATACCTTTGGAAAAAAAATTTCCCTTGTCTTCTAGATTCGAAACTTGCTAGTAGAGAGAAAGGAAAGTTGTGCTTTAAGGCAGTAAGATGTAAAAATTTTGAAGGTAAGTTAATTTTACTTAGTGGCACATTTTTCAAATGAAGCTTTATATTCATGACTCTGAGATGATATTTGTCTTCTCCTATTCTTCAGCTGCTGCACAGTCATCAGAAAAATACACATTTGTAGACATCATCTTTGGCAATGAACAGGTATGTAAAGTAACAATATAGAATTATTTGACTTAAAAACAGTCATTGTCACAATATACTCTGTTATTCTGGCCTAGGCAAGCTATTTAGTGCATTGATTTCTTTGTTGTTTGGAGTTCAAACACCCTATCATTATTTGATTTTTCAGAAATTTCCCTTCCCTACAAACCTCTCTACACCTTTCCCTCTCCCACATCCCTTCCCTATGAGTAATTGTGAATGGATGGATAACAAAAAAAAACATCTGATCCATTTAGTATGAATCAGCTTACATGAGCTAATGTGTTTATGACCACAAGAAAAGTGAAAATGGTGAAATGCTTCTAATGTAGAAGATTGAGGAGAACTTTGGTCTGAAGCTTCAGACCATTCAGAAGAATTGGGACCATGATTACATTTCCTGTTATGGTACAACAAAATAGCTAAACAAGAAGGCAGCACAGGAAAACTTAAACCTGACTTTCCTTATATAGGGTATCCCAAAAGTCTTAGTGTGATTTAAATCTTTAACAGCTTAAAACTGTACTGTATACACCCGGTATGCAAAATAAGAGGATTGGAAAATAGAGAACTAATAGAATCATTAGTTATTAACTAATTTAACTAATTAGATTAACACCATATACTTCTCTACTTTCCAAGCAGCCTGAAAAACAAAGAAAACAACTGTGCAAAATGTAGGTGTGGTTTCTGTGAGTTTTGGAAGTTTGTTGTAAACTATTGAAGAATATCTTTTTAGTAGTTCATATGCCCAGGTTTTTAAAATAATAATACTTGACTTTGTATATACTGGCCTTCAAACAGGAAGGCATTATTAGAAATTTTATAATTTTTAAATGACTGTGACTAACTAATTCAAAACAAGTATAGTCAGAGGAGAAAATAGCTTTTGTTCATGTTTAAATGCATGTATAACATCATTTCACTTTTTAATATATAAGATATTAAAATTGCTCATAAGATTGTTTTAAATAGTAAAATACTTTTTAGAAATTTTAATTTTGAGGTTCATGCAATGCTATAATTAAGCCTAACAGCAGACTAATTTGCTATACTATCCCATTAGTTTGTCATCAGGAGTCACTTATTATATTGACTATTAACTTTATTATCCTTATGTGAGAAGAACTTAATGAACTTAAAGAACTTAACTTAATCTTGCTAGGATTGAATCCTAATAATCTAAAAAATTTTCTTTGAGGAATTAAAAAAAAAGTGGAAAAATTTTAACATATACATCCAAAAAATAGAGTACACACTGCAGTAGAAAGCATTCTTCCTGTTAAATGGCTTAGAAATGGAAGTAAGAATAAGAGAGTAGGTTGGTAGTAGAGAACAGTCCTGAGCTGGGAATGGAACTAAAACAGAGGAGAATAGATCATCTGAGTTACCATAGACACTGGCTTTTTACCTATTTAGATGATTATTAGTCACAATCAATATTTATGTATGTATAAAGTTCTGCTATAATTCTAAATACATGTTAGAGTATGAGTGATTTCTTTAATATTGCTCTTAGGTCTTTCTTACTTCTAAATTTCCACCTTGTCAATCCTGTTAATTCTTGTTTCAGGGTAACCCCTAAGATCTAATTTCTTTGCTCCCTGTTCTCTGATTATTCCTAAAAATCACAAAATGAAACTATTTCATTTACTAGAAGTTACCGAAGACCACATACTTACCAAAAACAACATTCTCTTTTCTAGTCCTCGTCCTCCTTTTCCTCTCTGCAGCATTTGATATTTGGCCACCCTTTCCTACTGGAAAATTTTTTTTCTTGGCTTCAGAGACACCACACTTCCTGAGTTTTCCTCCTAATTTTCTTTCTTTTTTTTTCCCTCCTAATTTTCTAACTACTTGTCTGTCAACTTTGCTGGATAAACTTCTTCCTGACCCTTTAAGATGCATGGTCTCCAACATTCTGTCCATGGCTATCTTCCTCCTTTCGATGACTTCCTTTCTTGGTGAGTTGGCACTGCCGTGGCCGCTGATAACCTTTAAATCTGTATGTTCAGGCCTGGCCTCTTGAGTTCCAAACTTGGATCTCCAACTGCCTATAGGACACACCTCCACCAGGATGTACTACCAACATCACTAATTTAATTCAGCCAAAATTGAGTTTATTATCATCCTCTATAAATATGCTTCCTCTTTGACTTCCCTGTATTTGTCAATGGTACTACCATTCTGCTCCCATAGTACCTTGCAATAGAGATTCATATTCTTCAGGTTAGAGATCATTAAAATTCTGAATTTGGCTGCCTTTAATGTTTTTGTTTACATTTTTGTAGTCACTCTATATCATTCTGATTTTGCTTACATCACTTTTCATTAGTTCACAGAAATATTGCTATGTTTCTCTGAATTCCTCATATTTGTGATTTCTTATGGTACAGTAGGTTTTCATTACATTGATAAACCATAGTTTGTTCAGCCCTTTGTCAATCAATAATACCTTGTTTTTAGTTTTTTGCTACTATAAAAAATGCTGCTGTGACTAGGGGATAGGAACTAAGCCTGTGATTCCATGGATTTAGAGACCTCCCAGCTATGAAAACATTTCTGCCAATGTAGGTCAACATGTTCTCTGCAACTTAGTTTTAGGGAGTTGCCTAGAGCATTTGAGAGGTTAAGTGACTTGCCCCAATGTCACATAGCCAATAAGTGTAAGAAGTGGAACTTAAATCAAAATCCTCCTGGTTTGGAGGCTGACTCAGTCCATCTTGTCACACTGTCTTTATACACTCTGCCATGTTGCTTCTATTACTACATCATGCTGAATGGTTTGGTTTATGTTAGTCCTTTCTGTCTTTGATCTCTTTGATGTATATTGCTAGTACTGGGATAATTAGGTCAAAGTGTTTAAATAGTTCAGTGACTTTTTCTTGCACAATTCCAAATTGCTTTCCAGAATAGTTTAACCGATAGCTTTGCTACCAGTGTTTTATTGTGCTTGTCTCCTCATAGCTCCTCCAACATTAATTTTCATTTTCTATCATCCTTGTTAATTTTCAGGGTATGAAGTGAAGCCTCAGGGTAGTATTATATTTGCATTTCTCTTTTTAGTAGCTATTTGGAGCATTTTTATGTGGTTGTTGATCATTTGCCTTTCTTCTTTTGAAAACTCTTTATTCATATACTTGATCACTTATCTCTTGAATACTGGTACTTATTCTTATGTATTTTTAGCTTGATAACTAGATTTTTATTAATGGTTGATAAGTTTTTTCCCCAGTTTCTCTTCTACCTACATTGCTTTTGCTTGTATGACAGCTTTTGTATTTCATGTAATTTAAATTGTCTCATTTAACTTTTATGATCCCTTTTATTCCTTGCTTGGTAAGAAAGCTAGTACTCTAACAAATCTCCATTCTCCTCTAATGTTTTTTTGAATTGATTTTTTTGTAAAACTGATTTTCGTAGTATTTGTTTTTGAATAAGAACTTCTTCCCCTTGTAGTTTGTGTTCTTAGGTTTATCAAACACTAGGCCACTGAGTTTGATTGCTTCAGAGTATTACTAATTTAGTCTGTTCCACTG
Organism: Vombatus ursinus; assembly: GCF_900497805.2. Lineage (NCBI taxonomy): Eukaryota > Metazoa > Chordata > Mammalia > Diprotodontia > Vombatidae > Vombatus > Vombatus ursinus. The sequence continues at coordinate 13,473,634 of NW_020955033.1, forward strand.
ATCTACTTTTTTATTTTGTAACTAGTTCCAAGTAGTTTTGATGATTATTGCTTTGCAATATAGTTTGAGAACTGTTCGTGCTTTTATTCTTATTATTTTTGGTTATTTTTTTTGAGATTCTACACCTCTTGTTCTTCCAAATGAATGTTATTATTTTGACTGGTTCTTTGGCCTCATATTACTTTGCAAATTAATTTAGGTAGAGGAGAGTGTGTGTGTGTGTGTGTGTTTCAATCATGAACCATGAAAATCCCTTCAGTTAGGGGCAGCTTATTGGTGCAGTGGATAGAGCACCGACCCTGGAGTCAGGAGGACCTGAGTTCAAACCCGGCCTCAGACACATAACACTTACTACTGTGTGACTCTGGGCAAGTCACTTAACCCCAATTGCCTCACGGAGGAAAAAAAAAAATCCCTTCAGTTAATTGTCTTTATTTTTGTTTTGTAATTGTATTTTTATAAGTCCCAGTAGTTCACCTTGGTAGGTTTGTCTGTACTTTCTCCTCATTTTCCTCTGCGCTCTGTCTTTCATACTGCTTTCAGAATAATGTTCCTTATGCATTAATCTGATGACTCCTCAGCTCAAACTTTTCAGTGGTTCCCCATGGTCTCCTGAATAAAGGTTCAAACTCCTTTGCCTGATGATGATACTATACTTTTTCAGTTTTATTTCATATAATGTTAACATACATTTTCCTTTCCAAGCTACTTACACTACTCCTTCACTCCTGAATGAGCCCTGTACTTCTGTGCTTCTGTCCTTTGTATTTCAATTGGTAAATTTCAGCCTGTCCTTTAAGGCACTATTCACATGCTGCTGCCTCTGTGAATTCTCTGATTCCTATAGTTTTTACTAATGTACTCCAGTGACACTGGTGTTGTTGCTGTACTGTTATTCGCACAGGAAACTATCTGTATTCTCCAGGCATTTTCACTGGGTATTTGCTATGCCTGGAGTACTCTCCCTCTGTATCTCTGCCTCCTGTCTTTCCTGGCTTCCTTTAAGTCCCAGCTAAAATCCTATCCTCTATGAGAAGCCCTTTCTGATCCTCTTTCATGGGTCAGGCTGGTTCCTTCCTTCTATTGATTATCTTCAATTTACCTGGGACATATCTTGTTTGTACACACTTGTTTTCATGTTGTCTCCTCCATTAGACTGTGAACTCCTTGAGAGCAGAGACTATCTTTGTATCCTCAGTTCTTAGCACATTGCCTGGCACATAGTAGATGCTTAATACATATTATTAACTAACTAAAACTTAAACCTCATACACACTTTGCTTTGCACCTCAGGTGTACTTATTATGTTTTATTGTATATCATAGTTACATATGTGTGTCTCATTCTTGTACAGTAAGCCCCAAAAAGGCACCGCCTGCCCTTGCCTGAATTTTCTTCAATCTCTGCTACAATGCTGTGTACATGATAAGTGCTTAATAAATGTTTGTTGAGGGGCAGGTAGGTGTTATAGTGGATAGACCACCAGCCCTGAAGTCAGGAGGACCTGAGTTCAAATCCGACCTCAGACCAAACACTTGACACTTATTAGCTGTGTGACCCTGGGCAAGTCACTTAACCCCAATTGCCTAAAAAAATATACAAATAAATAAATAAATGTTTGTTGAATTTCAACTAGGATATTAGCGTTTATATAATTGTGGCCTATCATGAGTTCCCTAGCCGTTATTTTCATTCGTTCCTTCCTCCCTCAATATCCTTACCATTATGTCTCTCTCTTATTACCCTTTTCCATCTGATTTACTGGCTTTCTTCTGGTTGTTCCAGATGGCAGGTAGATAATTTTTGTTTCTATAGCTTCAGAGCCCTCCCCTGGTAAATAGGAAGGAGAAAGAAATGAAGGAAACTAGCATTTATGAAGTACCTACTATGTGCCAGGCACTATGCTAAGCACTTTACAAATATTTTTTCATTTGATCTCATAATAATCCTAGAAGATAGATGCTGTTATTACCCCCATCTTACAATTTAGGAGATTGAGGCAGAGATTAAGTGACTTGCCCAAAGTCACATAGTTATTAAGTATCTTGGGCCAAATTTGAACTCAAGTCTTTCTGACTCCAGGCCTGATGCTTCATCTCCTGCTCTCTTAGCTGTCTCTATAAAGAATCAGACCTTTTAATTAGGCCTGCTTTGCTGATTCTGAGGTTAACACTGAACTTGTTACTGTTTTTTAGATAACTGAGGTACTTTCAGCCCAGGAAGCTTAGGAACAGAAAGGTTAGGGGTCAGAATTGTTGCCCAGGACCCACAACTGGCATGTGTCTATAATTTCAATCCAGTCACTCAACAGGTATAAGTCCTAGGCATTGCGCTGAGCATTGGGGTTGCAAGTACAAAGTAAAACAATCACTATTCACAAAGCTTAGATTCTAATGGGGAAGACAACAAATACATATGCAGTATAAATAAAAAACAAATAAATAAAAATATATACATAGTAATTAAGTACAAGATAATTTGCAAGGAAAAACATTAGTTGTTGGGAGAATCAAGAAAAACTTTCTTCCGAAAATGGTGTTGAGCTGTATCTTAAAGAGAGGAGCTATGGAAGGAGAGAGTGCATTCCATGTATCTGGAACAGCCAATTCAAAGGCCTGGAGACAGGAAATAGAGTGACATATAGAAAAAAACCATCAGATTTCACATTTAAGAGACAATTTAGAACAATTTCATTGGAGTGATGAAGTGGGAAGCCCGTTTGCACAGAATTGAGTTGTTAGAGAAGAGGAAGTGGAGGCAGCAGTGGAAGACTTGAACGTGTTTGAAGATTGTAAGGAAGGAACCAGTAGATAGGAAGGTGTTGAAGACGACAGAGATTAAAGGAAGATGATTGAGCTTTCAATCAGCTGGAGAAAGGGGCAGGATCAAATGCACATGTAGGTTGGTTGGCCTTAGCAAGGAGAAAGGCATTTTATTGTCAGAGTCTGGGGGAAAGGAAGAGACAGTGGGAAATGTCGAGGTTTGAGATGAAGGTAAAAGGGAAAGAGAGAGCTCATGTTGAAAGGCCTAAGTTTTCTCAATAAAATAAGAATTGAGCTCCTCAGCTTACCAGACAGAAGGGTGAGATATGAGAGACTTGGGGAGTGAAGAAAAGATTTTCTGTGGGAGTAAAGGGATTGATTGCCTTGATGAAATTAGAGTCTAGTTGAAGTTGGATAATATGTATTTGTAGTAATCCTCTCACACTGTTTATATGACTTTCACCAGCTCCACTCAGTGTTGGGGCTTGGCATGGGATGAATGGCATTAGGACAAGGGATCAATTGATTTGAAAGTAGTGGGCATTGTAAAAGTGGAATTGATTAACTAGAGGTTTAATATTGGAAAGAGAGGAAAGTGACATGAGAGCAGGCATCGGAACTTGAGAAAGTACTGAGGGGTAAAGGGATTGGAGGTCTCAGTGAAGGTAAAAAGCAGATCTAGGAAGAATTAGGTATAGGGGAAAAGTAAAAATGGTATTTTGAGAAAGGTTATACTAAAGTGTTACAATTGTCTAGGCATGAGTTGATAAGGTGATATTGATAAGATTATGAATTAGAGCGGAAATAGTGAAAATGGAAAGAGAAGTTAAAAGTTAGAGTAAGGTATATGAGAAAGAATGTACAAAATTTTATATGGGAAGTGCATTTTTTTTTTTTGGAAGAAATCTTCCAATGATGTGAAACTGAAAGATTAAGGAGAATAGAAGAGCTGTTGATAGTAACAAGGAATTTCAGAAGAGGAATTCATTTTAAGGATTGGTAATAAAATCAATTTTCAACCTCTTAGGCTATAAGTATAAGTAGAACATCTACATACTTACAGCCTGTATTGATCTGGAAAGAGGTCAAAGCAGAAGACAGATTTAGAGTCGCCCATCTAAGATGGAACTCAAAACCATATGAATATATGAGCTCACAGAAAACAGAGATTCTTAACTTTTTTGTGTGTGTGTCGTAGACCACTTTGGCAATCTGGTTTAACATCTGGAGCTGGGGCCCTTCTCAGAATAATATTTTTAAATGCATAAAAGAAAATACATAGAATTACAAAGGAAACCAGTTATATTTACCAGTTATCTTTCTATCTATCTATCTATCTATCCATCTATATATATATATTTTTTTTTTTGGTGAGACAGTTGGGGTTAAGTGACTTGCCCGGGGTCACACAGCTGGTAAATACCATGTGTCAGGCCAGATTTGAATTCAGGTCCTCCCGACTCCAGGGCTGGTGCTCTGTCCTCTGCACCACCTAGCTGCCCCATTATCAAAGTATTTTTTTAAAAAAGGAAAGTTTACAGGCCTGCCAGTTTAAAATCTCCTATTATAGAAGTTGCTAGACATAAATATTACATGGCTTTAGGGAAGTAAGGGGTTAGAGGTTCAGTGAAACAGAACACACTAAGTTAAACCTTGTGCATTTTTAGTACACAAGAGTCAGCATATCTGTCATTGTTAGTATATGATCTTTTTCTACTTTTTTAGTCAAAAGAATAAAAACACAATTAACCTATAAGCTCATGTAGCAAAAAAAAGGGGGGGGGGAATTTTAGGGATTTTAAAACATTACCTAGATTTTTTTAAAATATGGAATAAGACTTGTAGAATGTTAACAAGAGAAACAGAACATTATTTAATGTAGTTATTATTCATGAGTTTGTTCTTTCATGTCTAAAATAAATGTTGTAGGGGACAGTTAGGTGGCACAGTGTATAGAGCACCATCCCTGAAGTCAGGAGGAGTTGAGTTCAAATTCGGCCTCAGACCAAACACTTGAGGCGTACTAGCTGTGTGACCTTGGGCAAGTCACTTAACCCTGATTGCCTCACTAAAAATAAAATAACATAAAATAAAATAAAATAAATGTTGTAGACCTATGATTGTATAAAAAGAAAAATGAATGTGCCTGTGTTCCATTTGTATGCTATTTCATTAGATGGTGCTTGATGTTGTAATTATAATTGAACATTATTTGCCTCACATATAACATTAAGCAACACAAAACTATTCTATATATTGTTTTTATTAATTGTCTTAAAAATACTTGTTTATCCTCCTTGGATACATGAAAATGGAGTAAGGTAGATATGTAGAATTGGAGGGAAAAGTGAAGTTTGGGGATTGAATGTAATTGGTTTCAAATCCACATGGAAGAATTCCATGTTGCTAGTTTCTTAGGCCTATGACCACCTACCAACTATACAGAAAGTTAGCATATAGTGCCACTTATGAGACTTAAAGCCTCAGATTGCCTACAAGCATTCAAACTGTTTGTGATATTGTTTTCAAGAAGCTATTTGTGAATGTTTTTCCTGTGTAAATATAAATTCTAAGAAATGTACATTTTTATTCCATTTAGATTTTAATAAATAAATTAATAATATTTATTAAACTGTGTTGCTTTTTAAAAACAGATAATAAGTTCAGCAAGTCCATGTGCTGACTTCTTTTTTCGAAGTTTATCATCTGAATTGAAAAAAACACATGCACAATATAATTCTCTGGCAACTGAAAAACAGTCCTCTGATGATGCAGTGAGATTAATTAAAAAATGCAGTGAGGTGGATTTGAATATTGTTGTATTATGGAAGGTATGTGTTATGACTTTTCTTGAATAAGTATGTTTTGTTTTTAAATAAAATATGCTTATTTTGTGTATTGGATATCTAAGCTGAATAACAAATATTGGCTTTTCTATATTTAATTTTCTAAAGAGTTCCAATTTTAACTTTTGTTTTATTTTTTGATATAATGCCCCTCAGTGTGACTAGTTTGCTTTTTTTCTAAACTCAGTAACCTATGTTGCTTCTTTTAGATGTGGGTGTTTTTTCGCTTTTCTCAATATTTAGAGGTAAACAGACAAGACAAAAGATTTTGAAACAGCAGTTCACCCGATGAGTGGATCACAAATGATACCATCAGGAATGATAGAGGACTAAGGATCTTGCTTTCAGCAAGTAAGGAGGTCAACCGGAATTTGCAGGTCTTTCTGCCATAACCATGTAATTTCAGTTGGTTTAGAAAATACAGGCCAGTTGCCCTCCTAGAAGAAAGATATTTCAGGTCATCTTCAAGAATGAAGTTTTGCTTGAAAAACTAAGCAAAAAAGAGACTCTGAAGAGTCGTAAGAGAATTTGGCTCATGTCAGATGCTAGGATATTTCACAGAAGAAAAAGGAATGCAGAATACTTGAAGCAACTGGTGATGGGAAACTAGGCTTTATTAAAAGAAAGCAACTTCTGAGCTGCAAAGAATGATGATATAGATCTTCAGATAGGGTCAGGAGAGAGATCATCCAGCAAGAATCAGAAGAGGATGAGACCAAGGAGTTGCTGGTAATCAACTTTTCCTGCTGAGGTATACCAAAATAGCTATTTTTTTACCAAATGTTAACAATAAAGAAGTCTGTTGTTGTCATCTCAGGTCATGTGTCCAGGACCCACCTGAGAGCCTTCCAGGATTTGTCAAACCTGATGACTATTGATGATCTGCTATTGACCTTTTCCAAAAAGAGTCCTATACTCATTGCTAGGGTTTTCAAAGTTGACGGGGAGGGAGAAACCTAAAAGACCTAAAAAAAGAACTAAGGGAAAGCATAGGTTTTACTTTATTACTACTGCCAGTTGAAGGCAATATAAGTTATTTTTCTGGTTTTGTTTACCTAATTTTGCATCAATTTATACAAATCTTGTCAAGTTTCTCCAAATTCTTCAGATTTGGCTTTTATTATAACATGGTAATAGTCCATTACAATTACATCACAGTTTGTTCAATCATTCCCAAATTACTGGACACCAATTTTCCTTCCAGTTCTTTGTTACTAAAACAAAAAACAAAAGTAACAAAAAACAACTTAGGTTTTTGAAGATATGGTAGAAGATAAAAGCAAAGGCATGTAATAGAGGTTGAATACAAAAGGTTGTCATCATTTTATAGGCATAATTCTAGGAGTGGCTGGACATAATTGCTAAGGACATCAACAAAAAGCCTTTTTGAAGCTATTTTGGGCTAACAACGTGGGAAAAACCAAGTGGATGGGAGCTTGAGCCAATATGGTGGAATAAGAGGAAGCAATACATCCAGCTTCCCTAATAACTGCTCCAACAGTGATCTAAGAATTTCAAATCAATTAATGATTGGAAAATAGATAATGGGTCACTTTTCCAGCCCAAGATCATAAAGGCAACCTACAAGCAAGTGACCAGGGTAGAAAATATATGGAACATAGGTAGGTTGTGATCATAGATTCTGCAACAGCTTCAGGACGAGCAGGGTTGATCTTGGACTCAGCCCCTGGCCCAAACCAATAACTGGGGGTCTGCCAGATGGCCTTGGATCACAGACTCAGCCCTCAGAGCTCAGCATGGCCAACAACAGCAAGTTGCCCCAAGTAGGTTTCTGGAAGAATGAATAAAGAAAAAGATTAAGAGCTATTATGATTCTAGAGATGGTTAAGACACAAAACCAGAAAAGGAAAGTAACTCCAAAATAATGAAAAACAAAGCCTCAAAGAAAAACCTAATTTACTCACAACATCAGTTAGAATTCTTAAAGAAATGATGTAAGAGTTAGACTTAAGTTTAAAAAGAATGAAGAATTGGAAAAGAAATGAGGGCTATGGAAGAGAGACTTGGAAAGAATATAAACAACTTAGCAGAAGAGGTACAAAACAAGTAACAGACTCTGAAAAGTAGATCACACAGAGGTTAATGGCAACACAAGACCACAAGAAACATGAATAAAAGGCTAAAGGTTGAAGAAAAATAGAGGAAAATTTCAAGTATCTCATATTGAAAACAGACCTGGAAAGATTGAGGGGAGGTAATTTAATAGTCCACAATCAAAGAAAGAGCCTAGACATCATATTTCAAGAAGACTGCCCAAATGTTAGAACCAGAAGACAAAGTAGAAGTAGAATCCACCAGTTACTGTTTGGGGGGAGGGGAACAACTTTAAAAGGAAAGCTCCCATAAACTTTATAGCCAAAATCCAGAGACTCTGGGTCAAACTAAAAATAGTAGCCAAAAATAAAAGAGTTCAACTGCTAAAGAACCAGAGTCAAGATCACACAACATAAAACATCTACTAGTATAAAGGATCAGTTAGTCAACAAACAGACAGCAGGCATAATAGGTATTTATTAAGTGCTTAGGTGCCACATACTGTGCTGGAAATGCAAAAACAAGCAATAAAAGAGATCATTCTTGCCTTGAGGAGCTTTCTAATTTTAATGGGAAGACAGTACAGAAGAAGCAGCTGAAAAGGGGTTGTAGGGAGGAAAGTACCAAATGAACAAGTATGATGGAAGAGTCTGGTTTGCAGCCTGTTGAGAAATGAAGAGATGGCTAGCCTGGGCACCAGCCTGTTGAAAAATGAAGACATGGCTGGCCTGCAAAACCTCAAGGAAGGAAGAAAAGAGAAAAGAGCTCTTCCTAGTTGTCATGTACATAGTACCTGTGTCCTATGCACTCGGGACGCTGTCTCCAAAATGCAAAAATTGAAACAGTCCCTGTTCTGAAAGAGCTCATGGTCTAATGAGAGGGACAACATGCAAGCAACCATATTCAAACAAAATATATACTGGAAAAATGGGAAATAATATTAGCAGGAAGGCACAAAGGCTAAGGAGGACTATAAAAGGCTTTTAGAGACAGAGATGAAGAGGGTTAAGGTTCTAGACATGGCGGCTAGCCAGTGAAAATGTCTGGAGTCAGGAGATGGAGTATCTTATGAGGAACATCAAAGAAGCCATTGTCACTTGGTTGTAGATTTTGGAGGAGAATTAAGACTGGAAAGGTATAAAGGAGAGAGGTTATGAAAAGCTTTAAAAGCCAAACAGAGCATTTTATATTTAATCTTGGATGTAATAGGAAGCTGCTGGAGTTAGTTTAAAGGAGGGATAATATGATCAGTCTTACAATTTAGGAAGATCAATTTGACAAATGAGTGAAGCATGTAATGTAGTAGGGAGAGATTTGAAGCAGGAAGACCAACCAGTATGACATTGCAATTGCCCAGGCATGAAATGATGAGGGCCTGCTCTTGGGATCCTAGGTGATGGTAGTGTCAGAGGAGAGAAGGGGGTGTATATGAGAGATGATATGAGGATAGAAGGAACAGGATATAGCAGTTGAATGGATATAGGGTGAAGTGTGAAAGAGTGAGGAGTCAAGGATAATACTTAGGTTATGAACCAGGGTAGTGGTACCCTCAATTATTTTAGGGAAATTTGGTTGAGGGTAGGACACAGGAGGAATGAAATTAGTTCAGTTTTAAACATGTTAAGTTTAAAATGTCTATGGGACATCCAGTTCAAGATGTCCAATAGGAAGTTGGGGGTGAGAGGTCAACAGGGCACTGGACAAATAGATCTGAGAATCATCTACATAAAACTGATAGCCGAATCTGTGGGAGCTGATAAGATCACCAATCAAAATAGCATAGAAAGAGAAGAGAAAAGGTACTGGAAATAGCCTTGGGGGACACCCATGGTTAGTAGACTCGACCTGAATGAAGATACAGGAAAGGAGACTGAGGGGGAGCAGTCAGACAGATAGGAGTAGAATGAGGAGAGATCAGAGTCTTTAAAATGTAAGGAGAAACATAGTCCTATAATTGCTCTATAAACACTGCTTGAACTCATCAGGAATGCAGTAGAAGGAAGGCTTGGAGAATGAAGTCATCACCAAACTGGAAGCTGATAATAATTGGCATTTATATAATGCTTTTAGATTTGCAAAGTGCTTTCCATTCATTGTCTCATTTGAGACTCACAATACCTCTAAACATATTCCTTTGCAAATTTCAATGACAATTTTGATCTTTTGACTGAAAAGGATAGAAATTTATCAGTTAAATTATTTTGAAAATAGAAATGCCAACACAGACACAGTTTGCTAATTTTCTGATGATTGATGAAATTAGTTATAATGTCTTTGTCATTCTGTCAAGTTTACAACACAGTATTTTGCCATTCTTGATCTTGTAAAAAAAAAAAAATTTAGGTAATCCTTTTGTGTATTATGTCTTATAGGCCTATGTCGTGGAAGACAATAAACAGCTTATTTTGGAAGGCCAGCATCATGTTATTCTTCGAACTCTTGGAAGAGAGGCTTTTTCATTTTCTCAAAAGCAGGTAATAATTTTTGAAGTAAACTGACCAGACTATGACTTGACATAAGAATTTCTGGCTATTAGTTTCCAACCATACTTTTTTTCTATTTAAAAACACATAATCAGCATTCATTACATTTTGTCTTAAGCACAGACATAGTATAACATGATAAAATGTCTGTTTCTATGATACATGAACATACTGAATTAGGTGTGTTACCAATAGGTTAAAAATGAAAGTTAATATTAGCCAAACTTGTGTTTATCTCACATGCTCACTAATTAATGCTTATTTCATCTTTGCCTAGCAATACTTAAATTTTTTGTTGGCAACAAGCTAAGAGAAAAAAAATTTTTTTTTTTGCCAGTGAAATGTGCTTAGTTCACCTACTATTAGTTCACAACTAAATACTGTTGTATTTCAACAACAACAACAAAACTTCTAATAGATTCAGCTTAAAATGTTTTAAACATGTAAGGGCATATGAGACCAGTTCAACTTGGGCAGTAGAAGGCACGAGCTGAAAATGATTCACATTCAGGAAAGATCTTGAGCCTCACAGATCCAGAGACACTAGAGGGCCTGAACCATCTGGGACTCAGATCCATCACAGATCATAAACAGATTCATTAGAAGTCATGAGCCACAGCATGTCAAAATGGGTTTACCCCCACCATCTGATGTTTTGCTCCTACTTGACTGCTGAATGTTACTAAGGAAAATCTTGGATGTTTGCTAACTTTGTCCATCACAGATTTGTGTTAATTTCATCTAGACTTCTTGTTGCATGGCATTCCATTTACTCATTAAGTCTCTATCACATTCCTTGCAGTGATTATTTCAGACCTTCTCTTCTTTTCTCAGCCCCCATACACCCTTTCCTTCATCAGTTAGTAAAAAAGCATTTATTAGGCACCAACTATATTCCAGGCACTGTGCTAGACACTGGGGATAAAAATACATACAAAGAATGAAACAATCCTTATTCTCTTCAACCTTATATTCTCTCTAGGGAGACAACAATTACATATATTAATATATACAGAATAAATAAAAAGAGATAAATAAAAAAAGTTATTCAAACTAGTTAAACACAAGGTAGTTTAGGAGGGACGGCATTAGGCATGGGGATGGTCAAGAACGGCTTCGTGTAGGAGGTAATGCTTGAACTTCATTTTCAGGGAAGAAAGGAATCCTATGAACCAGAGGCAAGTAGGGATTACATTCTAGATGTGGGGCACAGTCAGTGCAAAGGCATGGAGATGGAGGTGGGAGTTTTATGTGAGGAACAGAGAGGTCAATTTGGCTGAATCTTAGAATACAGGAAAGGGAATAATGTACAATGAAAGATAGGTTGGGCTTTTGTATATATAAAAGCTTAGAAACTTAGGAACTGTTTAGCAGGAAGGCAACACATTCCTATACTTTTAACATATATGTTTCTTATAATATCCATGTAAACATATGTCCTGTGTTTTGCCTTTTTAATTAGTTTGTCTCAATAAACAAAATGTAAAGAAAAGAAAGAAAAGAAAAGATAGGTTGGAGCCAGGATGTGAAGGGTCTCAAAAGCCAATTTAGTGGATTTCATATTTTATCCTAGAGGCAATAGTGAGCCTTTGGAATCAATTGAGTAGGGGATTGACAAAATCTGATCTATACTTAAGAAGAGTCATACTGGCATACTGTGTGTAGGGTGCACTTGTGGTAGGAAAGTCATTGCAATCATACAGGTAAGAGGTAATGAGAATTTGAGCCAAATTCATGGTTGTATGGGTATAGAGGAGTCAGATGTAAGACATATGGAAGGAGAAATGGCAAGATTTGACAATTTATTGGATACGTAAGGTGAGGAGAACTTGAGGATATTACTAGGATTGTTGTTCAGTCGTTTAATTCATATCTGACTCTTCGTGACCCCATTTGGGGTTTTCTTGGCAAAGATACTAGAGTGGTTTGCCTTTCCTTCTCCAATTCACTTTAAAGATGAGGAATTGAGGCAGACAAGGTTAAATGACCTGAGCAGGGTTGCACAGCTAGTAAGTGTCTGAGACCAGATTTGAACTCAGATGAATTTTACTGACTTTGGGCCTGGCGCTCTATCCACTGCATCACCTGCCTGCCCCATTACTAGGGTTATGAACCTGGAAAACTGAAGGAAAAAATGGTAGTTTCTTTGCCAGATATAGGGAAGTTTGGAAGAGGGATCAGCTTGATGAGAAAAATAATGAGCTTTCTTCTGGCCACTTTGAGCTTGAGATGCCTCTGAAATATCCAGTTTGAAAACTTCACTTGGTGTTTTGGTATTATGGAGATGAGGCTCAGTGTAAGTCTGAATATCACTCTCAGAAAATACTTCCCTTGCCTGTGCCATCCCCTCAAACTCTTGCATCTGTGCTCAGTTCTGAGGTCCCTTCCAACTCATTCTCCAATTCTCACTTTTATAGACTAACGCATAGAAAAAAATTATCTGTAGTCATTACCTTCATTTCCTTACCCATTTTTCACTGCTCTACCAGTTGCAATCTGGTCTCTGACCTCACCTCACCACTTAAACTGTGTTCTCCGTGTTGCAGTGATCTGTTAGTCTCTAAACTGATGGCCTTTCTTAGTCCTCATCCCCTGTCCTCTCTGCAGCTTTTGGTGCTATCTTTCCCTTCCCGTTGAGGGCAGTGAGTTGGGATAGATCTATGCTGGAGTAGAGAGAGGGCTAAACTTGGAGGCAATGATACCTCAGTTTAAATCCTGCCTCTGACACTTCATGTTGTATGACTGGGGCCAAGTCACTTAACCTCTCTGATATTTGAATTCCATTATAATCTGGCTCTCATCTACCTTCCTAGACTTATTTCATATTACTCTTTAATGCACTCCTAAATTCTAGCCAAATTGCCATGCTAACTGTTCCCCAGACAAAACACTCCATCTTTCACTAATGTGTTTATTAGCAGCTCAGGTCCTACTTTCTACAGGGACCCTTTCCTGAAATCATCCCAGGTGTAAGTGCTCTCTCTTTCCTCAAACTATATCTTCTTTTTACTTAATCTGTGTATATACATGCTTTGTCCCTTCCATAGAATATCAGCTTGAGGACAAGAACTATTTTATTTTTGTTTCAGTATTTTAATGTTATTTCAAAACATTCCTTCTGTTAACTACGAAATAAGATATACAGGCAATGGGGTATAGAAATCTATCCTGCCCCACAGGAAAATAGAAGGGGAAGGGGATAAGAGAAGGAGAAGGGTGATAGAAAGGAGGGCAGATTAGGGGAAGGGGTATTCAGAAAGTGCACTATCTTTGGGGTGGGGGGAGGGGAGAGATGGGGAGAAAATAATGAACTCAAAATTTTGTGGAAATGAATGTTGAAAACTAAAAATAAATAATAATTTTGAAAAAGAATTCCCTTTGCTATTGGTATTTTTAATTAGCTAAGACTTTGTTTTATTTTCCTTCCCTAGGAACCACCAGAGATGGGACTCTTAAAATTTACTCGGCCAGAAAACACTATGGTTCCCACAAAACCTACAGTAGAACAGCTATCAAGTCTTATAAAAACTAGTCTTCAGTATCCAGAGTCCTTTAATCATCCATTTCATCAAAAAAGGTCTGAAATATGTTCATTTTTTGTAGTTGAAATTTTGCTACAATTTTTTGTATTGTTTTTTAAATAACAGCCGTATTTATTTACTGATATTTGAAATGATGAAGTAATAAAGTTTGTCCAAACATCAATGGGAAATTTGAGGAGATACATATTTAAAACTTTATAAATAAATGTCTCAAAAGCACTTGACATACCCAAATTAATATTATGAGTATTGTGCCTTACTCAAAAATACCACCCAGAAGTCTACATCGAAAAGAGTTAAAAGAAAGAAAACTCTTTTACCTAGGGACTTATTTCATTTGTAGTTAATAAAGAATAAGTAGAACCTTTAAATTCTGAGTTCTAAGAATCTTCCAACAGCTGAATTTAGAAAACCAGTGACATTTATTTAAGATATATTTAACAATTGTCAATAATCAGTAAACATTTATTAAGCACCGACTGTGTGCCAAGCACTGTGCTAAACTCTGGGGATACAAATAAGAAAAAGATAGACCCTGTCCTCAAAGAACTTATAATCTAATGGGGGAAGACATTATATAAAACATAACTGAAAGGGGACAGGGAGTGGCGATGGAGTGATAGAGTGAAAACCAGGCAGAGCAGCTGATGGATAATGAAGTTAGCTGGAAAATTCTGAGCTTCCCTTTATGGGAGTCTTTGAGAGGAGTTTATTACTGTTCCCTCCAATCAGAGGGGAAATGCCCCTGAGGGTGCTGAGGAGGTAGCTGAGTCTCAAAGCTGAATTAGTTTGCATGACGATTAGATTTCAGGTGATGACTTTTTCCTGGAGGAGGCATGATTTTTGTGGAGTCCAAACCAAGCAGAATCTCTGATGGGGAAACGTTAAGAGTAACTAAAAGCAAATTTAGATTATGAATTTTTAGTTTTGCTTCTGCAGCTTATATCTAAAAGGTCCAGGGTAAAGAGAGATCAGATCCACGAAGGTATCAGATGCTATGTAAAAGGGAGGACAGTTGTATCAGATGTCAAGATATTTGTTGTCATTCCTTTATCGTTGTTGTCCCATGTAAACACTAATTATAAAATCATTAAAGCATGAGATCTTTAAGTTACTTGTTAACAAATTGGTTTTTAGTTTTGTTTTTGTTTTTTCAAATTAGTGAGGTTTGTCTATACTTGTCTATATTTTACTTATACTTTGTGAAAGTATATAAAGATTTTTAATAATTTAAAAAAAATTTTGAAGTTTTATGCTCAATGAAATGATTCCTTGAAAAGAGTCTCAGGGGATGAGTGTTTGTAGTGCTAAGGAAATGCTTTTTTATAAGATTATTAAGAAAATGTTTATAATTGAGAGGTTATAAGACTTCTTAAAAACATAGGAATATAGTGTATTTAGGAGAATTTCAAATTTGATAAGACAGGTTCACATAAAATGATTATTTTCCCCTCAGTACAACTTATTTTATTTAACAAACACCTATTGAACATCTTTTGTGCTCAGGGCAGCAACTTCAGACCATCCTGCCTAACCTAGCAGTAACCTCGTTCAGTCACCTGGAAATTTTCTTAGCCCCAGGTTTTGGGAAGACTTAACTCAGCCTTGAAGCATCAGATGATAACTTTTTTTTTTTTTTTTTTGGCTGTTGCTACTCACTGTAAAGGGATTGGGATCTGCCTTCGTTAGTGGAAGGAAAATATCCCTGTGAATTACATTGTAGATTTTTGAGTAGGAAGAATCCTCCCACTAAGGGCTGGTTTATTATGCCACAGTTGTACCTGTTCTCTGAAAGGAACATAACTATTTGCACACAGTCTGGATTCACATATTCTCTTCATGCTTAGGCTGTCGATAATTGAGCATTTCATTTGTACCCTGCCCACCCCCTCCTCCTCCTCCTTCCCTCATTCTCTAATGACATTTAATTAACCCCAAACCTTTTCTACCTGGCAAGGGTTCCTTAAATGTATTTTGAACTGAATTAACAAAGAGAGCAGAAATAGTTGTACATCCCCATATGATTTTCCAGCTGAAGATTTTTTCTTCTAAGCTTTTTGGGGAGTTATTGTTTACTTTTGTTCTGTTTTGGGGGTTTGGAGGTGGAGAAGAGCAGGAAATACCTTGGAAGTTCTTACATTTTTATTTTTAAGATTATTAAATATAGCAATTAATTTGAATGAACACATTTCATTAGATGTACTAATGTATGTATTGTTTTCATTAGTAATATTTTTCATCAAAAACGCTTGTTTTGAGTAACTTTACAGCTGACTCATTGTTTGAACATAGATTATTTTAAGATCTCTACCTATCTTTATAGTAGGTATTTTAAGAATACAAGTTCTTTTTTTATTATTAAATACTGCCTCTATTTCTAAAACATGTTCAATCCTTTTTCCTCCTCTCTCATAGCCTTTGTTTAGTACCAGTTACCCTCTTACTTTCCAATTGTTCTCAGACGGATGTAGATGTAATAATTGATCTGCGACATAAAGCAACAAGGTAATGGTTTTCAAGTGTAAAAAGAGATAGCCTCTTTTATACAGTGTGTCCCAAAAGTCTTGGTGTAGTTTTAAGTTCAAGCTAAGGGTGGTGGTGGAGTTGGGGCGGGGGGCAGAGCAGAACCACTCTATTACCCCTCCTTACCGTGCCTTTCATTTTGGTTAAATAGTGTAGTAAGATGAAAAGTACTGGACCTAGGAGTCAGGAAACTTAGGTTTGAGTTCTGGTCCTGGTACTTCCTAGGAGTACTTATAAAATCTCTCTGTTTCAGAAAATTTATAGAATCTATTTAATACTATCCTTATCTGTATAATGTCGATAACAGTATTATTACCTGTCCTACTAAGTTGTTGTGAGTAATTCTGTGAAGGGTGCTTTAAAGCACTGTATAAATGTGAGCTTTTCATAAGACTTCTTTCACTTCCATTGTTATAGAGCAGTAAATTTACCTCTAAACAGATGAGGTGAATTTTAACAAAAGTCTCAAAAATGACAGACTTTTTTGTTAAAAATTATACTTTAAATAAAGCTGTCATTCAAAGTACCTAACCACTGGTATTTTCAGAAGTAAAGCTTGCTTTGCACTGTTGTGCTAAGCTTAGAAATGGAAAATTAGGAAACAAAAGATTTAGGATCAGTTGTTGAAACTTGCTGTTAATCTTTCAAAGACATAAAACAAATGGAGTTGTTAGCTCTCCTTTTCTTCTGTTCTTTCAGCCCAGACGCACTGGAAGTCCATGGTTCATTCACATGGCTTGGGCAGACTCAATACAAACTACAGCTTAAAAGCCAGGAAATCTACAGTTTGCAGCTGAAAGCTTGCTTTGTTCATGCGGGTGTCTATAATCTTGGAACTCCTAGGGTATTTGCCAAGTTATCGGACCAAGTGACATTGTTTGAAACAAGTCAGCAGAGCTCTATGCCAGCACTGATCATCATCAGTAATGTGTGACCACTTGCAAATTTGTACTGGAAACCAAAAGAATCACTTTTATCTTATTTTGTTGAATGACTCTTACAGCAATTTTGGGGACATCTACCATATTACAAAAGATGGTATAGGATCACAATAGCAAATATTCAAACCTCTTGTCAGTTTATGTTTATCGATGCAAAGCACGTTGGACTGAGAATGCATAGATTCTTTTTGTATTTTTTTTTCAACTCTGGTAATAATTTAAATATTCAAAATACAAATTTTGAACATATCCATGCACCTTAGGCCCTGTCTTTAAAAAATTAATGATTGACTGCTGTAACAGCTTTCAGGATGGTGCATATTAGTGGCCGTATTAGGAGATAATTTCAGAAAAATGGCCTTTGTTGGCTATGCTATTCTTAAGCCATTAGTCCCTATAAATTCCAGCTTTACTGTGAAGTTTACTATAGAGTGTTAAATACAAATTCTGCTGTTCTCACTTTTCACAGTTCTCAAAAATCAGTTTTGACCCTATGTTATAAAAGTCTTCATGTTTAAGTATCCAGTGGACCTTTTCACTTAGACATAACTTTGTACAAATTAAGTTTCATCTGATGCTTTGAGTATAATTTTAGAACCAATTTGACCTTTTTTTTTCTCATTCATCTCAGTACAGAATGCACTATTTCACAACCATGAGATTTTTGTCATTTAAATTGTCATTCACTTTATTATCTAATTTAACAACTGGGTTGATCTGTTTAAAATATAAATCTACTCAAGTTAATTAAAAGTAAGCTTTTCAAGAAATGTATTATATTTATAACAAATGTACTGTAAATAGAATAAAGCGTACATCATATTCACTGTATAGGCTCTATTGAATTATTTTATTGTATTTATAGGAGGAATTACTGTGTGCTACATTTATATCAATGATGTATGTATAAGCCAGTCATTTTAGTGTTGTCACCTTCTGGAGAGCCAATTTCATTGTAAGAGCAAGCACTATTCAATTAGGTATTCCAATATAGATTAGATGTTAGTCTTCAGGAAGAACTCTTGAGAATAATTTCAAGTTGCCCTAGTATTTATAGTTTTTGAGCCTAAATATTTATTGAGAGAGGTTCTTCTTTCTGTAGGATAGGAAAATACAATGTGTGCCTTAACAATAATAAAAAAAAATAATAGTAATACTTTATTTAACAAACATACTTGAATTCACACATCCAAATAATGGATGTTGTCTCCTTTGAAGTATTAATTTTGAGAGACTTATTCCAGCAATTCTGACCTTGCCCAAGATATGGGCGGGGATTTTTAAAATTTCCTCTTTTGGAGTTATCTACAGTACATTCTTTTAAGTTTTTGCAGTGGTGGCAAATGAATCCTTTTATAGTGGATTTTATTTTTGGGGGGAGAAAAAAGCAAAAGGCTTGAAGTACTAAACTTGGTAAATGAAGTCGGTTATTAATAGATAATTGTTTTTTGTAAAAAGAAAATAAAATTTGAATATAATGTGATATTCATATATCATTCAAAAACTGGCTCTAAAAGTCCAAAAGAGAATTTGTAGAAATATTCTGAGCAGTGGCATCAGTGTAGTTGTATAGCTTGTCAAAATGACGACTTTGAAGGAAAGGACACATTTGGATAATAATGCCACTTTGGTATAGAACTTAAAGCTTTACTAAAAGTTTTGCACAAATTTGATCCTCTGATCATTGAAGTAGGTAGTTAAAAGTATCCTTATTTAAGAGGATGAGGAAACTCATGATCTAGAGAAACCAAGGGGGTTGGTTGGTTGTCCAAGAAGACCCTGTAGGTAAATGTCAAACGCAGAATTTTAACCTGGGTCCTCTGACTCTCTACATGATTCAGGATATCCAAGGAATGGTAGGTTTTCTTAGTGATGTTTGTGTTGTTAGCTTGTTGTCATATATAGAAATAATCAGTCAATGTTTCTTTGTCAAGCCACTTATCCTATAAAAAAAAAATCTTTGTTTAAAGCTATCCCAAGGTCTTCTAATATTAAACTATCCCCCCAGAAATCTGTTGAATTAATCATATGTATGCCATGAACAGACACTGTAGATAGATAATGGGTCCCAGATTTAATATGAGAAAGAAAAGAGATTGACTTGCATTTTCAGTAATCCCAAAGGGCTTCCTAACCAAAAAGCTCCTAAACATCACATCTTTCACACTAGAAGGACAAGGCACAACAATTGATGCAAAAAAAAAAAAAAATTAAGATTTTACTTTGAAATAAAAATTTTCATCCTACTTTCTATTTTCTTTGACATTTTTTGGTAATGCACTGATTTTTTTGTAATGCACTGCATCACTTGACTCAGCTGGGTCCTTTGAGGTATTGTTAAAATTCTAGTTCTTCTAGTGTTAATACCAATAATCTACCAATGATCTGATATGACTGAGAAGTCAGTAAGCACTTATTAATCACTTGCTATGTGCCAAATACCATGCTAAGCACTAGGGATACAAAAAATGGCAAAAAATAGTCCCTGCTTCCTGAAAGTGCACAGTCTAATGAGGGAGATAACTTGCAAACAACTATGTACAAATAAGATTACACACGTGTGTGTGTATGTGTATATGCACATATGTATACACACATATATATTTGTGGATATATATACATGCATGCAGTATATATGTATCTATGTACATGTGCATATGTTTTACATATAGAAATATACACACATAGAAATATGTATTTGTGGATATATACACATGCAGTCTGTGGATATGTACGTGTGTGTATTATATATATATATACACACATAGAAATATATATTTGTGGATATATTTACACATGCAGTACATGTGTGTGTATATATATGGACATGGGTATATATATATATATATATATATACACTTAGAAAAATGGGAGATAATCTCAGAGGGAAGGCACTAAGATTAAGTAGGACTACAAAATTCTTTTTGCAGAAGGTGGGTCTTTAGCTTAGACTTCAGGAAAGCCAGGAGAAAGAGATGAGGAGGAAGACAGTTGCAGGTATGGGGGACCGCACCCCAATAGGGAGGTGGATGGAGTGTCTTGTGTGAGGAGTAGCAAGGAGGCCGGTGTCACTGAATTGTAGACTGGGGTTTGGGGTAGGGGAGAGTGGTAATAAAGGAATAAGACTGGAAAGACAGGAATCAGGTCATGAGGGGCTTTAAAAGCCAGACAGGATCCTGGGTTTAATAGGGAGTAGCAGGAGGAAGGGAATAATGTGGTCCAACTTGCACTTTAGGAAGATCAATTTAACAACTCAGTAGAAAGTAGATTAAAGTGAGGAGAGACTAGACAGGGTTGGGGAACCTACAGCCTTGAGGCCTGCATGTGGCCCTCTAGGTTCTCAAGTGCGGCCCTTTGACGGAATCCAAGCTTCACAAAACAAATCCACTTAATAAAAGGATTTGTTCTGTAAAACTTGGATTCCGTCAAAAGGCCACATTTGAGGACATAAAAGGTCCTTAAGGTCTCAAGGCCTCAGGTTCCCCACCCCTGGTGTAGGAACTAGCAAACTGCTGCAATAGACCACGTGTAAAATGATGAGGGCCTGCTTGTAGGTGATAATGTTGAGGTTTAGAGTTGGGAGAGCTGGTTCAGGTGTGATAGAATTCACTTAGACCTTCTCTGTAACCATTGGGAGCTTTATTGATG
>NW_020955033.1:13494443-13506440 GCF_900497805.2 Vombatus ursinus
TAAAATTTGTTTCTTTAAAAAGCTTTTAGCTTTTAGGGCACTGTATGTCTTCTGCTTCAATGGCAGTGTCAGAGGAGAGGACGTGTAAATGAGATGTTAGGAAGGTAGAAGTGACAGGACATGGCAATGAACAGATATGGGACAAAGTAAGGGAGTGATGAGTTGAGTGTGCCACCTAGGTTGGGAGCCTAGATGAGTGGGAAGATGGTGGTACCTTCTACAGCAATAGGAAAGTTAGGCAGTCAAGGGCAGAGGGGGAGGGGGAGATAATGAGTTCTGTTTTGGACACCTGGAGTTTAAGATGTCTCAGACATCCAGTTTGAAATGTCCAATAGGCAGCTGGAGTTAGAAAATTAGAGGTTGGGAGAGGGGGGAGTTTAGGGATTGCCAAATGGATTTGTCACTCATCTGAATAAAGATAATAATTCAATCTGTGAGAGCTGATGAGATCACCAATCAAAATAGTATAGTAGGAGAAGAGAAGACCCAAGACAGAGCCGAGGGGGCAGGGATGTATTGGTAACTAACGACCAGTTCTCTGGAAAAAAATGATGCATATAGAACACTTAACATATCGTCTGCATTATTAATACTGTTACCATCATTTTCTTAAACCTAGATAATAAAACAATAAATGAAGCCCCAATTTTGTAGCATGCCAGTGTCCAAGGTGTAAATGCTCTACTGAAAATTTAACAGCCTGTGGCTCAGCAGAATGTTTTGGTGTTCCTTTCACCTGGATTGTCAGGGTGCTCTCTTTAGCTAGGGCAACTATACTTAGCCTGGGATTGGCAGAAGCCTCTATTCTCTGACTCCTTTGGAACACAGACTGCGGTTTCTGACTTCCAGTCAGGAGGTGGGAGAGATTTAGCCTCTGTTGTTGGACAATTCATCCTAGTTCACCATAGGTTTGCAGCATGAATACCACTACTACTTACCATGTTCAACCATTTACATTTCCATTTTCGTGGGGAGCTTTATACTGTTGAGTAGAACTGCTTAGGTAAGGGGGCAGTTGATGCTCTAAGGTCTTTTAATATGCAGTTGAGCTATTCGAGCCTCAGATACTTTCTAAGCCTTGAAGTGCTTCCTTTACATTTGAAAAGGTTTCCCCCTTTTACCTCAATGACTCTCTTTTGTCCCTTTCAACCTTTAGTTTTACTGAAATCCAAAGCATACCCTCTTAAATGTAATAGAGAAAGTGGAATATGCAGTAATTCTTTTCTCACTATCACATTAAACAACAAAATAATTTCTGTCCCAGTATATTGGATTATCATGCTAAACCAACCTGAGATGGAACTTTACAGCTCAAATCAGTAATAGCTGACATTTATATAGTGCATTAAGGTTTACATGATCTCATTTGATCCTTAACACAATTCTGTGAAATAGGTGCTATTATTATCCCCATTTTACAGATAGGAAAATGAGGCTCAGACAGGTTAAATAACCTACTAAGGGTCATATTGCTCATAAGTGTCTGAAGTATAAATTTAACCTACATTTTCCCCCCAATCCCAAATCTAACTATCTGTTGCCTCTCAAAGTAAAATACAAAACTAACGCAGGGTTAGATTCTGGGAACACATATTTTTGGTAAGCCTGCTTCTGGAAGTCTGTGATGATGTGGAATAAAGGAGACCAGCTCTTGGCTTCAGAGCATACAGGGGCATTTGGTAACTTTCTTTTCCAGTTATCATTTGGTAAAGAAAAAGGATTTTGGCTTGGACAGGGTGCCTCAGCTGCTAGATATGAATTGCCATTGGACTATGTACCAAAGGTTGCCTGCTAGGACTACAGTTATGACAAACTCCCAGCATAGATTGCTATCGCTGGACCTTTTAGTTACTTTGTGGCCCTTCTGAGATCTTAACAAGCTTTTGCCGTTCAATTGTTTTTCAGTGTGTCTGACTCTTCCTGACCCTATTTGAGTTTTTCTTGGCAGGGATTCTGGAGTGGTTTGCCATTTCCATCTCCAGCTCATTTCACAGATGAGGCAAACAGGGTTAAGGGACTTGTGCAGGGTCACACAACTAATGTCTGAGGCCAAATTTGAACTCAGGGAAATGAATCGTTCTGGTACTCTGTCTACTGTACCATCTAGCTGTCCCATATCAAGCCATAAGCCTAGTCCATTCTATTTCCAAAACTCATTCATCTTGGAGCAGGAAAGAAAAAAATGCAAAGAAACAGTAGTGCCATATTCACAGCCATGTGTTAGGCCAGGGGTGGGGGTGGGATAGGCAGCTGGCAGGAGGAGGCTCCTGCTGCTGCCATTGCTGCTACCATCCTCCCCACCTCGAGGCTTGCAGTAATCCTTCCCTTGCTTATGGCACAAAGACAGGACCTACTTTGGCCAGCCAGTTGGTGGCTTTTTGAATGCATACTCAGTTCTACTTCAGCAGCTGACCAAAAGTCAGCTTTTTTTTTTTTCTTCCAGGACAGGACCAAAATCAGTTACCAAATAAATGCCTGAAGTGGAGAGCCAGGACCCACTATTCCAAATCATCATGCACTTCCAGAAACAGTTTCACTAAATATTTGTTCTGCACTGGGCCTGAGTCAGTCCAGTTCCCCCTGCAGTTTAGGTTTGATACCAGAACAAAGTGAAAACACCTAGAAGTCATTCAATAGTTAACAAAAGGAGGTTTACTTAGCTGTATCAGGAGAAGGTTATTTAACAAGGAGAGACATTGATTCAGGGGAGTGAAGCTCTTTCGCATGCCCTTAGCGATCCAGCAGTCAAATTTCTGAGAGCCCACCCTCCCCTAACTTGCTGCTGCTTTGTATTCAGGTAGTGATTAAGTGACTCCAACAGACTGAGCCTTTAGTCCTCTGAGCTAAACAAATATCTGGGAATGCCTCAATACCTTTTAAGAAAAAAACCAAACAAATCTTCATGAAGTGGGGGTAAAGACATTACATTCTTTTCTCTATGGACAAAGCCTTCCTTGGCCAGTCCTTCATTACAGGCATATTCCACAAACACCATCTAATACCTGGTGGTACAAGTCACTGGATTTGGAATCAAGAGGTGGGTTTGACTGGTAACTCTACTGAAAACTCATTGTGTGACCTTGGGTAAGTTCTTTCTCCTCTGGGCCTCACTTTCCTCGTGTGAATAACTAGGGAGTTAGGGGTTGGAATAGATGGTCTTTAAGATTCTTTGCAAACCATTCCCAGCCAATACAAGGATCTAAGACATCTCCAAAGGCCTCATTATGGAAAATGCTGTCCACATCCAAAGAAAGAACTATGGAATTTGAATGCAGATCAAAGCATATTATTTGCTATTTTTTTTTCTTCTGTTTAGTTTTGTTTCCTCTTTCTGGTGGTTCCTCCTATTGGTTCTAATTTTTACTTACAACATCACTAATGTGAAAATATGTTTAATAGGAATGTATATGTATAGCCTATATCAGATTGTGTGCCGTCTTGGGGAGGGTGGTGGGGAGGAAGGGGGAGAAAAATTTTAAATTCAAAAGCATATGGAAGTGATTGTTGATAAATCAAAAGAAATTAATAAAAAAAAGAAATTAAAAAAAGATTCCTTGCAGGTCTACAATTTCTGACTTATGTTTAGTCTTATACTAAGGGAGAAAATAAATTGATTTCTTATTCCTAGGTTTGTACTCCCCTATGTGCAGCTAAACTGATTTAACTATGTAGGAAGACTGGTTCTCTAGAAAGCACTCCAAGTACTTTGATTATAGTATTACTTGCTCAAAATGTGGTTCTGACATGAGGAAATACTGGTATCTCTCAGAGATTTCTCATGGCTCTGAATTTGTTTCAGTGAGCATATTTGAAGCAGCAAGGCATCCTGAGAGAAGCAGCATGTGCCAGCCAAGTAGGACCACCACCAACACTACCATGTGGATCACCATCTTCCCTCAAGCCCTGATGGAAACAGCCCAGGACCCTGAACCCAAGAGCCTTGGGACTAGTGATGCTTCCAGCCCAGTGCCCACAGCCATCATCTTGAGAGGCATCCTCTGTGGAGATGCAGCCTGGCAGCTGCTTCTGTAGGTGCTACAGCAACAGCTTGTGAAGACTCAGAGGGGCAGCTAGGTGGCGCAGTGGATAGAGCACCAGCCCTGGATTCAGGAAGACCTGAGTTCAAATTTGGCCTCATGCACATAATACTAAGTAGTTGTGTGACCCTGGGCAAGTCACTTAACCCCATTGCCTAGCCCCCTCCCCCCCCCAAAAATCAAAGAAGACTCAGAAAGGAGAGTTCTTGTCACCAAAGTCCTTGGCATTGTCAACTGGTTCAACATCAGAAACTGATGCGATTTGACCTGTGGAAATGACATTAAAGAAGAAGCTACCATCTTCTTTGCTACTGCACCCTAAGGACCGTGGAAGTTTTCCATTTGAGTTGGAACTGAAACTTCCCTATGTGTTCTTTCCCCTATACAAATGTGAGCTTCTTGAGAACAGGGTCTGTCTTTTCTATTTGTATCTCCAGCGTTTATCCCAGTGCTTTGCATATAATAAGTGCTTAATAGATGCTTCATTCATTCATTCATATTTTGGAAAATGGAGGGGGATACATCATAATCTACAGTCCAGAGGTTCCCAAATTTATTTGGCCTACCACCTCCTTTTCAAAAAAAAATTACTCAGCATCCACCTGGAAATCTACTTTCTTTAACCCTTTAATGGTTTTTTGGAAATTTGCTTCACTTCAAAAAATATAAAATATATATATTTTTTAAATGATGTATCTCAAATTTAATAATTAATTGTAAATTTGTGGTCTCTTTCCTGCATTAAAATTTTGATGGTGCAATATTGCGTCACGTAACACTATAGTATCATATTGTAAACAAGTCATTACGTGCCCATATTCCTGCCTATGCATGCTGGACTTCCCGAACAGTGTTCAACAGGCTTACCTTCCAACACTTCCTTGTTAAGACCTGTCAGTGGACTTGACCACTGATTGGTTATAACCTGCATTTTGTGTGTTTATTTGTAAAATAATGTAATCACTACGACTTTAACTCTGTTACACAACAGATGAAATATGTACAAATGATTTTTCAAAATGTTCTTCTCTTCTTTCCTTATGCTTCCACCACCCCCTTATTTTTATTCAATACCTCCCAATTGCACCCAAGGCTACTACTGCCCCCCTGGATCATTCCAGAACCCCCTTGGGAGTGGTATCACCCACTTTGGGAACTTATGTATACTGTTAGTCCCTCAGAAAAGTTGGGGTTCCCCAAGGACTGACTCAGGAAGGCAGATAAGCATTACTGGTATAGATAATTCAGGAGATAACACATGCCCTCTTGGCAATTTCGCTTAACTGTGTCCATGTGGTTCATGTGCAGGTACCCTGTCTAAATCCTATATAATGTAAACCTTTCAGAGCCTGGATGAAAGGGAGCCACACCTTATTTCTGGTTCACTCTCCTCTATCCAATAACCTAATAAATTTCTTTTTTAAAACTATTTCAGATTTTGGGATCTGTTCTTACAAACCACAACATAAATGCTGTTAGTTATTTATCTATCAACAAAGAAGCCCCAAGAGCTGGTAGTATGCACAGTTTCCTTTCCCAGGAAGACCCTTCCATTAACCTTATCAGTTACTCTGGACTATTTTTCATCTACTCTACTATTTATCTGGTGTTCTAATTATAAACGAATCAAGCATAAAACGTAAACTATAGAACTGGAAGGGGACTTAGTCCAATGCCCTGATTTTATAAACGTGTGATCGTGGGCAAACCATGTAACATCTCAGATGTTCAGCTTCCTCATTTGTAAAATGGGGATAATAATACTTGTACAACCTCCTTTACAGGGTTGTGATAAGTGCTTTGCAAACTTTAAATTGTGTGTGTGTGTGTGTATGTGTGTGTGTGTGTGTGTGATTAGAGAGCTCACTCAGGGTAAGAACTCCCGGTCTGCCCTTCACTACTACACTAGTACCCTTTTAGCTCAGGATGAGTTACCAAGTAAGGAAAGATTTTGAGGATCCTGATGTAACATGTGAACAGATTGAGCTAGGGAGAATTGGAAAGCCACAAAGACAATAATTTTTTTCTACCTTACTTTTATTTAAAATAAATATTATTAATATCATTTGCTTTTATGTCATCTACATTTTCAAAAGTTATCTTTCCCATTCCCAGAGAGTCATTCTTTAAAACAAAGAATGGGGGGGGGGGGCGGGAAGAATCAGTTCAGTGAAACTAATGAATAGAGTGAAAAAAAATTTGTCATTATGTGCAATATTACACAACCATAGTCCCCCACTTCTGCAAAGAAGGTGAGGGGAGTAGATGAAAAGCAGCTGTCGAATCCCAATTTATTAAGGAATCTGTTCTAAGAAAGAGACAAATGAAATTAGGGTGCGTGTGTCCATAGTTTAATTTCTCTCAAGCTGACTTGACATGCATTGGAGTTCAGGCCAAAACTGGGCCCCCAAGGGGGCCAGTTCAGAGCTGGCTCGATTTGGGATTTGGGGGTACAGGGTTATATGTCCTTCGAAGAGTAGGTATTCCCGAGGAATGGGCTATATTAAAATGAGGGTCTTGAGTGACTTAGGTCATTTAATCTTGGTCAAACAGAAATCAATTTCCTTATCACCTGTCTTGACAATAGGGAGGAATCAACATTCTCCCAGACCTGTCTGGGCAACATAATGAGCAGGAATGTTAGATCCTTCTTTAAATTTTTAGGCAGTTAGGGTTAAGTGACTTGCCCAGGGTCACACAGCTAGTAAGCTCTCAAGTGTTTGGTCTGAGGCCAGATTTGAACTCAGGTCCTCCTGACTTCAGGGCCAGTACACTATCCATTGCACCACCTAACTTCCCTTAGATTAGATCTTAAAGTCTAATCTGAAAGAAACTGAAATCTGAAAGGACTGAAAGAAAGGGAAACGGGGAAGCTCTGAGTCTCCAAGACAATGATTACTAAGAAAAATAATTTTTCACAGCAAGTTAATCTGTGCCTGAAAAAGAGATTGGCACAGATCATAGGAAACTAGAAGCTAATATCTTACCTTAATAACACTGTGCAAATATATTTATCTTCTGAGTATGGCTTTAGTTAATGCTGTTTCTCTCCTCTTTTTGCACTGTCAGCTGAGTTTGGCTGTTCTGCCTTTTTTTCCCCTACTGTGGACCCCTTAAACCATAGATAAAAGGCATATAGGGCAATTTTTGGGTCTGTGGAAAGATTCTTCATCTCACATGCACAGGCTCAGCCGTTTTATCAAGTTTTCAATGATGTACAACTCAGTTTCCTTTTTCTTCTTGAGCCCAGTTTTCATCTGAATAAGAATAAGAGATAGGGAAAGGCCAGTGGAGTACATTACAGCCTCAGGCAACAGTTTGAGACTTCTTTGATAGTTCAAAGAAAATTTAAGGGTTTTCTGGAGCCATAGACAAATGGGACCCAAATTATTTTTGGGGTGAAGGGCAAAGGTCTCAACTCGGTATTCTCTGAGTCTCACTTTCCCTGCCTGTAACATGGGATTAATAATAGCCAAAATATTTATTTAATAGGATTGTTGAAAGATTTAAAAGGGATATAAAGTGCTTTGTAAACTTTAAATATTATATAATCATTTTATAGAATAATAATAATGGATACTATTATTATTATTATCATTACCATCATTATTCTCCTTGAGGTTTGTCTGAAGTCATTCATACAAGATGAGTCCAGCTATAATCTGACAGACTATGGAAGGCAGTCCTTCCTTGATGCTTTGTGAGTTCAGAGAAGCATTTGAATGTTTAAAGAATTTTCTCAAATGCTTTAACCAAGTACTTTAGGATGGACTTCATGTGATGGAATATCTGAAAACAAAAGGAAAGAATAGTTTACAGATATGCTGTGAATGCTGTTCTCCAAGGTCTAATGAACTCTGAAAGTAATAGCTTCAAGACCACTCTGTAGACACTCTGTAGGCAAAACCTTAAGCATCATAAACGGAGGGCTATAGCAAACACTAATTTCATGATGTTAGACTTCAGACTGCCTGATGGTGATTAGAAATCCCTTGCAGGTGAGTTCCATTATTCTGTGATCTATTGGTATGTTCTCAAATGACTTCTAAAAACATCTCGGGATTGGCAGGTTTTTGCCAAAATTCATGCAAACATTTCTATTTTTTATATTTTTATATTTCTATTTTCTATTTTGGGAGACTGACACGTGATTCACAGCTTGACATTTCCCCTGATTCCTACTCACTTTCTCAGTCTGGCTGTCTGCACACCCACAACAGACCTCCCCTGCTTTCCCTCTCAGATTTTTTTTTCCATATGGGAAAGTGTCACATTATTAAGGCTTTTAAATGAAATTCCCCAGGTGTCCTTGCAGTGATGAAAAAAAATCATAGCTGGGCTCCTTTATTTGCTTATTCATTCACAATTATCTCAGAGAAAGTGCTTTGTAAAGCTTAAAGTGGTATAGTAATGTGAGTTATTACCACTGTTGCTCTATTCATTTTAGACATCAGCTTTTTAACTCTTTCCTAAGAAAATGCTCTATTTACTACTAACAAAGAACTAATGTAATATTTATATTCTAATTTGTAACTTTTTCAAAACATTTTTTTCAAAATGTTTAGCCTCATTCTTTTTAACACTAATATTCATATGTCAACACAGATGACTCCTTTGAAAGATCATCTACTTCAAGCACCTTATTTTGCAAATGAAGGTTGCTCAAAGTTAACGTAGTTGGATAACGGTAAAGCTGTGATTAAACCCTGTTCTCCTGACTCCTGGTCCAGTGCTCTTTCCACAGTACTTTGTAGTGTCCTAATTTCCTCCTGGGGATGCCATATATCTGTGAGTCCTAGAATGTCACAACCTCAGATGAATCAGAATTCCATGTGACCCAAAGCAATGGAGGGACTCATAGCAGGTGTTAAGCAGAAGACAGCACACCACCCACCATAGTTTACATGCAAGAAATGTATGCAAGTATAATTGATGGTGTACAGGGCCCACAATGAGACCTTTGCTCCTCAGCCCAAAAAGAATTTGGGTCCCATTTGTCTACAGGCCCCAGAAAACTCTTAAACTTTCCCTGAACTCACTTGGTCAAAGAAGTCTCAAGCTGTTGTTTGAGAATATACTCAACTAGCCTTTCCTTATCTGTCTAGGCCCAATCTCCTAATTCTTTGTCATCCTAATTAAACCTAGCCCTCCATTGTCTATTCCCAGATGACTCCATTCAACCTCCCAGACACTCCCATCAGGGGATTCCCCCAGGGCCCTTTCCCTAGCCATCCTAGCTTCAAGATTCTCCCTAAACTTCTCCTGTTTAGTACTGGCCATGCCCATCAAGACGCCTCTTCTCCCAGCCCTCCCCAGTCACCCCAAAACTACTTGACCACTCCCAGATCCCTCCCATAGGCTTTCTGTATATAAGATCCATCCTGACCACCATTTAGGAACAGAGACTTCCTCATGCCCGCTTGTCCTTATCACAAATGGTCAGATTCCTTAGGAGTCTGGCCTATATGGCTCACCTCTAACAAACCTTGTCTTTGACTGAAAGAAGGCTTGGGTCAAATTCTTTTGGGCAGGACCCATGTGTTGTGTTCCAGCACTCCTAACATCTACACCTCAACAGTACAACAAAAAAAGATGATAGTATGTGAAACTGCAAATCTATTATGCATAAATTATCATGTAAATTTCTTTTTTTTTCTTTCTTTCATTTCTCTAATCAATAGTGATTTAGAGAATTTTTATATGATATAAGTTGTTTTGATTTCTTCATTGGAAAACTGCCGATTCATATTCTTTGACCATTTATCAATTGGGGAATGACTCATATTCTTATAGATTTGACAAAGTTCTTTATATATTTTAGATATGAAACTTTTATCTGATAAACTATAAAAACTTTTTCCAAATTTTCTGCTTGCCTTCTAATCTTGGCTATATTTGTTTTTGAATATTATTTTAAGTGTACTTAAAAAGGAATTAGGTTTATGGGGGCAGAGCCAAGATGGCAAAGGGAAAGCAGTGGCTTGCTTGAGCTCTCCCCCAAACCCCTCCAAATACCTGTAAAAAAATGACTCTAAACAAATTCTAAAGCAGCAGAACCCACAAAAAGACAGAGTGAAACAAATTTCCAGCCCAATACAACCTGAATGGTTGATCAGAAAGGTATATTGCGCCAGGCGGGGAAAGGAGCGCTGTTTGGCATGGGTGCAAAGGCTGCAGCAGCAAATTGGAGCAGGCCTCAGAGGACTGAATCGCATGCAGCTGTGGCAGTCTCCAAAATTCTCAACTCATGAACGCCAAAGACAACTTGGAAGGTCAGTGGGAAAAGTCTGTGACTGCGGAGAGAGAAAAGGTAGGTCTCAGCGGCAAGTCCCAGGACAGCAGCTGCCTCCTGAGTTTCCGATCCACAGACTGAGGGGAAATTGAATGGCTGATCAGAGGGGGATTGCAGGGATCTCTTTGCCAGTGCTGAGACAGGAATCTCTTGCTTTGCCCGAGCTCAGAACTGGGTCACAGTGCTGAGGGGCAGTCCTGGGGCGAGAAGGAGCACTGGCGTGGTGAAGCTTGTTGTGGTGGTGGAGAGGAAATACCTCACCCCTGATCATAGCAACTGAAAATTTTAAGGTCTCTAGAAGTATCTCTAAAAACAGCTGTACAAACCCCCAAAGCTTGGGACAGTACATTCTCCACATTGGAAGCAGACTCTTACCTTAACAAAGAGTTTAAAACTCAAGTAATTGGCTGGGATCATGAGCAAACCTTGCAAAAAGAGTCAGACTATATTATCTTACTTTGGTGACAAAGAAGATCAAAACATACAACTAGAAGAACACAACAAAGTCAAAGCTCCTACATCCAGTCTCCAAGAAAAATTTGAATCAGTCCCAGGCCTTGGAAGAGCTCAAAAGGGATTTTGAGAAGCAAGTAAGAGAAGTAGAGGAAAAACTGGGAAGAGAAATGAGAGTGATGCAAGAAAATCATGAAAAACAAGTGAATGGCTTGCTAAAGGAGACCCCAAAAAATACTGAAGAAAATAACATCTTAAAAAATAGCCTAACGCAAATGGCAAAAGATGTCTAAAAAGGCAATGAGGAGGAGAATGCCCTAAAAAGCAGAATTGGCCAAATGGAAAAGGAAGTCCAAAAGATTACTGAAGAAAATACTTCCTTAAAAATTAGAACAGAGCAATTGGAAGCTAGTGACTTTATGAGAAATCAAGACACTGTAAAACAAAAAATTAGAAAACAATGTAAAATATCTCATTGGAAAAACAACTGACCTGGAAAATAGATCCAGGAGAGAGAATTTAAAAATTATTGGACTCTCTGAAAACCGTGATCAAAAAAAGAGCCTAGACATCATCTTTCGAGAAATTATCCAGGAAAACTGCCCTGATATTTTAGAACCAGAGGGCAAAACAGAAATTGAAAGAATCCACCAATCTCCTCCTGAAAGAGATCCCCAAAGGAAAACTCCTAGGAATATTGTAGTCAAATTCCAGAGTTCCCAGGTCAAGGAGGAAATATTACAAGCAACCAGAAAGAAACAATTCAAGTATTGTGGAAACACAATCAGGAGAACACAAGCTTTAGCAGCTTCTACATTAAGGGACCGCAGGGCATGGAATATAATATTCCAGAGGGCAAAGGAGACAGGATTACTTCCAAGAATCACCTACCCAGCAAAACTGAGTATAATCCTTCAGGAGGAAAAATTGTAATTCAATGAAATAGAGGACTTTCAGGCATTCTTGTTGAAAAGACCAGAGCTGAATAGAAAATTTGACTTTCAAATACAAGACTCAGGTGGAACATGAAGAGGTAAACAGGAAAGAGAAATCATACAAGACTTATTAAGGGTTGAACTGTTTACATTCCTGCATGGAAAGATGATATTTATAACTCATGAGACCTTTGTCAGTATTAGGGTAGTTGGAGGGAAAAAATTATATGGATAGATAGATAGATAGATAGATAGATAGATAGATAGATAGATAGATAGA
>NW_020955033.1:13506450-13679679 GCF_900497805.2 Vombatus ursinus
AGATAGATAGATAGATAGATAGATAGATAGATAGATAGATAGATAGAAGGCAGAGGGTGAGTTGAAGATGAAGGGGTGATACTGGAGAATAAAATTAAGGGGTGAGAGAGGATTATACTGGGAGAAGGAGAGAGGGAGAGGTAGAACGGAGTAAATTATCTCAGAAAAAACAAAAAAGAAAAGGCTCTTACAGTGGAGGGGAAACAGGGGAAGGTGAGAGGGAATGAGTGAATCTTATTCTCATAGGATTTGACTTAAGGAGGGAATAACATACACACTCAATTGGGTATGGAAATCTGTCTTACCCTACAGGAAAATAGCAGGGGAAGGGGACAAGAGAGTAGGGGGATGATAGAGAGGATGGCAGATTGGGAAAGTGGGTAATCAGAAGCAAATACTTCTGAAGAGGCACAGGGTCAAAAGAAAGAATAGAATAAATGGGGGGGTGGGATAGGATTAAGGGAAATAGAGTTAGTTTTTCACAGCATGTCTACTATGGAAGTGTTTTGCATAACTGCACATATATAACCTATATTTAGTTGCTTGCCTTACCAATGAGGGTGGGTGGGGAGGGAGAAAGGGAGAAAATTTGGAACCCAAAGTTTTAAGAACACATGTTTAAAAAAAATGTTTCCACATGCAACTGGGAAATAAGAAATACAGGAAATGGGGTACAGAAATCTATCCTGCCCTCCAGGAAAATAGAAGGGGAAGGGGATAAGAGAAGGGGGGGAGAGATAGAAGGGAAGGCAGACTAGGGGAAGGGGTATTCAGAATGCATGCCATCCTGGGGGGGGTAGGGTCAAGATGGGGTGAAAATTTAGAACTCAAAATCTTGTGGAAGTAAATGTTGAAAACTAAAAATAAATAAGTTTATCAGTAAAAAAAGGAATTAAAGGGGGGATGATTGTGTAGTACAATAGATCCCATTTAAGGGGTTTGGAGCAATGGGCCAAGGAATTCCTACTAAAAATTCCTGAACAGATACCATAAGCAGTAAATAATTGTTCATTATGTTACAAATATATTTCTCCTCTGTGAAAACAAGCATATAAACATTTGAACACTACCAGTTTGTTTCTGCAGTAATCTGAAACTATCATGATCATGTGTACAATGATTTTGGTGTTCATGCATAATTACATCAAACTCTGACCACTTCTGACTAAGCACAACATTTTCTTAAATTTTCTCCACCTGTGATCAAATTGTTTAAAAACCCCCACAAGAGTCTGACATTTGAGAGAAAACCAATCCCCAATGGAGGGTCAGAAGCATACGTGTTCCCTCACTTGTATTATTTACATTGCACCAGAATAGTTCCCTCATTCCCTGCTATATGGTTAAAAGGTGTGTAATCAGCTGTGTAATCACAGGATCAAGATGTTAAGAATGTTTGTGTTTCTGCAGCACACTCATCAGGCTGTTTCAAAACCATAATTGGTGAGTATGTGCATTACAAGCCTTGAACACATCATATATGATCATACATGTCCTGCAGAAAAAAACCTCATATTGCCTCTTGTAGTACTAAGATTATTTTCCCATTTTAACTTATCATCCACTAATGCTACTATTTTCCTTTCTGGCAGATTTCCAAAGGAACTAGCTGGTGACAATGGTCAGTCATTCAATAAAGTTTCTGTGAGTATGCTAGCCATAGAAGAGAAGAAAGTTACATCTGAAGAGATTCTTTCCTTAGAAAGGTCAGTTTATATATAAACATTATTAAATATGAAGCAATATATGCAGTTGAACTTTAAGTACATTTTTCATTTCATACACCACTTGTCATTAGCCAGGAGAAAAGTAAATATTTTATATTGTAACTAGCGATCCATTTTATTGATTGGCTAGATAGCCATATCTTCTGGAGTCCTTATATGCTTAATAATGGCAGCATCATTTTGTTTGCGCCATAATGCCTGTTTGCTGCTATGCAACACAGTTACTTGGAAGAATACATATTTGCATCAATTATGCTGGTACAGTATTGTTATGCATTTAACAAATGTTGAACATAAAAATGAAATTTTTATAAAAATCTTATTTTTAAAAACATCACAAAAGCCCCAAAGACTTGGAAGTGTACAAAATAAAAATGTTGAGGGGCAGCTAGGTGGTGCTGTGGATAGAGGACCAGCCCTGGAGAGTTAGACGACCTAAATTCAAATCTGCCTCAGATACTTAACAACTGCATGACCCTGGGCAAATTGCTTAATTCCCATTGCCTCCACAAAAAAAAAAAAAAAAAAAAAAATTATGATAATGTTGAAAAATGTGTTAATTAAGAATTTCAAAATATTCAATCAATTCAGTACACTGTGATCAGGAAATTAGTAAAAGTCATTCAATAGATCACAATTCTGAAAGTTACGCAGATATTCAAGATATCTACATTATGACAGGCATAAAAAAGAGAGGACATAATGAAGAATAGATTAAATTTGTTTTTCATTTCCTGAAGATAATTAACATCCACTTCCACAAAGGGTAATTTGTGGAGAAATTCTTACAAATAACAGCTTAAAATCTTCTCTTTTACAATCCAATCATGAAAGCTATTTTGATAAGTCTGTTGACTTTTTTAAGTGGCAAGAAGAAAATTTGAAAACATATAATATTGATTTATTTCTGTGAATTAATAAGAAAATAGAAAAGCAATTAAAGCTTCATATTTTAGTAAGTCATCAAATTGCCAAAAAAAATGGGAAAGTTCATACTATTGCAGAAAATTAATTTTTCTATGTGCCAAGCAATTGTCAAGTGCATATTTGAAGATGATTCTGTTAAGAAGTTAGAGTTGATACCCATTTCTAAAAATTCAGTGGCTTGTCATATATATGATATGTCAGATTATGTTGAATCAGTTCTTGTAGAAAGAATTTTTAAATGACAATTATGCTTTGCAATTAAATGAGACCACTGATGCTTGTTACCCAGAAGTTTAATTGTATTTGTAAGATATCTGCATGATGGTAAAGTGGAAGAGAACATGCTATTTTCTTGTTAGTTATCATTACATACAACAGAGGAAGGCATTTAAATCTAATTAAATCTAATTTTAAATCTAATCTGTATTTTGAAGAAAAATAAATCAAATGGTCCTCTTATGAAATTTGCACAGAGAGAGCAAAATTGACAACTGGGAAATTTTTAGAAATTGTTTAAAAAACTAATGTAAATGTATTATAAACACACTGCAGCATACACAAACAAATTTTGTCATCAAAGAGAATGCCAAAATAACTTAAAAGCATGGTAGATGATGCTGCCAAAATAATTTCATAGAATGAAGACTCACTAGAAAGATAATCAGTGAGCATTTATTTTATACTTGTAACACACACAGATGTTAAGTCGCTTTTCTGTGGCAGTTATAGGACAAGCAACATTATTTGTCTATTTGAATTGAGAAGAATTGGTTGTCTTCTTTGCTGATTATCCTATTCACCTGAGCAAGTGTATAAATTAGCACAGTTAGTAGATTCCTTTTTAAATCTTTTAATTTTTTTCTTTTAGTGAGGCAATTGGGGTTAAATGACTTGCCCAGAGTCACATAGCCCATGAGTGTTAAGTGTCTGAGGTCAGATTTGAACTCAGGTCCTCCTAACTTGAGGGCTAGTGCTCCCTTTTTAAAAATGAACAAACTAGGGGCAGCTGGGTGGCACAGTGGATAGAGCACTGGCGCTGAAGTCAGGAGGACCTGAGTTCAAATCTGGCCTCAGACACTCAACATTTACTAGCTGTGTGACCCTGGGCAAGTCACTTAACCCCATTGCCTAACCCCCCCCCCCCACCAAAAAAAATGAACAAACTCAACACATCATTACAAGGTGCAAAGATAAATTATGTTCAAAATACAAAAACAAAATACATTCAATGTTCATGACAAGGGAAAAAGTATGATCGCAAAAGTATAATTTTGGAACCACACAATTGAGAACAGTACTGAGTGCTTTGTGACATTATGTCATTTATTAGAAAAGGAACTCTCTTTGGATTAGGCTGTCAAGAAAAACACCAATGACCATTTGAAGTTTTTAGAAGTGATTTTCAATGAATATCTTTCTAAAAATTTTTAACAAACTGAATTTACAACCCATTTATGATGTCATCTATGTCTATGGATAAAAAAAGAAAATTTAATTAACATATCAATGGATTTCGGATGAAAAACATCATTCTAAAACACTGGACTAAAAACAACAGTTTCATAAATTTTTGGCTAAAAATAAAGAATGAATTTCCATTTCTCAGTGAAATAGCTTGTCATATTATTATTATTTTGCCATTTTCTACCTTGGATTTGTAGGAATGAGCATTTTTACCTTATTCTTGATTTAAATCAAAATACAGAAGGCAGCTAGGTGGCACAGTAGATAGAGTACTGGCCCTGAAGTCAAGAAGACCTGGGTTCAGATTTGACCTCAGATATTTGACTTGACACTTACTAGCTGTGTGACCCTGGGCAAGTCACTTAACTCCAAATGCCTCGAAAAAAAAATTGAAATACAAGAGAAATAAGCTCAGTTCAGAATTAGATTTAAGACTGGTATTGAACAAAATATTGCAATCCTTTGTTTAAATAAAAAAGTTCAACATCAAAATTAAGTTTTTATATGCTTATATCTGCTAAACATATTCCAAGTTGTAACTTTATTTAAAATGTTATTTATATTCAACAAAATTTATAAAACATAGAAATTAAATATGGTCTTACTAGATTACATGTCTTGATTCATACAGATTGTGCCACATAAAATATCAATGATTATTTTACATTAGAGTTTTCTCATTGTATGCTTAGATTATTCATAATTATAGATTAAATACAATTTTATGTTATAATTATAACCATATAACAAATTTCAATTGGAACTTTTGGGGGAAATCATCATTGTAGCTATTATAAGCACTTAATGAATAAATCTAAAAGAAGTTAAAGAATAGCATATTAAATCACCCTGGGGATTCAGAACACTTTTTTTTTTCTTGAAAGGGTTTTACAGAGCAAATATATATGTATTATGCACTGGTGTAGTGGATAGAGAGCTAGTAGGAGAGTGAAGAAGACCATGATTCTAGTTCTTCCTTTGACACATATTGGCTGCGTGACCCTGGGCAAACCAGTAAGTCCAGCAATAAGCTTTATTAAAACCCATGCATACCTACCTCAACCCCCCCCCCACTTTTTATCCATTAGAATGTAAACTATTTTTTCTCCAGCATATAGTACAGTGTCAAGCATGTAGCATGTGCTTAATAAATGCTCTTTCATTCATTCATTCATGTTAGAAGTCCAGACAAACAAAAAAACCCTGAAACAAATACTAGTATAAGCAAAATAAAAATTATCACAACCCCCCCCCCCCCCTAAACCCCCTGTTATTTACAATTATGTTAAAATGTGTATAGGACTTTTAACCAAATAATAATATCATTGTTAACGTCCACATCCCTTTGATTCTCACTCATTTCTGTGTATTTTGTTCTTATTCTAATGCTGTTGCTGTTACTATTATTATTGTTTTACATAGTCACCTGACTCAAAAGGACTTTTCTGGTTCACCATAAGTGAACAACTGGCTTTCCTGCTATTTCCATTTTGTCATGGATAAAAGGGGAGTGATTTCAATTAAAAAATATTTGCTCTACCTAGTAGTATGCTGTTTCTTGGAATACAGAAAAAATTTTGCACAGTATGGTTTGGGGTTTTGCTGACATAAATGCGATAATATGCTTATTCACACCAGAGAACCAAAGTAGATTCTATAATAAAAAATACTTTAGATTCTGTTGTGAAGCCAAATTATAGAGCTGACACTGGGGCCAGGCAATTTTACTATTTAATGTTCTTCTTGCCACCGAGATTAATGGGCCCAAGTCTTACGGAAGTCACTGCTGCTGGCTCAGCCTGCTGACTGGTGTACTTCAATATTCAGCTGATTTCTCCAGTTCCTAGAGTGTTTGATAACAGAAAAAAAGGCACATTAGATACTTGTGAAGGAACAAGGCATGCAGCCCATAGTCAAAGAAAAGATAGCCTGGGGCTAAAACGGTGCCCTGGCAGTAATGGAGCCACTTCTCAAAAATGCCACAGTCATTGTCTGTGTTATGTCCGACAAAATGCTGAGAAGCTTCAAAAGAATAAATATGGCATGTCAGGAGTCAGCGAGGGAGAAAGCTCCTTTGAGCATGGGATGCGGAGCGGGGGGAGGGAGGCGTGGAAGAGGAGTCAGCGGCTATACTTAATAGCGGTCATCTTTTCTGAACCAAAAATCGAGATGCATGGTATTCCAAGAGATATGGCATTTGTGTGTGGGGATGGGGGGGGACAGGAAGTCTCATTAAAATACACTTTCTTGAAATTTGGACCTTCCCATCCAGGATGTTTGGTTGCTGTATTGGTTATTGCACCCATGGATGGATCCAGCTGTGTGAAAGAGGGGAGAAATAAAACATAAAAAGGGGTGAAAGTAAATGGAAGGAAAGTGTAGAAAGGAGAGGAAGGGAAAACTGAGTAAAAAAAAGTAGCTCTATCATTGTGGCAACATTGGCTACCAATCCACATACAGATCTGGAAGTAGAAATAAAGCAGGCAAGTTGGAAGCATCATCTAGAATGAAGATCTGGTCCCTTTTTTATGTGTAAAGCAGCGAAGTATCAATCAAGCACCTATCTGTGACTGTGTTCTGTATTAGATGCTCAGCCAGGGACTATTTCATGGAAAAAATAAGATTTTTAGTTTTCCTTAAAGTAGAAGGAACAGGTTTCATTGAAAGCTCTGAAGTATAGACATTCTGAAGGAATGGAGCCAATAGAAAAATTAAATAGAGAGTGGAGGATGAAGGGAGGTGGGGTGCATTCCTTTATGGTTTTGAGGAGAGA
Source organism: Vombatus ursinus (assembly GCF_900497805.2). Lineage (NCBI taxonomy): Eukaryota > Metazoa > Chordata > Mammalia > Diprotodontia > Vombatidae > Vombatus > Vombatus ursinus. Next base: position 13,513,342 of record NW_020955033.1, read on the forward strand.
AGAGTAATGTCTTTGCTGCTTAGAAAGATGTTTGGGATTATAACATATAAGGATTTATTGCAAGGGGAAAGTCTTGGTTGTGAAAAGAATAATAGGATGTTACAGTATTCCAAGGTGGATGTAAGTGCTTTATAGATAGATACATTCAATATTTGATCGGGGTTATCCAGAAATTCCAGACATCTTGGCTTATGCTTGTCTAGTCTTAGTCTACTTGGCTAAGATGTCTTTCTTTGTATGAAAGCAACATTGAGGAGAAATCACCGTCAATAAACATTTGTTAAGTACTGGAGACACAAAAGGTGGTAAAAGACAGTCCCTGCCCTTAAGGAACACACAATCCAAAATGGGAGACAACAAGCAACAAATGTGTGCAAACTATATACAGGAAAAAATAAGAAATAATTCAAAGGGAAAAGATACTAAAATTAAAAGGGTTGGGATTTTAACTTGAACTTGAAGGAAGCTAGGAAAGCCAATGGGCAGAGATAATGAGAGAAAAGATTCCAGATACTGGGGACATCCAGAGAAAAGACCCAGGGCAGAGAAATAGTGTCTGGCTTGTGGAATACCAAGGAGGCCAGTGTCACTGGATTGAAGTGCATGAGGCTGAAAGCAAGATTGTAATAATGATGAGGTAGAGAGGAGTGCTCGAGGCAGATGGAGCAAGCAGGACGAAGGATGTGAGATATGAGACAAGATGCAGGATGTGACCAGCCAGAAAAGTGATCAAAGAAGATTATGCATTGATGCCCTCCCACTGTGTGCTTTCACAAAGTACCCCCAATTACCTGACATTCCAGAACAACTTTTTCCTTCCCTTTCCTGTACCCTTTGCTTATCTATCTGACAAAGGCACCTCCAGACTACCTGATATTCCGGGCATTCCAGAGCTGTGTTTGCCCTTCCCTCTATTCTGTAAAATTGTATTGAAGACCAGACAGCTAACCTGGCCAACTGCTCTGCCCCCCTTAGGGGAGCAGGTCTGCTGGGGCTCTGTCTTTCCCATGGGGAGCATGACCCACTTGGGCACATCGCCCCAATAAATGCCTTTCTTTAAGGTGGAGAACTGTCCTAGTGAATTTCTTTCAGGACACTAGAACCCACACATCTATTCTCCATCATTTCTGGTGGCACCCCAACATTCTTGGGGTACACCCTGAACTCGTCAATAAGACTGGAAAGGTGTGTTGGGGGAGTGAGGTAGGTATGTATGGGTTTTAAGAAAAGCTCCTTAGTGGCTGAATGGAGGCTGAACTGGAGTGGCTGAGATGAGGCAGGCAGATGCACAAGCATGCTATTGTAATAGTCTAAGGGTGAGCTGATAAGGGCTTACACCAGGGTGGTGGCTGTATCAGAGAAGGAAGGGGACATCTATGAGTCCTTGGAAGATGAAAGTGACAGACCTGGTAACAGATTGGATAAGGGAGGTGAGAGAGAGTGAAGAGCCCAGGATAATACCTAGGTTTTGAGCATGAGGGTCTGGGAAGATGGTGTTGCTCTTGACAATTACAGGAGGGGGAGAGGATCTAAGGGGAAAGATAACTCAGTTTTGGACGTGTTGAGCTGAAAAATTGGTTTTTATTAAGATTTTGGATTTTCTAGGATTAGCAATTATTTTTCTTTGTCAAGTAAACCCCAGTTTCCCTTTTGCCCTCCACTAGACCTTTATTTTCAGGATTATTCTAAAAGTATATCATTAAAGGTGAGTTTGGTGGTCTTGGTTCTGACTAAACCTACCTTTTACTACTGTAATATAAATATGTTTGCATCAAGCATTTCTTTTAAACCTAGAAACATTTGACTTCAAAAAATAATAGGAGTTCTAGAGATTTTGAGCCCTTGGCTATAAAAATTTTTAAGTAGCTCTGATTTCTCCATTGGGCACTGTATACAATGGATTGGACTGCAGATGTGGAATTCACAGGTCTGAGAGCAGATGGAGCCAGTATATTTACTACAAACCTATTAACCCAATGAGGGGGAAATAAATAGAGTCACTGAATGGAGGAGAAAAGTAGCTTTTAGTTTGTAAATGGCACTTTTGTTCAGACAAAGTAATGACAAGGCAACCACTGGTCCAGAAGAGCTAGCTGTGGGTGGACCCAAATGAATAGACCATTCTGGGGGAAACTGCTATAAGTCCAAAACATTCACAAGTGAACATTAGTGTGTCAGTTATCTGCTCAATAATTGTATGTTGAATTTGAATATTTGTTGCATTAAAGTTTTAGGGTCATTTGATAGTACACTGTTCAGAATTATTCTGAGAAAAAGTAGCTTCTGTCTTGACCTTCCATCCAGGACATTAATGGCTTACTTTATAATCTGAATTTTATTTACCATTTAATGGAAATAAATAAGAATATGAGTCCATATACAGTAAGACTGGAGAGGTCTCTCTTCCCACAGAGACCAGTACAGTTTTGGTCATTTATAGTGTGACTCTGGATAGGGTTTCAGCCAAAGGCAGTCAGACAAGGGCAGTTCCTCCATCCTGGTGCTACTGCCCCTGGCCTCTGTGTCTTGCTTGGTTGCAGCTGCTGCTTTCGGTGGGGTCACCGGTCACTGCATCCTATTACTATTTTTAGCTCCAAGGCAGCTTTCCTTAGCTCTCAGAAAGTGGTGGTCATTTGTCACTAGCCCTAACTGCTTTTCTCTGAAGCCTCTCTTTCCTGTGACTCCCCCTAGCTACCAGCAGGTCATCATTATTTTTTATTTTTGCTGGGCTTATTCATTGTCCTTCACAGTCCTGCTGTGCTCTCCAGACTCCAGAATAGGGCACTCATTTTCTTTCCCATGGGATTGTTGAGGTTTAGATGCTAGGGGGGCTAGGACCCCAAAATCACAACACACAAGTGCTGCCTGAATGAATTCAACCCAAGCCTTCTTTCAACCAAAGACAAAGTTTATTAGAACATCCGTCATATTGGGCAGACTGTTAAGGAATCTAAGCATTTGTATTGCCAATGCAAGGGGGCCAGATCTTAAGAATCTGAGTAGTGGCTAGATTTTAAGAATCTGAGCATTTGGCTAGATTATAAGAACCTAAGCAGTGGCTAGATTATAAGATTCTGTACCCTTGGCTAGATTTTAAGAATCTGAGCACCTTAATAGAGTCAAAATGGACCTTATATACAGAAAGACTGTGGGAGGGATCTAGGAGTGGCCAAGTAGTTTGGGGTGACTGAAGGAGGGGTCTAAGGAAGATCTGGATGGGAGTGTCCAGTAAACTGGGGTGAAAAGAAGGCCAGGGACCTGGACCTTGGCCAAGGGAGAATGGAGTGTAGATAGGATTAAGGGTGGGAAGTGGCCAGGGGCAATTGAGAGGTAATAGAACAGAACTGGGAAATTGGGCATAGCCACAATGAAAGGCCAGTTGATAGGATTATAACCTCATGTGACTGCCAGAGATTTGGTCAGGTGTGAAAGTCCAGGGTTTTCGCTTTTTGGGGTCCAGATACCAAAGACATGGTCTTTTCCTTTCAGGGGGTTCAGATTCCATCCCCATCAGGACCAGTTCTTTAACAACTGGCTCATATGGAAAGGACCTCTGGGTGTATTCACAGCTCAGCAACAAAGCTCTATTATTCTTAAGGCTTCTTTTGAAAGGAATTTCTTTTTCTATCTCCTGCTGGGTTTTGTTGGTAATATACAAAGGCTGATAATTTTTGTGTATTTAATTTTATATCCTGCCATTTTACTAAAATTATTTCAAGGAATTTTTATTTGAATCTTCAAGTAAACTATCATATCATCTGCAAACAGATAATTGTTGCCACCTTTAATCTTCAAAAAAAAAATATTCCACATAGTCCTCAGGCTTCACATAAGACATCTCTTGAGGGGCGAGAGGCACAACAGAAACACTTTTCCATTGAACCTCAAAAACAAGTCTTGGTTTCAAATCCCATCTAGACATGCAGTGACTCATTGCCATTTTCTTCCTCTCTTTCCCCAGATTTCAGGTGACATCTATCCTGCTCCTGCTAATACCTCCCACCATCTTCTGCCTTACCTTGAGGCAGCTGGGAAGGGTTGCTCATGTTACCTGGGGCTACATCCTAAAATATCTTGTTGCTTTTTTTTGTTTGTCCTCTGTTCTGGAAGAGGACCAATGACATAAGGAGGGTGAAGTCTTAACTTGCAAGTGAATTGGATTTAAGAGAGGCAGGACTGTGTAAAGACATCAGCCTCACTTTTTCCTCCTGGGTCATTTGAGTCCAGTGGCAATACATAGGTCAGGATGACTGGAGATGACCCTTGATGCAGTGGGAGATCTTGGCTTTTTTAAGGAAGGTCTTTCTCAGGTCTCAGTTTGTCTGAGGCAACACCCATTCAGTGATTTAAGGCTAGGTAAGAAATGAGGCAAAAGTTGGTTTAGTTTGCTTACCCCCCCTTCCCCCCCCCCCGCAAAAAAATCAAACTGGGAAGGAAAGACTCTCAGGGTATCTGGGCAGAACAAAAACAATTTCTACTTATACTTACTCTAAGCCATCAAAACCCAAACATGTTTGGGCTGGGATCTATTATTGGCTGATCACTGAGAGCCAAAATGATTTGTCTTTAAGGCTTGGTCAAGAAGCTCCATTTGAATCCCAATGGATTTTATCAAAGCCTTGTTTCCAGAGCTTAACTTCAAGAAATCATGCAGCCTTCTCCAGTTGTCCTGATCTATATCTTGCAACTGGACCCAGATGGCTTTGGAGGAGAAAGTGAGACTAGTGACTTTGCACAGCCCTCCTGGTGCACTTAAATCTGATGCATGTGCAAATCATGGCATCACCTTCCTGATGTTGCAGTCCTCTTCCAGAACAAAGGACAAACAACAATCAAGAAATCATAAATGAAACTACGTGGGACAAAAGAGTTAATTGTCCCAGTTTTTAAAAATGATAGAGTAGGGAAGAAAAGGAAAGAAAATAAAAATAAAAATAAAAAATCTTACCCCCAAATGCCAAGATATTTTGCAAGGCTAAAATGTCTAGAAAAAGGAGGAAGAATGACACTGACTCCTTTTCTTGTGGGTACTCACAACTATAGGTAGAGAAGTTTATGGTCTTTGCTACTAATGTAAATGCTGATTTATTTCCAGTAGTAGAAAAAGCAGACCTTTGAATACTGAAAAAGGGTATTTTTGTAACATTCGCTGACATAAGAAGAGCCTCAGACCAACTGATATTAGCTCCTGGGGCAGGCTTATCCCTTTAGACACTGTTTGTACTGATTCCATTTACTTGTAAAGGAGGGTACTGCCCAATGAACCCAGTCCTTAGGAACATGGGTACTGTGCTCTGCTGAGGCAATTCGCATATAGACTTGAGCATGCATAGGTGTTGTTCCTGATAGACTTAACACAGGAAGAAAAGAACCTTTTGATCGGTTAATGAGGCAGAATCAAGAATGTGTTTTAAAAGCACTAATTAGCCAAGGCTTACTCTCTTCCTTGCCTGGCTACATGAGGAGGCAAGGACTGCTGTAAGCCTCCCAGTGGGGAGAGAGGCCTCCTGTGGAGGCCAGTGCCATGTGGTCCGTGAGATCATGGCCCTGCTGATGCTCATCTCTGATATATCTACTATTGCCTACTTTTTAGGGTGGAGTATTGGACTAGGCTATATCCTTGTGAATTTCAACAGGTGGGGAGAATGAGCCACCAGAGATCCTAGAGCCAGAATCTGAGGAGGAACTGGGAGTTAACTCAGCCATGGACTGACTCGGTCACCAAGATACCGAAATGCCCTACAATAGGAAGGGACTTATCTGTTGGCCATGATGCATTCAGAAATGAACTTAGTGAGGTAAAGACTTTGTAGAAATTGCTTTAATACCAAGGACTGAGATGGTAGAGGGGGAAGAGGGCACCAGGTGCTAGAGACAAATGGCTATACTTCCATGCTTTCTATAGATTCTTAGTAAATATCTCTTTGTAAAAGACAATTGATGTTAATTGGTTAAATGATACTAGGGTGCTAATCACTGACAACTGATATTGGGAAGAACACCCTAGAATGAGGGCTCAAGTGGCTAGAATTAGAAAAAAATACTCCTGCTCCCAGAGATATTTCTAAGACCCTAACGGAGCCTTATTCTACGGTACATGATTCATCAAGAGGAGTATAAATTGGGATGAGAATCCTCGGAGCTTTATATGGGTTACATACACAAAACAACTTTCTATATTAATTTTGTTTCCCAAGTAGGCTTGCCTTCAGGAAAGAGATATTTCCTAGTGCAAATGATTTATACTGACTTCCAAGTACAAGGCAGTGAAAGAAATAATTATTTCTCTCTCTCTTGTGTTAATAACTAATTATCGAATCAGAACCAGGGTTTTTCCCCTTTTCCACTTCGTCATCCAGAAGTCAACCAGTGTGGGAAATCTTGCTCAAAGATTTACCCAGGCTAAGATCTAGTCAAACAGCAAAAGAAATCCTAAGCTTAGACCAATGGGAGGATTCCTGCTCATTGTGTTTACTCACATAGGTCTAGGAAAATGTGGATTCTTCCTTTTGTAAGACAGGTGAATGGAAATTGATGTCTTTTTGACAAAGACTTGGATGATCCAAGTCACATACCTCAAGAGTCTCATTGTAATATAGCCAGCCTCTCATTATAATATTAATTCCCTCATTAATTGTTAACCAATCAGAGTTGATTGTCACTCTCAGGAACACCTGGTCTTCCAAGGGTGAAACTATAAGCCCACCAACATGGAAGTCTTTGGCATTTGAGAGTGCCATTGACCTCTTTTTATTAATAAGCATGCTGGTCTTATTAATAAAATGATTAAATTACCCAGAAATTATGTCTCTTGAATTTTGTCTTTTGAACACCACAGCAGATCTGTATGAGTTTGAGGTGGCATTCACTGGCTTATCATAGGGCCAGATGACTTCTAGAAACAGCTGATCATTAAAATTACAAACATACAAAATTGGGAGACCAAACTCTCAGGGACTAAAAATTAACAGTAACCTTGAGGTCTCCTAATTAATCTACCCCCTAACATTCCAACAGCAGGTTGGGCAGCTAGGTGGCACAGTGGATAGAGCACCAGCCCTGGAGCCAGGAAGACCTGAGTTCAAATCCAGCCTCAGACACTTACTAGCTGTGTAACCTTGGGCAAGTCACTTAGCTTGGTTTACCTCAGTTTCCTATAAAATGAGTTGGAAAAGGAAATGACATTTTTGTGGTGGCAAAGAATTGGAAATTGAGGGGATGCCCATCAATTGGGGAATGGCTGAACAATTTGTGGTATATGAATATAATGGAATACTATTGTGCTATAAGAAATGATGAGCAGGCAGACTTCAGAAAAACCTGGAAAGACTTACATGAACTGATGCAGAGTGAAATGAGCAGAACCAGAAGAACATTGTACACAGTAACAGCCCCATTATGGGATGACTAACTTTGATAACCTTGGCTCTTTACAGCAACATAAGAATCTAAGACAATTCCAAAAGATTCATGATGGAAATTGCTATCTACACACAGAGAAAGAAATGTGGAGTCTGAATGCAGATGGAAGCATACTATTTGCTCTCCTTTTCCTTTGTTGTTTTGTTTTATTGCTTCATTCTTGTGGTTCCTTCCATTAGTTCTAATTGTTCTTTACATCATGACTAATGGGAAAATATGCTTATATGTAGAACCTATATCAGATAGTATGCCGTCTGCGAGAGGGGGAGAAGTGGGAGATGGAGAAAATTTACAACTCAAAATCTTATGGAAGTGAATGTTGAAAACTAAAAATAAATAAATTAAATTTAAAAAAGAAAAGAAAAGAAAAGGAAATGACAAACCAGTCCAGTATCTTTGCCAAGAAAACCCCAAATAGGCTCATGAAAAGCTTGACATGACTGAACAATAACAATGACTGAAAAATAAATTAAAAATAAAAATTACCTTATTCATGCTCATTAAAAGTAGCTAATAATGATTTGGTAAGGTATTTATATTATTTCATACAAGAAATACTGCCTGATATTTATTGACAAATTAAAATTTTATAAATTGAATCACATTTTCCCACTGACTTATACTGTAATTTCTTTTTTAAAAAAGTTTTTATTGATGTCTTCTGTTTCTTATATCATCATAGTTATGCTCTGTATCCCTCTAACTCTTCCTCCCATCCAACTACCCTAATACTGACAAAGGTCTTATGAGTTACAAATATCATCTTTCCATGCAGGAATGTAAACAGTTCAACCTTAATAAGTCTCTTATGATTTTCTCTTTCCTGTTTACCTCTTCATGTTCCACTTGAGTCTTGTATTTGAAAATCAAAATTTCTATTCAGCTCTGGTCTTTTCATCAAGAATGCCTGAAAGTCCTCTATTTCACTGAATGACCATTTTTTCCCCTGAAGGATTATACTCAGTTTTGCTGGGTAGGTGATTCTTGGATGTAATCCTATCTCCTTTGCTCTCTGGAATATTATATTCTATGCCCTGTGGTCCCTTAATGTAGAAGCTGCTAAAGCTTGTGTTATCCTGATTGTGTTTCCACAATACTTGAATTGTTTCTTTCTGGTTGCTTGTAATATTTTCTCCTTGATCTGGGAACTCTGGAATTTGGCTACAATATTCCTAGGAGTTTTCCTTTGGGCTTCTCTTTCAGGTAGTGATCAGTGGATTCTTTCAATTTCTATTTTGCCTTCTGGTTCTAAAATATCAGGGTAGTTTTCCTGGATAATTTCTTGAAAGATGATGTCTAGTCTCTTTTTTTGGTCATGGCTTTCAGATAGTCCAATAATTTTTAAATGATCTCTCCTGGATCTATTTTCCAGGTCAGTTGTTTTTCCAATGAGATATTTCACATTGTTTTCTAATTTTTCATCGTTTTGGATTTGTTTTACAGTGTCTTGATTTCTCATAAAGTCACTAGCTTCCAATTGTTCTGTTTTAATTTTTAAGGAAGTATTTTCTTCAGTAATCTTTTGGACTTCCTTTTCCATTTGGTCAATTTTGTTTTTTAGGGCATTCTTCTCCTCATTAGCTTTTTGGACCTCTTTTGCCATTTGGGTTAGGCTATTTTTTAAGGTGTTATTTTCTTCAGTATTTTTTGGGGTCTCCTTTAGCAAGCTGTTGACTTGTTTTTCATGATTTTCTTGCAAAACTCTCAGTTTTTCCTCTACTTCTCTTACTTGCTTCTTAAAATCCCTTTTGAGCTCTTTCAAGGCCTGGGACTGATTCATATTTTTCTTGGAGGCTTTGGATGTAGGAGCTTTGGCTTCATTGTCTTTTTCTGGTTGTATGTTTTGATCTTCTTTGTCACCAAAGTAAGATAATATAGTTTGACTCTTTTTGCGCTGCTTACTCATGATCCCGGCCAATTACTTGAGTTTTAAACTCTTTGTTAAAGTAAAAGTCTAATTCCAATGTGCAGAATGTACTGTTCCAAGCTTCGGGGGTTTGTACAGCTATTTTCAGAGATACTTCTAGGGACCTGAAAATTTTCAGTTCTTCCAAGGTGCTATGATAAGGGACAAGGTGTTTTCTCTCCTCCGCCACAAGAAGCTTCACCACATCAGTGCTCCTCCTCGCCCCAGGACTGCCCCTCAGAACTGTGACCCAGATCTAATCACCAGTTAAGCAAGAGATTCCTGCCTCAGCAATGGCAAAGTGATCCCTGCAATCCCCCTCTGATCAGCAACTCGATTCCCCCTCAGTCTGTGGGCCAAAAGCTCAGGAAACAGCCGTGGCCCCAGGGGTGGCTGAGACCTAGCTCCTCTCTCACCATAGTCACAGACTTTTCCCACTGACCTTCTAAATTGTCTTTGGCGTTCATGGATTGAGAAGTCTGGAAACTGCCACAGCTGCCTGTGATTCAGTCCTCTGATGCCTGCTCCAGGGTCTCTGTGGCCTGCGCGCCCACACCAAACTGCACTCCTCTCCCCACCTAGTGTGATATGCCTTTTCAATCAACCATCCAGGCTATCTTTGGCTGGAAATTTGTTTCACTCTGTCTTTTTGTGGGTTCTGCTGCTTTAGAGTTTGTTTAGAGCCATTTTTTATAGGTATTTGGAGAGGTTGCGGGGAGAGCTCCAGCAAGTCACTGCTTTCTCTCTGCCATAACTCTTCCTCCCAGAGAGCCATCCCATATAACAAATAATTTTAAAGAAGAAAAAAATCAGCAAAACTGACTGAAAAATTGAAAAATTCTAAAACACGTGAGATATGTAACACTTGTGGAACTCCTACCTCCATTAAGAGGTGAGTTGTGGGTGTCATTTAATTTCTTCATTGGAGTTCTGCTTGACCTTTATAATTTAGTTACATTTGCTTTTGATCTTTTTAGTGTGCAGTTATTCCTTCTATTTACATTGTTACAGTTATTGTCCATTACTTGGCTCTGCTTATTTCACTCTGTATCAGTTCATGTAGATCTTTTTACATTTCTCTGTACTCATCACATACATAATTTTTTTTCTACAGCACAGTAATATTCTATTATTTCATGTGCCAAAATTTGTTAAACCATTCCTTAATCAGTGGGTGTTTGCTTTGCTTCCAATTCTTTGCTATCACAAAAAATGCTGCTGTAAATATATTTTGGTCTGTATGGGGACTTTCTCCTTAGTGATGACTTCCTTGGGGTACAGGTCTAGTAATGAAATCTTTGGTTCAAAGGGTATGAACATTCTAGTAACTTTGTTTGAATAATTCCAAATTGCTTTTCAATGGTTGTACCATTTTATAGCTCTACCAATAATGTGTTAGTTTGCCTGCATTTTCACAACCCCTCCAATATTTTGCTATTTTTTGTCATCTTTGCTGATGTGCAGGGTATAGGATGGAACCTCAGGGTTGTTTTTATTTGCATTTCTCTTGTTATTAGAGATTTGAAGCATTCATTCATGGAGTTGTGAATACTTTGCAATTCTTCTTTTGTGAACTATTTGTTTTATCCTTTGACCAGTTATTTATTGGGGAATGGTTATTTTATATCACATATAATATATGTAAATTGGTTATATATCTTGAATATCAAACTCTTGTCAGAGACGTTTGATACAAAGATTTTTTTTTCCTTTTTGTCTACTTCCCTTCTCATCCTAGATGCATTTAGGTTATCTGTATAGAAGCTTTTCAGTTTCATGTAATCAAAGCTATCTATCTTTTGCAGTTGCTGTTATTTCTTGTTTGGTTAAGAATAATACATCTCCTAACCAAGCTGTGAGGGGTACAGGATCTGCCTTAAATTTTAATAGTATGATCTTTAATATTAGGGGATCCATTTAGAATGTATTATGGAGAAGGTATAAAATGTTGGTCTTTGCCCAATTATTTTTAGATTGCTTTCCAGTTTTCCCATAAGTTTTTTTTAATCAAATAAGGAGTTTTGTTCCTAGGACAGGTTTACATTTTACCAAACACTGGGTTATTGAGTTCCATTGTTTATGATTTTTCCTTGCCTGGTTTGTTCCATTAATCTATCAATCTATGTTTTGACCAATGCCAGATAGTTTTAATGACTGTTATAATATAGTTTGAGGTCTGCCTGGAAGTGCTATTCCTCATTCATCCCTATCACTCTTCCCTTGATCATCATTTCCCTTGATATTGTAGATATTTTTTTTCAGATAGATTTTGTTATTTTATCAAGGTCTATAAAATATCTCTTTGGTAATTTGATTGGCATAGTATTAAAAGTACAAATTAAATTTGGTAGTATTGCCATTTTTATTGTATTGGTACAGTCTAGCCATGAGTACTGAATATTCCTCCAGTTATTTAAGGTATTCTTTATTTCTTTAAGGAGGACTTTGTAATTAAATTTATAAAATGCTTTTATGTGCTGTGGTAGGTCAATCCTCAGATATTTTATGCATTTTGGAGTTATTTGAAATGCAATTTCCTTTTCTATTTTTGCTTCTTGGGTTTTGTTATAATACACAGAAATGTTGGTGATTTTTGAGCTTATTTTGTGTTACACTGTAATTTCGAAGATTGTCTTTAATTCTGATTGGCCAGCAATTGGAAGCTTCCTAACATTTAAGCTCTAAGTTTTTCTTTTCCTTTAGTCTTTTGTTAAGCAAATAATGATTGCAAAATCCTTACAGGCACCAGGCTAAGCCACTTAAATCTATAAAACTGTGAATACAAGCAGAAATTCACTTTAGAAGGCCTTTTGGAAAAAGTTTCTTCTATGTTATACTAAGTTAACTCCCAAAGGGATATTTTATAAAACTTGTCAAATTGGAATTCTAATTTGTTTTGGAGAACAGGCCAAGATCATCAAACAGTGGATATGTTGTATATTTCATCATGGCTCTTCTAGAATCTTTTGTTACCACTGATCTTTCCCAACCTCAAATCCTTATCTCCTTATTCTATCATTCCCAATTCTACTCCAAGTCTACTGAGAATCACTGGAATTTTTTTCAAATTCAAAAAATTGACTAGGTGCTATTTAGTGATAATTACTGACATTTATATAGCACTCAGGTTTGCAAAGCACTATATATTTAAGTCACATTTGAGCCCTAATAACCCTATGGGTTAGGTGCTAGTATTATCTCCATTTTACAAATAAGGAAACTGAGGCTCAGGCAGGTTATAATTTTCTCAGGTTTGTGAAGCTAGTACGTATCTGAGGCAAGATTTGAATTCATATCTTCCTGATTTCAAATGTATCATACCATCCATTATACCAGACTGCCTCTGGGCGTGGCCTATAACTTCTAATGGTCCCTCTGTTCTATTCAACAATTCTTTTACTGTACTCATTCCTGGTAGCTACTGTGCTAAAGCTTTTGTTTTTCTTCTCATTCCCAACAGAATCCTGACTGCCACACCTACAGCAGAACACACAGTCCCCTGTTTTGCAGAGAAGACTGGAACCAGAATGCCTCAGTCTCCTTCCATTTCTCAGAACAGCAGTGTCACCTAGTAAGAGTTATCTCTAGTCCTCAGTAAAGAGAATTCCATTACCATTACCTTGATCCCATTTCTTTCCGCTCCTCAATGATCTCAATCTAGTAGTCATGCCCTCATACATCTTCAATCTTTCCCTTTCGATTTGTCTACAAACACACTCAGTTCTCCTTAATGCTAATAATAAAATAAAATAAAAAGGCTTTGCTTGATTCTTTTATTCTATTCAAGATATGGAGTCCCATCTCCTCTTTATTATTAATTTTTTTGGGGTAAGATCCTTGAGGAAAACGATTGTTTCATTTTTGTTTTTGTATCTTAGTACATAGCAGATGCTTAAAAATATTATTGAATTGAATGAAAGAAATGAAAGAATGAATGAATAAGCCTCATGCCATCATTCACACACTACATATCTACTCTCTCCTGAATGCCTCACACCTTAGTATTTGTTCACACCACTATTACCTTCAAAGATTATCAAAGACATTCTAGTGACCAAATCTAATGCATGACTTTTTCTTTATCCCTCATCCTCCTTTACACCTCTTTGGCTTCTGATGGAGTTTTCATCCTAGACCACTAGGTGGCACAGGAGATAGAGTGCTGGACCTGATGTCAGAAAGACACTAATTCAAATCCAGCCTCAGATGCTTCCCAATTGTTTGACCCTGTGCAAGTGATTTAACCTCTGTCTGCCTCAGTTTTCTCATCTCTAAAATAGGTATAATAGCACCTACATCGCTGGGTTGTTGGAAAGATAAAATGAGATAATATTTGTAAGATGTTTTGCAAAAATCTTAAAGTACTATATAAATGTAAGCTATTATTATTTATTATCATTATTATTATTATTATTACTTTTATCCCCCTGGATATCTCTCTTCTCTTGACTTTGGAGACAGTAAATTGTCCTGGTTATGCCCCTACCTCTTTGTTAATTACTCACTTATTTTGAATGACAGTTTTATTAGTAGAATTTACAACCTCTAAAATCTATCAATTGGGGAATGGCTGAACAAGTTCTGGTATGTAATTATGATGGAGTACTATTGTACTATAAGAAATGACGAGCAGGATTCTCTCAGAAATGGGTTGATGCAAAGTGAAATATACTGGGTACAAAGAAACAGCAATATTGTAAGATGATCAGATGTGAATGACTTAGCTATTCTCAGCAATACAATGATCCAAGACAACTCTGAAGGACTTAGGATGAAAAATGCTATCTATTCCCAGAGAAAGAACTGATGGTGTCTGAATACAGATTGAAGCATACTTTTTTTTTTTAACTTTCTTTATTTTTCTTGAGTTTTTTTTTTTTTTTTGGTCTATGTTTTCTTTCACAACATCACCATCATGGATATGTTTTGCATGACTACAGATATATAGCCTATATGGAATTGCTTGCTTTCTCAATGACGAGGGAGTGGAGAGGGAGAACAGAGAGAACTTGAAATTCAAAAGTTTTAAAAACAACTGCTAAAAATTGGTTTTACATGTAACTGGGAAAAATTAAATACTGAATAAATACAAAATCTAACCCCTCCCATAAAATTGTTAGGAGGCAGAGACTTTTGCCATAGTAGCAGAAATTCAAGGCAGAACTCACCAGTTCTTCTCAGTCCCCTGAAGAATTAATATGTTTTATCATTTCATACATGTGGATAGAGTATGATTCTTCTTGATTTTCCCTTGTTACTTATTTTGTTCATCAGTCCTAATTTAATGCTTTGCTATTTGTTTTATGGTTTTTACCTTGTCTTTCGATAGAGAAGGCACTGGATGGGGATTTGAGGCCTATTTACATAATTGTGAATGGCCCAAATACTCCACATTGAATTTGGGGTAGCAAGAGGTTCTAAAGTTGAATAGGACCTTTATTACATGTGTGTTTCAGAGCATGCCCATCTCTATAACTTCCAGATGGGGACTATAGGAAAATCAACCAGGATTAAAAATCGAGTAGATGTAACTAGTCCCCATCAGATCCTTTGTTTTTTTTTTTTCCTAATGTTATAATTTATACTCATAGTAATTAATTTTAATGGAAGTTGTTGCCACTAAAGTCTTTCTCTTTGTATAAATGGCCAGAAGCTGCTTGCTACTACTGAAAAAGGTTTGTAGCTTGTTTGCTTTTCCTACAGATCAAGGAAAGCTTGAAGTTTCATATTACATATTCATAATTTTTTAAAATTTATTTTATTTTTCTGGTTGAACAATGGGGTTAAGTGACTTGCCCAGGGTCACACAGCTAATAAGTGTTATGTGTCTGAGACTGGGTTTGAACTCAGGTCCTCCTGAATCCAGGGCTGGTGCTCTATCCACTGTGCCACCTCACGGTCCCTACATATTCATAATTTATAAGTTACTAAAGGAATACGTTGGGCTAGTTACTTGGAGCTCTTTGCCTTCGGATTTCACTCGGTCATTGGACCCTATTCTGGGAAAAGATGAATGGAGATGAAAGGCCTTGATATAGTTCGATATTATGAACAACTCTAGGGCTGAAGTCTTCAAGTATTCCTGGGAGACCAGCTATATTTGTTTGTTCCTTTGTGTATATGTAGGTTAAGTTCCATAATCTAAATCTTAACTCTCTAACTCTCTTTTCCATGTTTTCCATCTCTGTGTTGCTTTTCACCCATTCCCTATGCCAGAAGTCTCTTTTCTGCAACCCCAGCTCTGCCCTTTAAAATCTTAGTCATTCTTCAAGGTTCAGCTCAAATGCCATTTCTAACAGAAAGTTTTCCATGATCTCCCAACAGATGGAAATGAGGTTTTTTTGGATCTCACATAAATTTTCACATCTATTACACTCCTACAATCTATTCTATATTATGATTATATATTATATATATATAAAAATTATAAATGTAAGCCTTATGATGTAGAAGGGCCATATTTCATTTAAACTTCATGTAGCCATTTATTTAGCTATTATAAGCTCTATTATTATTATGTAGACCATGATACCCCTTACCCTTTCACAAGGATCATGCAATTAGCTACCCCAGGTTCTAGGTATCATGTGAATTACAATCTTCTCTAAACCAGAGCTAACAAGCCCAATCTGTTATACTTTCTTTTTTTTTTAACCAGTTAGCCAAATGATACACTTAGTTCATAGAAAGTCATTTGAATTAAATAACACTAAATAAACCACAGAAAATTTCATTTGCTCCCATAAATCTTAAACTTACTCTTCCACAAGTATCTACATACTCACTGGGAAGAGTGAACCTGTATAGGAATTATGTGTGGGACATCCACACACAGAATTCATGTGACTAAGGCACACATATGGAGGATAACATGCCTCTGACACTACAAAGTTGCTAATGTCTTCTAATGACATCATTACACTTCTGTCTGCCAGACCTTTTCCCCAACAGGTGTTACTCTGTGCTGCTTCTCCACCAAGTACTGTTCTCCACTTCTGGCAGTGGCTCATTCACTAGAGTCACCTTCTTTCTAAGCAGGGTACATAATAGGTCAATAGCAATAATCATACTTGAGATCCTAATGATGGCCCCATGTTGGCTCAAAGCCCATATGATGTGCCCAGAACAGGGTCTTCCATTCCTCTTACCCAACACAGAAGTTTTTAAAATCACTGCCTACATGCAAGTTTTCCTCATCTCTTTCTCTCTCTCTCTGTCTCTCTCTCTTTCTCTCTCTCTCTCTCTTTAGGCAATGGGGTTAAGAGACTTGCCCAGGGTCACACAGCTAGTAAGTGTTATGTGTCTGCGGCTAAATTTGAACTCAGGTCCTCTTGAATCCAGGGTCAGTACTCTATCCACTGCACCACATAGCTGTCCCTCATCTCTCGGTTAGTGTCCCCTATTCACCTTTTAAAAAATTATGTTTTATGAGGGCAGAGCAAAGATGACAGAGTGAAGATAGCATTCTTATTGAGATCTCCTAACACACTCTACAACAACTTTAACAAAAATTCCAGCCCTCTACCCAATTCCAGATCATAATTCTGGGGTGGAGAAGAGCAGTGGTGAGGAAGCTAGTGCACTATCTGTATAAGGATCAGAGCACAGACTAGAAAGAAAGTGACCACACCTCTCCCTAGATCACACTACTTTGGAAGCATGGACATAAAAGACAGAAGCTTAGGTTGTACAATCACCCTACCCCATCCCCAGAAATAATTAGAGCCCAACTCTAACAAAATCCAAAGTCAATAATTAGTCTAGAAAATAAACAAACAACAAAAAAAAGAACCTGACCATAAAAAACTACTATGGCAACAGGGAAGCTAAAGACACAAACTCAGCAGAAGACAACAATTTGAGAATACCTACAAGTAAAAACTCAAAGAAAAAATGAAGATTGGAATAAGCCCAATAAGAATTCCTAGAAGAGGAATTCCTAGAAGAAAGAGATTTAGAATGAGCAAAAAAAAAAAGTTATTTTATACATTAGAGTTATAGAGGAAAAATTAAGGGAATAAAACAAGAGCTATACAAGAAAATTGTGAAAAGACAACAGTTTGGTAAAAGAGGCACAAAAAATATTGAAGAAGACAACTTTTTTTTTGAGTTAAGCTTTTTATTTAATGTTACAAAAAATATTTAGTCAAACAGACCAAAGCCCATGTCATCATCGGACTCCTCGGATTCTTCTTCTTTTGTTTCCTCTTTAGAAGACAACTCCTTAAAAGTCAACATTGGTCAAATAGTAAAAGAAGTACAAAACTTCACTGAAAAAAATAACTCTTTAAAAATTAGAATTGGATGGGGCACATAACACTCACTAGCTGTGTGACTCTGGGCAAGGCACTTAACCCCAATTGCCTCACCAAAAACAACAGCAACAACAAAATTAGCATTGGTCAGTAAAAGTAAAAATAGATCTAAGGAAAAGAGATAAGGAAGGAAACTATATCTTGCTAAAAGGAACCATAGTAATATCAATACTAAACATATAGGCACCAAATGGTGTAGCACCTAAATTTTTAAAGAAGTTAAGTGAATTACAGGAGGAAACAGACAATAAAACTTTGCTACTGGGGGACCTCAACTTTTACCTCTCAGAACTAGATAAATCTAACAAAAAAATAAACAAGAAAGAAGTTAAGGAGGTGAATGGAATCCTAGAAAAGTTAGATATGATAGATCTCTGGAGAAAATTAAATGAAAATAGAAAGGAATATGCCTTTTTCTCAGCAGTACATGACACCTACACAAAAACTGACCATATATTAGGGTATAAAAACCTCACAACCAAATGCAGAAAAGCAGAAATATTAAATGCATCCTTTTCATGTCATGATGCAATAAAAATTACATTCAAGAAAGGGCAGTAGAAAGATTAAATTTAATCAGAAATTAGATAATCTAATCCTGAAGAACAGATGGGTCAAAGAACAAATAGAAATAATCAGTAATTTCATTAAAGAGAATGATAACAATGAGACAACATGCCAAAATATATGAGATGCAGCTAAAGCAGTGCTTATGAGAAAATTTATATCTTTAAATGCTTAAATTAGTAAAATAGAGAAAGAGCAGATCAATGAGTTGGACATGCAACTAAAAAAACTAGAAAAATAACAAATTAAAAATCCCCAATTAAACATCAAATTGGAAATCCAGAAAAGCAAAGGAGAGGTAAATAAAACTGAAGGTAAGAAAACTATTGAACTAATAAATAAAACTATAAGCTGGTTTTATGGGGGAGAAAACAATAAAATAGAAAAACCATTGGTTAATTTGATTAAAAAAAGAAAAGAAGAAAACTAAATTACCAGTATCAAAAATGAAAGGGGTGAATTCCCCACCAATGAAGAGGAAATTAAAACAATTATTAAGAACTATTTCCCCCAATTATATGCCAATAAATCTGATAACCTAAATTAAATGGATGAACATTTACAAAAATGTAAATTGCCCAGATTAACAAAAGAGGAAATAGAATACTTAAGTAATCAAATCTTAGAAAAAGAAATTAAACAAACCATCAATGAGCTCCTGAATTCTACCAAACATTAAAAAAACAATTAATGCCAGTACTATATAAACTATTTGGAAAAATAGGCAGAGTCCTTACAATATCCATATGGTGCTAATGCCTAAATCAGGAAGAGCTAAAATAGAAAAAGAAAACTATAGACAATTCTCTTAATGAATATTGATGCAAAAATTTTAAATAAAATACTTGCAAGGAGCTTACAACAATATATCACAAAGATCATATACTATGACCAGGGGAAATTTATACCAGGAATGCAGGATGGGTTCATTATTAGGAAAAATAATCAATATCAGCATAATTAACCATATCAATAACAAAACCAACAGAAATCATATAATTATCTCAATAGATGCACAAAAAGCTTTAGACAAAACTAGAACACCCACTTCTATTCAAAAACACTAGAAAGCATATGAATAAAGGGAACTTACCTTAAAATGATAAGTAGTATCTATCTAAAACCATCAGCAAGCATGATCTATAATTGGGATAAGCTAGAAGCCTTCCCAATAAGATTAGGGGTGAAGCGAGGATTTCTATCATCAAGACTATTATTCAATATTGTACTAGAAATGCTATATATAGCAATAAGAGAACAGAAATTGAAGGAGTTAGAATGGCAACAAGGAAACAAAACTATCACTCTTTGCAGATGATATGATGGTATACTTAAAGAAACATAGAGAATCAACTAAAAACTAGTTGAAATAATTAACAATTTTAGCAAAGTTGCAGGATACAAAATAAACTGTGTTAATCAAAAGCATTTCTACAAATTACCAAGAAAGTTCAGCAGCAAGAAATAGTGAAATTCCACTTAAAATAACTGTAGACAATATAAAATACTTGGGCAGGAACTATATGAATACAATTACAAAACACTTTCCACACAAATAAAGTCAGATTTAAACAACTGGAAAAACGTTAATTGCTCATGGGTAGGCTGAGTCAATCAAATATGATATATATATAGCCAATCATAAATGACATAAATCATAAATAAAAATGACAATTCTACCTAAATTAATTTGTTACTTATTCACTGTCATACTAATCAAACTACCAAAAATTATTTTATAGAGCTAGAAAAAATAGTAACAAAATTCATTTGGAAAAACAAAAGGTCAAGAATATCAAGGGAAGCAATGAAAAAAATGTGAAAGGAGGTGGCCTAGATGTAACAGAGCTCAATCTGTATTATAATACAACAATTATCAAAACATCTGGTACTGGCTAGGAAATAGAGTGGATCAGTGGAATAGATTAGGTGCACAACATGGTAGTAAATGACCACAGTAATCTAGTGTTAGATAAACCCAAATGTCCAAGCTTTTGGGACAAAAACTCATTATTTGACAAAAACTGCTGGGAAAACTAGAAAACAGTATGGCATAAACCAGGTTTAGACCAACAACTCACAGTGTATATGAAGATAGATAAGGTCAAAATGGGTACATGACTTAGACATAAAAAGTGATTCCATAACCAAATTACAAGAGTGTAGAATAGTTTACCTATCAGATCTAGAGATAAGAGAAAAATTTAGGACCAAACAAGATACAGAGAATTACAAAATATAAAATGGATCATTTTGATTATTTAAAATTTAAAAGATTTTGCACAAACTAAACCATCACAATCAAAATTAGAAAGAAAGCTGAAAACTGGGGAAATTTTTCTTATATGAGATATCTATGGTAAAGACCTCACTTCTTGAATATATAGACAACTGAGTCAATTTTATAAGAATACAAGTCATTCCCCAATTGATAAATGGTCAAAGGATACAACAGGCAGTTTTCAGATAAAGAAATCAAAGCTATCTATAGGGATAGGAAAAAATGTTCTAAATTATATTGATCAGCAAAATTCAAATTTAAAAAAACTCTGAGGTACCAACTCACACCTATCAGATTAGCTAATATAACAAAAGGAAAATGATGAATTTTGGAGGGGATGTGG
Organism: Vombatus ursinus; assembly: GCF_900497805.2. Taxonomy (NCBI): domain Eukaryota; kingdom Metazoa; phylum Chordata; class Mammalia; order Diprotodontia; family Vombatidae; genus Vombatus; species Vombatus ursinus. Next base: position 13,534,176 of record NW_020955033.1, read on the forward strand.
GAAAATTGGGATACTAATGTACTGTTGTAGGAATTGTGTACTGATCCAACCATTCTGGAGAGCAGTTTGGAACTATGCCCAAAGGGCTATAAAGCTACGCATACCCTTTGATCCAGCAATATTACTACTAGGTCTGGATCCCAAAGAAATCATAAAAAAGGGAAAGGACGCAAAGGTACAAAAATATTTATAGCAGCTCTTTTTGTGGTGGCAGAGAATTGGAAATTGAGAGGATGCCCATCAATTGAGGAATGGCTGAAGAAGTTGTGGTATATGAATGTAACAGAATACTATTGTGCTATAAGAAATGATGAGCAAGTAGATTTCAGAAAAACCTGGAAAGACTTATATGAATTGATGCTGAGTGAAGTGAGAAGAACCAGGAGAACATTGTACACAGTAATAGCAAGACTGTGTGATGATCAATTATGATAAACTTAATATGATAAGCTCTTCTCGGCAATTGATCCAAGACAGTTCCAAAAGACTCATGATGGAAAATTCCATTCATGTCCAGAGAAAGAAATATGGAGTCTGAATGCAGGTAAAAGCATAGTATTTTCACTTTTTTTTTTTGTTCTTTGTTTGCTTTCTCTTGGTTTTCTCCTTTTATTCCAATGCTTCTTTCACAATGTGACTAATGTGGAAATAGGTTTAACATGATTGCATATATATAACCTATATCAGATGTTTGCCATCTTAGGGAGGAGGAGGGGAGGGAGGAAGGGAGAAAAATTTGGAATTCAAAATCTTATAAAAAATGAATTTTGAAAACTATCTTTACATGTAATCGGAAAAAATAAAACACTATTTTAAAAATACATTTGATTGAAAGAGAAAATAAGGAAATTGTACTATGTGTCACCAATATTATTCAATATTATTTTAGGCCATTCGAAATAACTAGACAGTATAAAATACCTGAGTATACCTGCCAAAAAAGATGCAGGAACTACATGAACATAAACACAAAACACTTTTTATACACATAGTCAGATTTAAATAATTGGAGTAATATTTCTTGTTGATGGATAGGTAAAGCCAGTATAATAAAAAAAGAGAATCTAACTTCCCTATTTTATTCAATGCCATCTCAATTAAATTGCTAAAAATTATTTTCCTGAGTTAGAAAAAAATGGTAACAAAGTTCATTTGGAAGAACAAAAGGGATTTCAATGAAACTAGGGAAAAAAAGATATGAAGAAAGGAGATGCAGCTGTATCAGACCTTAAGTATGTTATAAGGCAAGAGCACTGCTGAAGTGTAAAATACATAATTTTGATTATTTTAAATTAAAAAATTTCTTGTACAAATAAAACCTATGTAGCCAAGAATAGAAGGAATGCAGAAAATTGGGGAAAAAAACTTTCATAGACAATCTCTCAGATAGAATGTAATTGTGTTGGAATACTGCTGTGGTGTAGGAAATGGTGAACTGGCTGATCTAGAAAAACAAGGAAAGAATTGGGCCTAGGAATAAAGATGCTATCCACCACCAAAGAAAGAGATGGTAAATAGAAATATGCATAATATACTTTTACATATATGTGTATGAGTGTATATGTGTTGATAGATACCTGTGTGTGTATATGTGTGTATGTGTGTACATATATATGCATATTTAATTGTAGCCATCTTTAGGGTGGGTGGAGGGGAGAGAGAGAAAAAAAATAAAGTAAAAAGTACACAGCAGAAACAAAAGGAAACCTAGAAGGAAGCAAAGAAAAGCTGGGTAGTTTTGAAAACATCATGTAGTGTATAATGTCGCTTTTCTTGAAATGGAGATTTTTTTAAATTTTATATTGAAACTTCTCATGTTCTGCTATGTACATGGAAATGTTCTCTTTTTTTTCTCTTTTTGTATTTAAGTTTAAAATGAATAAAAAATTTACAGAATTAAAAAAAGATTTCTGTGGTACATAAATGTAATGGAAAATTACTGGGTCATAAGAAATGTTGAATGTGATGAACACAGAGAAGCATAGAAAGATTTCCATGAACAGATGCAGTGAAGTAAACAGAGCCAAAAGAACAATGTACACAATGACTATAGCAAAAGAATAACCAGAAAACAAATCAAAAGTGATTGTTGCAAAATTATGAAGAACAAGCATGGACTGAAAGAAAAGAAATGAAAAAAAGAAATTCCCCTAACCCTGTGCAGAAGTAGGTCTATAAATATTGTACATTAAATATAAATTTATTATATAGGACTTGTTGTATAGTGATGGCTTTCTGGGAGTGGAAGTTGAAGGGATACTGGTAGGAATTATGTAAAAAAATATACTAATCAAAACTTATTTTTAAAAACTTATAAAAAAAGAATAGCTCTTTCTATAGCCTAAAAGATATTTCTTCACAGTCTAGCAAAGTAGTCTTAGTTCTGTGTGTGTTATTAAATTCTTTTCACGGACACTGATGATGATAAGTACCAGGAACTGTGCTCAATGCTGGGGACACAAAGGTTAAAAAAAATGTAACAATGCCTGTTCTCAAGGAACTTATAGTATATTAGGGAAAACAACATGTATGTATATCTATCTATCTCTTCATAGAGATAATTTTCTTTCTTTCTTTTTTTTTAAAACTTTTAGGCAATTGGGATTAAGTGACTTACCCAGGGTCACACAGCTAGTAAGTGTTAAGTGTTTGGTCTGAGGCTGGATTTGAACTCAGGTCCTCCTGACTTCAGGGCTGGTGCTCTATCCACTGCGCCACCTAGCTGCCCCCATAGAGATAATTTTCAAAAGAGGAATGGAAATATAGCATACAGACTATTTGGCAAATAAGTATGACTTTGATCCATGAGAAAATTCTCGAATGGGTGATTAAAGAGATGGTTAGCGAAAATCTAGAAAGGGAAATAGTGATTGATTGTGAAGGAACAGCATGGCTTTGTTGAGAATACGGCATTGGTCATAGGTCATTCAACTTTATGTCCTTTTTTGATTTTAGCAAAATTTTGATACATAATTTTTGTGGAGAAAAAAGAGAAATATGGACAAACAAATGGGTTCAGAACTTCTTGTACAGCCAGATGCAGAATAGCTGGTTTTTGTTTTTAGTTTTTTTGTCTTATGGAAAAAATTATTAAATAGTTGATAAGGGAAATGATGTGGATATAATTCCCCTAGATTTTATTACTAGTTTCTAGGGTTGGAGCTGCCAATCAATAGAAGTTAACACTCTTTAAAAAGTAACCTTAGCCCTTTCTGTCGTTATTTTTCCTTTTTGACACAAGGATTAAAAGTGGTAATGGACTGTCACAGGCAAACTAATCATGCTAATGTGTTAGCCAACTAATAGGGTTATTTCTCTTTTCAGATAATTTAATGCTTTGATCCAATAAAGCTGCCTACATTTTAAGAAGGCGCACACCAGAAAAATTTAACTTCTAAATTTATAGGGAACTGACATGAATCTGGAAGGACAACATATTTTCTCTAAAGGACAAGGGGTAAAGTGACATTAATAGATGATTCTCACGAAACAAGGAAATATTTTAAAAATGTTCATCTTCACAAAAATGACAGAGCTGGAAATTAAAACAACAATGGAGCCTCATCTTATGCTCACCAAACAAGTATAAATAAATAATGATAAATCTCAAAGTTGGCCATGCTTATGAGAATTAGGTACATTGTCAGGTTGCTGATGGCAGTCTAAATTGGTGCAGTTGGAAATGTGGAATAAGAATAATAAAATAGAACATCTCTCTGCCCTGTTTCCCCCACTCCCACAATAATTCTATCATTTTTTTACTTCAATTATATCAAGAGACACAATCTTATATCTCTGAGGGTATACTCTTCACCAATGCAGATGATAAATCACTAAATGCCATAGTAGATATTTTATGAATAGTTTTGGTGACAACAAATTTGCCACCTGACGATGATGATGATGATGATGACTACCAAATAATTAAATTCACCTCACTATACTATCATCATGATTACATTTCTCCATCTTATCCAAAAGGGTAAAATTACATAGACAAAATTTCAATAATGTATCTAAATTGCAAGGCTATACCATAAATAGAAAGAGTTTTTGAGTTCCAAGAAGGGGTCCCTGCCTTGTGTAAAGACAAAAGAGACAGATATTTACATTACTTCATTTGAGGAATATCCCAAATAGAGCCACTGGCCACAGTGCCTGAAATTCCCAACATTGAAGTTACTCTGATATAGTCAAGTACTGTTCCATTAATTTGTAAATGTGATAACTGGAAGGGATCACATATTACAATTAGTAACAACCAACATGGCTATATGGGTAAGTTAAAAGTGGAAATCAGGACCTCAGGTGGAAATCAAGGCACAAAGAAGGTAAGTTTTGAGGAAGAGGTGATTGGGATAAGAGAAAGAAGAAAAGGTCTGGGCCACTAGGCATTCACTGCCCAAGGATCTGGGGATGGTGGTGGTGATGGCAGCATTGCATTGTGGGGCCTGAGAGGTGAGGGCACAGAATGAGAGCACTGGGAACCTGTCATGGGAATACCCTGAAAGGAGGTAGCAAAAAGTAGAGTGGATATTGAAGATGAGATGCCTTTAACATTTTTCTTAAGCCCAGTCTTAAATCCACAAGAAAAGTCAGCAATTTTCTTCCTGTTTTAATCCACCCCCAGGATTCTCTGCCCCCTTAAATGATATCTTCTTTTTATAAGCTTTATTAACTAATGAAAATTAGTAAGACTACATTTTCCAAGAAATATGCAGTCTGAATTCAGTGATATGTCAATGTAAATTGTTACTGTGTGAGATAAGAACAGTGTTAATGGGGTAGCATTTGCAATTATCATGCTGTCTAACATTACCATTTCCTCTATAGCTTAATCATGAAATGTGGTAAGGCAGTTATTGAGGGAACTGGTAATGAGATTAATTTACACTATAGAAATCACATAAACACACTAATTTGTTATCAGTCAATCTTCCAATTATTTTAAAGAGTTGATGGGCCCTGAAATAACCTGGGAAGTTGTAGCAGCTCATTTTGGATATAATTGTTTCTCTTGCCTTTCACTGCTCCCCTTCCCCAATAACAAACTCGTAGGATTTTGTATTATATCAGCAAAATTGAACTATTATGTAAAATGATAAGTAATAGGTAGTTACTATAACATTACAGTCTTTGTCTTCTGCTCCCCCATCATCATCTAATCATGTAGCTTTAGAATTTGTGATATCAGTAGAGTGATAGTGCAATGTCGATGCCAGTATGATAAAATATATCATAATTATAGGAATAAAATCCATGATCACAGATTTTATTCCTACCAGTAGCACAAGAAGTTAGGGAATCTAAGGGTTATATGTTACAGGAACATGGCATTTGGTAAAGAAAGGAGATAAACAAAGGACTACTGCCCTGTAGAAATAATACCTATAGAAGGAGGTGAGTATAGAATAAATTGTTAAAAACATGGTCAAAATATACTGATTAGCATTTTAATGTTTGGTTTAAAGATGGGATTCTGACATTTAGTCTATTTCAGGAAAAAAATATTCTAATTCCACTGGGTTTCTAAAATTTTAAAATTTTAAAACATTTCAACTCTGTCCCACTTGAATCAATTCTTTAATAGAATAAAAGTTCTCTGTGGGGCCACTGAAAATAAGTATCATAGTACCATGGAAAGAGCATTGGCTCTGGAGTGAAAAGACTGGTTAAAATCCTGCCCCTGACATAACATGTGTGATCTTGAGCAAGTCTTGCAACATCTTTGGGCTTCAGTTTTCTTATCTGTAAAATAAAGGGTAGGATTAAATGTTATCTAAGGTTCCATCTAGCCCTAAATTGATGATCTTATTTAACTTAGAAATGTATTTTAGTCTTGGCTCTGTTGCCATTTTAATTCTAAGCAATTTATTTGTCTTCAATACTTATATATTGTGGCCTATCTATGAAGACTTGTCCATTTGTAAACTAACAGCTCAATCTCAGATTTTCAGTTTAAGCTTATTCGAAACAAACTATCAGGTCAATATACTTTTAAAGAGGGGGAAAAATACAAAAACCAAATAATCTCTGAATTGAACTAAGGAGAACAAATCAACCTCTACCTAAAGTGGGCCTGTCTTTTTTTGTCTTTCAGAGACTTGATAGTCAAGTACTCCAAACTGGAATGAGAGCTATATTCAAATATTTGAAGGATTCCACGCAGAAGAGCAGTTAGACTTCATCAGAGCTTCATCTGAGAAGGCGACGTACCGGAAGGCAGATTTTGGTCCATTATGAAGGCCTGTTTAAGGAGGAGAAATGTCCTGAGGTAGACTGTACTGCCTTATGAGTTTTCTGATATTTGGAATTACCATGAGTATACTAAATGACCACCAAGAAGAACTGTTGTAGCAGGTTTTTCTGCATAAATGAATGAATGAATAAGTAATCAAGCATTTATTAGGTGCTAATTATGTGCCAGGCACTGTGCTAAGCACTGGGGATACAAATATAAAAAGCAAGACAGTTCTCATCCTCAAGATTCTTACCATTCTATTCAGGGAAGACAACACATACAGGGGCATGATGGCTCCAGAGGAGTGTTTGGGTCTAGGAAGCTGCAGGAATAAGGAGAGTCAGAGGGAAATTGATCCACTTTTTCTTTTTTCTTTTTTTCTTTCTTTCTTTTTTTTTTTTTAGGCAGTTGGGGTTAAGTGACTCGCCCAGAGTCACACAGCTAGTAAGTGTCAAATGTTTGGTCTGAGGCCGAATTTGAACTCAAGTCCTCCTGACTTCAGGGCTGGTGCTCTATCCACTTGCCACCTAGCTGCCCCCCGTTGACCCACTTTTTCCAAGAATGTGAGTGTTGATTTGATTACTGTTTCCAGAGCCAGGAATTAGGAAATCAGCTAGGACTAAGAACTCTCTAAGACTATGCACAATAATATTATTGCTTTTATGGATAAGAAACACTGTGGTATAATAGAAAGAGCACTGGAAAAAGTCAATAGACCTGGGATGGAGTCTTTAACATTTACTGACTATGTGACTATGTTCAAATCATTGCATTGTACTGGGTCTTACTTTCCTAATCTGTAGAATGTGGATAGTAATGCCTATACTACTTACCTGATAGCATCACTTGGTAAGTGCTACATAAATGTGAGCTATTACTATTATATCTTAGTATATTAACACAAAACAAAACATTTACCCCAGGGGGGAAAAACCAGAAGAAATGTATTCCCATTTTATATTTCAACCTCCTTAGTAGTGTCAAAAATAAGGTAAATATTAGAAGATCTAATATATTTCAAATTAAACTATCTGGCATCATTGCTATTATTTCTCAGATAGTACTTCTTAGCAATCTTAAGACAAAGTCTGAAAAAACACTTCAGAAATAGCAGTTCAGAGTGTCAGAATAGTGACATCTACCATTAGAATCAAATGCTAATTGTACTATTTAAAAGAGGACAGGACCTTGGTTATATTTTCTCCCCTTGGTCACCATTGACGGGCAAACATTGGATATAATTTATAGTAGCCAGAGTCATTTGGGGACAATGGTACAATTTAAAGAATATAGACTCCCTGGTACACACCTTAACTGAATAACATGGTATTGGACTAATTGAGATGTAAGGTCTTTATTAACTCTATCATTCTGTGAAATAGAGGTTCTCAATGTAATTTATAAAAATAGAGACACATTTGGTTTTATGTATGTAAGGAAAATGGTCTTTTATAGACCTAATCACAGAAAAGGGATTCAGTAATGAGGTATTAAACTAATTATAAAGTGCAGCCACATCAAGTGATCCCTTCATGAGGTTCAAATAATGCCCTCAAGTGAATCTGAAAGGCAACTCATAGGATGTAGACTGAGAGGCCATGCCTCCTGGTGGCCTTCAAAAGATATATGGAACTGGAGGAAAGAAAGTCACAATGAGTCATAAAGAGCAGGAGAGCAGCTACCAAGCAAAAAGTGAGTCTAGAATTCTAGAAGTGAGGCTCTGTGGGGTGAGAGGGCACCAGGAATGTCAGGACAGATATTCTGTTGCTGAAACTACCCAGAGGCCCTAGGGTGGTAATGCCTTTATATCTCATTTCTTCCTTTAGACTCCTTTATGAAAGCCTGAAGATATTCCTTCTGGGCATAGAAAGGTCTTTTTACCTTTCTTTGTTTTGAATATTTACTTTTTCTTCATTAATTTCCAGCTTTTGCTACGTAACTAAAGTACTTAATGTATTTAATGAAAGTTAGAAGAGCAATTAAAAGATGGGGAGGGAGATCAACCCCAGAGAAGAGGGAGAATTAGATCAAACACTGATGTTTTTGGCCAGGGTTTTGTCTTGGAAGGGAGGCTTAAGAGATAAAAATGATAGAGAAAATTACAGATCCTGTGATACAACTTCCCACAGCAGTAGACTAGCATTTATACCAGAAAAATCAACTAGTATGGGCAAACCTCATTTTATTGCACTTCGCAGATTTTTTTTTTTAATAAAATGAAGGTTTGTGGCAGCCCTGCATGGAGCAAGTCTCTGACTGCCATTTTTCTATCAGCATGTGCTCACATCGTGTCTCTGTGTCACATTTTGGTAGTTCTCTCAATATTTCAGACTCTTTCATTATTATTACATCTGTTATGGTGATCTGTTATAAGTGATTTTTGATGTGAGCAATCTTTGTAATTGTTTTGGCCACCATATAAGATGACAAACTTAATCGATAAATGTTGTGTATGTTCTGATTGCTCCAGTCTCTATCTCCTTGGGCTTTCTTCTTCCCTAAAACACAACAATATTGAAGAATATTACATAAACTTAGTTAATAAAACAGTGGCAGTGTTTAAGAGGATTGACTCCAATTTTGAAAGAAGTTCTACTATGAGAAACATGCTATCAAACAGCATTGCATTTCATGAAAGGAAGAGTCAATCTATGTGGCAAACCTCATTGTTGTTTTATATTAAGGAATTGTCACAGCCACCCCAACTTTTGGCAACCACCACCTTGAGCAGTCAGCAGTCATCAACATTGAGGCAAGACCCTCCACTAGCGAAAAAAAGATTAATACTAGCTGAAAGCTTAGATGATGGTTAGCATTTTTTTTAGTAATAAAGTATTTTTAAAATTAACATATGTACATTTTTTTAGACATAATACTATTGCATAGTTAATAGACTGTAGTATAGTGTATACATAACTTTTCTATGCACTAGGAAACCAAAACATTTGTGTGACTCACTTTATTGCAATATCTGCTTTATTGCTGTGGTCTAGAACCAAACCCACAACATCCCTGAACTATGCCTGTACATGAATCAGAAAAGGGGGAATGTGGGAATGTCTGCACAACCTTGCTCACTACCCAATCCCATGACTGTTAGATATGTTTATTTCAGTACTTCAAGAAGTCATAGGTACTCCCTCCAATATCTTTTTTTAAATTAATTTATTTTTAGTTTTCAACATTCACTTCCACAAGATTTTGAGTTCCAAATTTTCTCCCTATCTTGTTCCTCCCCCCCCACCCCAAGACAGCATGCATTCTGAATATCCCCTTCCTTTAATCTGCCCTCCCTTCTATCACCCCCCCTATCTTCTTCCTCTTCTATTTTCCTGTGGGGCAGGATAGATTTCTATAACCCATTGCCTGTATATCTTATTTCCCAGTTGCATGTGAAAACAATTTTGAATGTTTGTTTTCAAAACTTTGAGTTACAAATTATTTCCCTTTCTCCCTCCCCACCCATCCTCATTGAGAAGGCAAGCAACTCGATATAGGTTATACATGTGTAGTCATGCAAAACACTTCCATAGTAGTCATGTTGTGGAAAACTAACTATATTTCCCTTCATTCTAACCCACCCTCTGTTTATTCTATTCTCTCTTTTGACCCTGTCCCTCCTTAGGAGTATTTGCTTCTGATTACCGCCTCCCCCAATTTGCCCTTCCCTCTATCATCCCCCTATTTTCTTATCCCCTTCCCCTTTATTTTCCTGTAGTGTAAGATAGATTTCCATACCCAATTGAGTGTGTATGGTATTCTCTCCTTACACTAAATTCGATGAGAATAAGATTCACTTATTCCCTCTCACCTTCCCCCACTTCCCCTTCACTGTAAAAGTCTTTTCTTGTCTGTTCTATATGAGGTAATTTACCCCATTCTACCTCTCCCTTTCTCCTCTCAGTATAATCCTCTCACCCCTTAATTGTATTCTCCAGATATCACCCCTTCATCTTCAACTCACCCTGTGCCCTCTATTTATCTATCCATCTATACATATAATTTTTTCCCCTCTAATTACCCTAATACTGACAAAAGTCCCATGAGTTACAAATACCATCTTTCCATGTAGGAATGCAAATAGTTCAACCTTAATAAGGCCCTTATGATTTCTCTTTCCTGTTTACCTCTTTATGCTTCTCTTGAGTCTTGTATTTGAAAGTCAAATTTTCCATTCAGCTCTAGTCTTTTCATCAACAATGCTTGAAAGTCTTTTATTTTACTGAATGCCCATTTTTTCCCCTGAAGAATTACACTTAGTTTTGCTGGGTAGGTGATTCTTGGTTTTAATCCTATCTCCTCTAACCTCCAAAATATTATATTCCAAACCCTCTGGTCCCTTAATGTAGAAGCTACTAAATCTTGTGTTATCCTGATTGTGTTTCCACAATACTTGAATTGTTTCTTTCTGGCTACTTGCAATATTTTCTCCTTGACCTGGGAACTCTGGAATTTGGCTACAATATTCCTAGGAGTTTTTCTTTGGGGATCTCTTTTAGGAGGTGATCGGTGGATTCTTTCAATTTCTATTTTACCCTCTGGCTCTAGAATATCAGGGCATATCTAGGAATATTCCTAGATCATTTCTTGAAAGATGATGTCTAGGCTCTTTTTTTGATCATAGCTTTTAGGTAGTCCAATAAATGTTAAATTATCTCTCCTGGATCTATTTTCCAGGTCAGTTGTTTTTCAATGAGATATTTCACATTGTCTTCTCTTTTTTCATTCTTTTGGTTTTGTTTTAAAGTCACCAGCTTCCATTTCTTCCATTCTAATTTTTTTTCATTCTAATTTTTAAGGAAGTATTTTCTTCAGTGAGCTTTTGGACTTCCCTTTCCATTTGACCAATTCTGCTTTTTAAGGCATTCTCCTCATTGGCTTTTGGGACTCTTTTGCCATTTGGGTTAGTCTATTTTTTAAGGTGTCATTTTCTTCAGTATTTTTTTAGGGTCTCCTTTAGCAAGCTGTTGACTTGTTTTTCATGATTTTCTTGCATCACTCTCATTTCTCTTCCCAGTTTTTCCTCTACTTCTCTTACTTGCTTCTCAAAATCCCTTTTGAGCTCTTCCAAGGCCTGGGACTGATTCATATTTTTCTTGGAGGCTTTGGATGTAGGAGTTTAGACTTTGTTGTCTTCTTCTGGTCTTATGTTTTGATCTTCTTTGTCATCAAAGAAAAATTCTATGGTCTAACTTTTTGTTTGCACAGTTTGCTCATGTTCCCAGCCAATTACTTGAGTTATAAACTCTTTGTTAAGGTAGAGGTCTGCTTCCAGTGTGGAGAATGTACTGTCCTAAGCTTTGAGGATTTTGTGCAGCTGTTTTCAGAGATACTTCTAGGGACCTGTAAATTTTCAGTTCTTCCAAGGTGGTACAATCAGGGGTGAGGTGTTTACTCCTTTCCTGGCCTGTGCTCTGGTCTATGAGTGATGACAAGCACTTTTTTCTGCCTTGGAACTGTGAAGAGGATTCTCTCTCCACCACCACTACAAGTTCCACCACACCAGTGCTCCTTCTTGCCCCAGGTACTGTCACCCAGAACTGTGACCCAGATCCAAGCTCGGGCAAAGCAAGAGATTCCTGCCTCAGCACCAGCAAAGAGATCCTTGCAATCCCCCTCTGATCAGCCACTTGATTCCCCCTTAGTCTGTGGGCTGGAAGCTCAGGAAACAGCCACTGCCCTGGGGCTGTGCAGGAACTGGGACTGGGACTAAGCTTCTCTCTCACTACAGTCATAGATCTTTCCCACTGACCTTCTAAGTTGTCTTTGGTTTTTGTTGGTTGAGAAGTCTGGAAACCTCCACAGCTGCCCGTGATTCAGTCCTCTGAGGCCTGCTCCACGTTCGCTGAGGCGTGGTCTTTGTCTGTGCACCCACACTGAACTGTGTTCCTCTGACAGCCTGGTGCAATAGACCTTTTCAATCAACCAGGTTGTCTTGGGCTGGAAATTTGTTTCACTCTGTCTTTTTATGGGCTCTGCTGCTCTAGAATTTGTTTAGAGCCATTTTTTACAGATATTTGGAGGGGTTTGGGGGAGAGCTCAAGAAAGTCACTGCTTTACTCCGTCATCTTGGCTCCATCCCCTACTCCCTCCAATATCAAACAACACGTATTAATACTCCCCTACACATTAAGATAGTCCTTGTATTTTGTTTTGCTTTGTTTTGGTACTTTGTTCCCATTCATTTTGCAATATCTTCTTCCTTACACTACCACCTAGAGAGTCATCTTCTATAACATTTTCTTCTCCAGCTCATTTTACAGATGATGAAACTGAGGCAATCAGGGTTAAGTGACTTGCTCAGGGTCACACAGCTAGTAAGTGTCTGAGGCCATATTTGAACTCATGAAGATGAATCTTCCTGACTCCAGGGCTGGCACTCTAACCCCTGTGCCACCTAGCTGCTCCTTCCTACTTTTAATACAACTTTATGCTTTAATTTCATAATATTATGAACCACAATCAGATCATATGCAGATACAGAATCAGATACAGAACCCTGCGGTGTTTCCAAAGTTTCCTAGGTAGAGATGGGTATGTATGTGTTTGAGGGTGTTCAAGCCCTTTGGTATGAGGATTTCCTGAGCCCTTTTCAGGGCTACTCATCCACTTTTGTTGTCCACCTACCACTCAACTCTTATCTGTAGTTCCAAGAAGAGGTAGCATGTATAGCGGCCACACCTCAGTAAACAGTCTTGGCAGATGGGCTAAACCAGGTTGGGGGTAACCAAAGCTACAAACCCAGCAGTGAGTTAGGGGTGGGTGTCTGCCCCAAGCATGTGAAGACTTCCCCCAGTGGAATGGGAGGACAAGAACAATTTATTCCAATGGCCATGAAGGTAGCTGAAGCAGGCACTTTGGAGCACTTTGAGTTTGGTCAGACATTGAAGATGTCAAAGATGCCACTGCATCCCACGCCATCATCAGTCATCTTGACTCTTGTCTTGCCAGTGCACTTTGATGACTCTGGAAGAGAGGGTGAAGCTAAAGACTTTGTGCAGCTCTGCCTCACTTAAATCCAATTGCAAAAAAGTCAAGACATCAGCCTGTGCTGTCAGTGGTTCTCTTTAAAAACAATGGACCAACAACAAGTGGAGACAGCCATCTTGAGCCCAAAAGTGAGAAAATTCCCCAAAGTGTACTTGGACCTTTTGGGTCACAGAAACTTCTGACACAGGGAGTATAAGTGATTCTAATGAATTGTCTCAAATTCTAAGTGAATTGGTCTGAGATGGCTTTGGATTGAGGTTAAACCTGGAAAATAGAATTATAAGGTTAATCTGTATACTCTGTATAACTTTCATGTAACAGATGCCTGTGGTATGAGGGATCTGGTGCTACATTTTTTTTTTGAGGTGGGGAGGCAAAGCAAAAGAAATATGACACAGAACTTTGAAATCCATACTACTGGGTAGCCCCATACTCTTCTACTTGCAGGTATGCTGGTGCTGGGTTATGAAAGAGAAATATTTAATTACTAATAGACAATATTACTTGACCTGAGTAATGACATCTTTTTGGGCTCCCAAAGTCATTCACACTTCCAACAAAAGGCCTTCGTATTTTCTTGTATGACATGATCTTAGAATTCTTTGTGTATGTTTAGGTAAAGGACCAGAGCATTATAAAACCTGAAGAATTCCCAGAAAGGAAATTATAAGCTTATGGACTACCATGAGTCTTAGATGTTGTTTCTGTATTATATGTAGGGTAGAATAAGAGCTGCTCCATTCCCAATATATGCATAATAGTGCATATATGCAACCTTGAGTTCTTGTATGGGGGCTGGAGACCCATTCCTCCCACATCTGTGGATACCTAGTCCTCTATGGGGGAAAGTGAGCAAAAGATATGCTTTCATTTTGGGAGAGGTGGGGTAGCCTTCAAGAGTCCCTGGGATACCAGATGAACAATTTCACAAATTGTATCAGTTGATGCAGCTTAGTTCTTTGATGTATTCTAAAATTCTGATCCTTATAGTGTTAAAAAAAATAGAAATTTTAGATATGATTTACTAAATGTTCAAAGGATCAAATATTTGGAGCTAGAAAGGACCTTAAAGGTCAGGTAGTCACAGCCTTCCTTTTAAAGATGAAGGAAACCCAGAGAAAGTGCCTTTCCTAAATTTACATAGCTGATGAGCAGTGCTAGGTTTCACACCTAGGTCCTCCAGATTCCACATGCAAGATTCTTCCCACTGTACTACTAGCCTTGGGATGGAATGTTCATAAATGGTGCTTCCATTGACCCATTTTTTTTTCCCTCAAGAGGATTTTTTGTGAAGAATTAGAATGTTAGCAAAACCAAAGGATTTGGGGAGATAGGACCTGAATTTGAACCCTAACTCTGCCATTTACTACCTTCATAACGCCAGGCAAAGTCACTTAAATTCTCTGAGCCTCATTTTCCTAATTGAAAATGAGGGGATTAGACCAGATTTCCAGATCTAAATCTATGTTACACAAATCTGCTCATTAGTTGCTCTTAATCATTTGAAAGAGCAGAGAAACAATATCCTTTTCCTCATTGTGTGTTTGGGAAGCTCCAAAGGAAAGTGTGAGAGAGAAGAGGTATTAGACTGACAACCAAACTGAAGAGCTGTTGTGCTGACTTCATTGTTGCATGCCTGTAACCTGGACAGTATATCAGTGCCATGCCAGAAAACTCAATCACTTACATTTGAATTATCTTAGGAAGGTTCTGAAGATCACGTGGCAGGATAAGATACCAGACTCTGAGGTCTTTTCTTGAATGAAACTGTCAAGCATTCAAATTCTACTTTAAAGAGTGTGACTCCTGATGGACTGGTCACATTGTTTGAATGCAAAATGTACACTTGCCAAAAAAACCAAATAAACAAACTATTTTATGGAGAACTCACACAGGCAAGCATTCACTTGGTGGTGAGAAGAAGTGATACTCTCAAGGTCTCTCTCAAGAACTTTGGAATTGATTGTGTGACATGGGAGACATTGGCACAGGACCACCCAGAATGGCATGCCATCATCAGAGAAGGTGCTCTGCTCCATGAGCAAAAGAGAATTGAAATAGCTCGAAAGAAACATGAGATGCACAAATTTAGAGAATCCCCCCCCAAAATGTTCACACAGACCATTTGTGCCAACCTGTGGCAGAACATTCCGAGCTTGTATTGTTCGGATCAGCCATAGCTGGACATACTGTAACTTGACTCTAGCATAGTGATGTCATTTTGGTCCTCTTCAAGAATGAAGGACAACAATCAACCAGCCAGTGGTGCAGTATTCAGAACAATGTAAGATAAAATTATCAGCAGTTTAAAAAGCATTAAATTCCTAATAAGTCTTTTCAAGGGCAGCCTTGACCTGAGGGTGAGTTTACACTCATAGAAGGAGAGCTGGAATAATGGTCTGCTGGCCATCTAGTGTAACCTTTGGATTATACAGATGAGGAAATTGAGGCTTATAGAGATTAAATAACTTGCCCCGTTTACATAGCTTGTAAATGTCAGAAGTGAGACTTAAATCAAAATATTCCTGATACCAAGTAGGAAGACAAAAATGCTGAATCATTTTCAGAATTGGGGGAGGACATACAATCCAATGCCAAGTTTATTACTAATTTCATAGTCTAAAACTGAAAATCAAGACTGCAGAAAATCAGCTTTCCTGCCAAATCACAAAGGATGTCCTGTAGAGGGTACAAATAGAAGAGTTCTCTATTTTATGCTGAACTTATTCAAATGTTCCTCTTTTGCAGATGACATAGTATTAATGCCATCAAACTCAGGGTTGCTACCAAACTCATTTCACAAGGGATCATGGTACAGAGGAAAGAGTCACAGGAACTACACTGGAACCCAAGCTCTGATACTGAATTGCTGTCTGACCATAGCCAAGTCACACACTGAGCCTCAGTTTCTTCAGTTAAAAATGAGATGATTGGACTCCTTGGCCTCTATGGTATCTTGCAGCTCTATATCTATGATTTTATGATATTTATTACAACCTTTAGTTAATTCAATAATCCTTTGAAAGATCAAATTAATTATTTAAACTTGAAACAACCCAAAATGAATGAAAAAACAAGTGGGCAGCCCATTGAGTTGGTTCAGCACTATATAAAATCTGGACAGGGCAGGACTAAATGGGCAATAAGATGGGTCAAGGATTCAGTAGAAGGAGGAGCTAGGTGGTGAATCACATTTGGAAAGTTGTATAGTACTTTCAATGATTCCACACTACTACACAAGTCTAGCTCTTTAACATTTTTATTCTTCTAGTGAAGCTATATGTCATGATCTCAGAAGACTTAAGTTGCAAAATAAATAATAGAATAAACCAAACAATAAAAAAGGTCTATGATAGGTATAAGTTACCTATTGCCATTGATGACTGGCTTGTGAAAAGGAGCATAAAAAACCATCATCAATGACATGTATGACCAGAAAAGGAGATGGGTCAGTCATGCAGTGAGAATGAGGGAGAAAAGATAGCCTGAGTGCTGTACTGGTATCTCTAAAATATGAAAAGAATCATAGGATGGCCTCTAGCACATTAAGAAGATCATTTATAGAGGCCAACATGGGCAAGAATCCTACAGGAAAAAACAAGGAGAGGTCACAAAATACACTAGTGGGAGGAGTTCCTATAGAATGACATTTTAATCCATTTAAGCGGTCAATTCAAGAAAAAATTATGAGCATTATTGGGAATATAAAGACAGTTTCTACCCTCATGGAGCTTATATACCACTAAGAAGATACAACAGGAGGACTGGAATACACAGGTATTCTTTGATTGTTTCCTATTCACTTTCTGAATGTTCAAAAGCCTTTTTGTTGGCTTCTAAGAGCTGGAACTGAGAACGCAGACAAAAAACTCCAAAGAAATTCACTCCTGCTGTAAGACTCTGGGTAGGGAAAGAAGTAGCAGCAGCCTAATCTTCCCAGCTGGGCTGTGATGTAGCCCTAAACACATGGTGTTGACTCATATATACAAAGCATATACAAAACTATTTCAAACACGGGTGGGGAGAGAGCACTAACAGTCTGGGCAATCAGGAAAGGTATCACCTAGAAAGTAACACCTGAGCCTTGAAAGCAGGGAGGAATTCCAAGAACAGAGGTGAGCAGGGAGAACATTTCAGGGAGAACATGGGGGACCCCATGTTCAAATACATAGAAGTGGGAGATGAAATGTCATACATGAGGAACATCAAGAAGTCTAGTTTGTTCAGAATGTGGAGTGTGAATGGGAAGAATCTGGGAAGATGGACTGGAATTAAAGTTCTGAAGGACTTTATTTTTTTAAAAAAATCTTATTTTTCCTAATTACATGCAAAAACAATTCTTAACATTCATTTACAATTTTGTGAGTTCCAAATTCTCTCCTTCTCTCCCTCCTTTCCCACTTCATTGAGAAAACAAAGCAATTCAGGTTATACGTGTGGAATCATACAAAACATATTTCCATATTAGTCATGTTGTAAAAGAAAACAGAAACAAAAAAACCCAAGAAAAATGAAGTAAAAAAAAATTTTTTTTGATTTGATCTGCATTCAGACTTCATTGGTCCTTTCTCTAGAGGTGGAAAGAATTTTTATCATGTCTATGAAGGGTTTTAAATGACAAAGGATTTTATAACCAATTTAAAAATTTTGCAATTTTATACTCCAGCATCATCCATCAGTGTGGGAATAGAAGAAGTGGAGAAAGCAGATAGTGGGGGTAATGCAGGGTTGGAGTATGCCAAGAAACAAATGGCAAGAGGTAAAAGACTTGATTTTGCAGTATAAAGTTAAACTGGTTAATTACATGGTCAAGATTTTAAAGGATAGAAAATGGACCTATATCAAGGATTGGATAGAGGTAGAGAGAGGTGGAACACCTGAAGATCCCAACATGTACCCCAAAAATAGGTGAGGCAGAGGGAGATGTAGAAGGATAAGAACTTGTGGCCCAAGAGAAGAATATCAGAGTTCTAGATCATGGAGTTGGAACAGTTATCAGTGTTGGTGAACACAAGGATATACAGATCACGAGAGTTGAAGATACCAGTGAATGGAGAGTCTGGGGTATTTGAGGGAACGCTAACACGCATACCTATATCCCCAAAGGATGAGAACAAGGGTTGGGATATCTTTATATGGTTTAAAATAACAAACAGGAAAGTACTGTTGTCATTTCAACAGAATGACTGATAACCTAGTGGGTGAATTTGTATGTTCATGTGTGTATACCTGTGGTGAGAGCAGCACAACAGTTACTGACATGCTGTGACTCAAGTTTTGATTCTTCCTACCATAAAAAGCAGTGACTGCAAGGATCCTTGGTCACCTGGAGTGATGGTATATACATAAGTCAATCCAGTTTAAAATAACCTGTTCTAAAACCCAGATCCTGTTCTAAACTAAGAAACATTCAACTAGACTTCAAGGATTACTAATGAGGCTGATTACAGGTTCTTCACAGAATATCCACTAGAGGGCAAAGATGTTACAAACATTTCAGTAATTCTGATGGAAATTGAGGGGTGTGGTGACATAAACAAGCCATTTAGTGTACTACATTACTAACAATAGAATGCAGCATGCTTTTTTTTTTTTAAGGTGTAGTATTATTAGATATTTCATGGAACCATAGTTTTAGAGCTAGCAGGAACTTTAGAGCCACTCTAATTCAGCCTTCTGATTTTACAGTTGAGAGGCTCAAAGAGTGCCCAGGGACACATACAGGATAAATAGGAACCCAACATGGAATTCAAACCCTTAGCTTTGAGATGGCCTATATTATGATATTTTGAAAGATGTTTGATTTTTTCCTAGACTACCTCATCATTTTGTGCAATTCTTGTCTGTGTTTTTCCACAAATCCTCCAATGAATATTTGCCTAAGCACTAGGATTTTTCCTCTAATTCTATTAGAATAACAGGGGTAACAGTGTACTTCTACTCAATCTCACTATCTGGGACCATGTCATATATATATGGATATCTGGGACATGGATATCACCTGATGGTCCAGTCATATATATATATATATATATATTGTTTTTTGCTAGGCAATAGGGTTAAGTGACTTGCTCAGGATCACATAGTTAGTGTCAAGTGTCTGAGAAGTCAAATTTGAACTCAGGTCCTCCTGACTCCAGGGCCAGTGCTTTATCCACTGCCTCACCTAGCTGCCCCAAGTCATATATATTTTTGAAGCCCTTTCTGACTGAGATGCATGAAATCCTCAGATACTGAAAGAATTTGAAAATGTGTTTGATGAGTCACTACCAATGATATTTGAAAGATCCTGGAGAAGGGGAAGGATGCTGCAGCACTGGAGAATGTCAATTATTGTTCTGATTTTCCAAAAAAAAAAAAAAAAATGGAAGGGAATAAAATATTCAAGCTATAAGCCAGAAAGCTTGACTTCAATTCCTGGCAAAATGGTGGAATATATTAGTAAAGATATTGTTAGTTATTAAATGGAAAAGGAAATGAAAATCACAAGGAGTCACCATGGTTTCATCAACAACATTTTAACAAACCTTTTTCCCTTTTTGACAAGGTTTCTAAACAGGCAGGTCAGTTGTAGCTATAATTTAACTTAATGTGAACAAGGCATTTGATAAAGTATCTTATACTATCTTAATAGGTGAGATGGATAGATGTCATCAGCTAAGTGGTGCACAGTTGAATGTCTGGACCTAGAGATTGGTCACTAATGATCTGATGTCATTTCAGGAGATCTCCAGTGCTTTGTCCAAGGGATCAGTCCTTGATCCTGAGTAGTCTGACATTTTTTCATTGACTTAGATAAAGGGATGGATGGATGGCATGCTTATTAACATTGCAGAAAACACAGAATCTGGTGGAATTGTTAACACACTGGCTGACAAGATGCAAAAAGATCTTAACAGGCAAGAACATGGAGTTGAATCTAATAAGATGAAATGTATTAAGGGTAAATGTAAACCTCATGGGGTTAAAAATAAACAAAAAAAAAAAAACCAAACTCTCCCATCTTCCCGAGTAAAAGATGGGAACTGCTTAAATAGTAGTTTGTATGAAAAAGATTAGATGGTTTTAAAGGATTTTAAGTTCCATCTGAGCTCAAACAATCAATAAGCATTTATTAAATGTTAATTAGGTGCCATGGCCAGAACATGCTAATAAAAATCAAAATCAGTCCTAGCCCTTAAGAAGCTTACATTCTTTGACATGGAAACTTATTGCTGTATGTATATATATATATATATATTTTTTTTTTTTTTGATGAGGTAATCGGGGTTAAGTGACTTGCCCAAGGTCACACAGCTAGTGTGTGTCAAGTGTTTGGTCTGAGGCTGTATTTGAACTCAGGTCCTCTTGACTTCAGGGCCGGTGCTCTATCCACTGCGCCACCTACCTTCCCTGTTGCTGTATATTTTGAATCCTCTCTTATGTTTCTGCTGTGCACATGGTAATGCTTTTTTTTCTTTTCTTATTTTACACTTAAATTTTAAAATTTAAGTTTATAATGTTTCTTTTTCTTTTCTTATTGTGTATTTAAGTTTAAAATAAATTAATAAAATAAAAAAGCTTATATTCCATTGGCAGAGATAACATGTGTATGTGTGTATATATGTATATATGTGTGTGTGTGTGTATACATATATATACATATATATAGATAGATAGATAGATATACACGTATGATAGGTAGATAGAAGATACATACGGAGTAGGTAACTTTAGAAGGGGAGGCATTAGGACCTGGAGGACCAGGAAAGACCTCCAGAAGAAGGTGACATTTCAGCTGAGTCTTGAAGGCAGCTAGAGATCGTAAGAGACAGAAGAGAGGAGAAAAAGCATTCTAGTCAAAGTGGATAGTCAAAGCAAAGGCAAAAGGAGGTAGAGCATCATGTTTGAGGAACTGCACGTAGACCAACATGGTTGAACTGTTATAATAATAATATTAGCTAACATCTGCTTAGCATTCTAAGGTTTGCAAAGCTCTTTACATATTATCTCTTTTTATTCTCATAATAACTCTGTGAGGTAGGTGCTGTTATCATTTTCATTTTACAGATAAGGAAACTGATTCTGAGAGAAGTTAAATGACTTGTCCAGGGTCTCACAGCTGGTAAGTATCTCTTCTTAGGCAGCTAAGTTGAGCAACAGATGGAATACTGGATCTGGAGTCAAGGAGACGAGTTTAAATCAAGCCTGCACAACACTTGTCCCACAGGTCACTTTTGGCCAGCCAGAGGATTTTGGGTGGCCAGTGAAAGATATAGGGTTGCCACTGTGCATGCTCTCCTGTTTGTCACATGTCTCGCAGCAACCAGCCATCATCCGCTGCCTCTAGTCTAACCTGTCTGTGGCCGAAGTTTAGCCTATTTAAATTTTGCCCCTACCTACTACCAAGTTGTGTTGCTCTGTTTTAAATCCTTCTTCAGACACTTGCTGGTTGTGTGACCCTGAGCAAATCATTTATCTTCTCTGTGTCTTAGCTTCCTCATCTGTAAAATGAGGGACCTGATCTCAATGGACTTCATAGTCCCTTTCAGTTCTATACCTGTGATCCTCTGATCTTATAACTTCACTATTTTTTTAGATCATGGTTGCTTTGGGCAGTCTGGTGAAAGCTACATACTCCTTCTCAGAAGAATTTTTTTTTGTTTTTTTTTAGGCAATTGGGGTTAAATGACTTGCCCAGGGTCACACAGCTAGTAGGTTTTAAGTATTTGGTCTGGGGCTGGATTTGAACTCAGGTCTTCCTGACTTCAGGACTGGTACTTTATCCACTGCACCACCGAGCTACCTCTCAGAAGAATGTTTTTAAAGGCATAAAACAAAGCACAGAGGAAACCAATTCAATTGAAATAAGTTACTAAAGTAGTTTTTTTTTTTTTAAATAAGTCCATGGAGGGACAGCTAAGTGGAGCAGTGGCTACAGTATCAGCCCTGTAGTCAGGAGGATCTGTGTTCAAATCTGGCCTTGGACCCTCACTAGTTGTGTGACCCTAGGCAAGTTACTTAACCCTCCTAACTGCCTCCCCTTCCCCCCCCAAAAATGAAAAAAAGTTGATGCACCCCAAGTTAAGAACTTTTGTTCTAGGTCCAATGCCCTTTCCACTATATGATATTTTTTTTCTCCCTACCTTGTAACAAACTGGGTTCATAGACTCTATCATTCTGTCCCTGCAGATTTTCTCTTTGAAAATTATTTTCTGAACTTTAGTTCCATGTATCCTAAAAGGTAAAAAATTTTCCCCAGCTCAAAATATGCAATACAGAAGTCAAGTCAACAAGAATTTATTATGCTGATATGCCAGCAATGTGCTAAGTGCTGGGGATACAAATACAAGCAAAAAAAAGACAGTCCTGTCCTCAAGGAACTTTGACTGGTGAGGTCTGGAGAGTCAGAAGGGGAGCAAGGAGAGGAAGGAAGGAGGGCTAACCTGGGCCCTTCCTCAAAATGGAAGTTTTCGGAGGAACTCATCAATGGGAGAAAGGAGGGGTGGGGCTGGAAAGACGTTCCTGGGTAAGAAGGTTGAAGAGGCTAAGGGAACTTTTAGGTTGAGAAAGCAGCTGAGGCATTGTGTCAAAGACCAGAGAATCAGAATCAGAGCTGGGAAAAAATAATTTTAGTTAAACCGGGAACTTGACAATAAAAAATGCCACCTGTTATATGGTGAGCCTAAAAATAGTTGTTGTAGTGGGAATTTAATTAAACGGGAGGCTTTTGACGTGAAGTTGATTGGCAGGTGAGGACATTGTGCTGCTTTATCTCAAGTTGTGTGCTTTTAGTTGTGGAACCAAGGTTAGGGTGGATAGTTAGGAAACCTAAATTTTGATAAGTACATTTAGGGTACCTACATTTCTTAGAGCTGAAAAAGACGCTAAAGATTTCTCATTTTACAGATGGAAAAACTGAGGATAGAAGTACTAGTTAACGAGGGGGAAAGAAATTTGGAAGACAATCTATAGTCTACAAATAATTTATTTTTAGGCATCAGCACTTCACATCTTGCATTGTTGTTTGGTATGCTCAAATAGCTCCAGGCTGGGTAGAAGTTCTAGACGTGCCAGTTTCTCCAAAGATATAACTGCAATGATATGCTTCCATGGGTAAGATAAAGGGAATGGATGAGATTAAATGGCTAAATAGTGGGCCAAAGATGGGAAGATTCTTCTTGCAAAGCAACAAAAACCAAAGACACTGTATCCCAAAAACATCTTTCAAGCTTTTAGTATCAAGAACCTTCATAAACAATTCTCCTGCCCAATCTTCAAAGAAAAACAGCAACAAAAAGAGATCTAGCCTCAAAGACCTTCACCTCTCTCAACCTATCCCACCTCTTAGAGGCTCCTAAGGCCATACCAAGGATCTAGGTCCAGTATCTGAAACACATAGTGATAGCGGGTATTCAGTCTCAAATGAGGCTCTTTAAATTGAATGTAGTTGGTTATGCAGCAGGCAAGATTGAGTTGTAAGCTTGAGATATTCCAGTACAAAAGGCAGCAAAATGTCTTCAACAGTTGTGGAAGTCATTGCTACTGGTAATTTATTCTAGTGTTGAGACTACAGGCTTCTGAAAGTATTGCTGCCTTTACCTGTCTGCCCCAGTTCCTGCCTTTGCACTGTGGGTTTACCAGCGGCTATCCTAAATTACAGATTATATCTCTTTGCTGTTGCCTCACTATCAAAAGACAGCAACATTCTGACTTACCTAGTAGTTGGCAATGACCGCAATGTCTTCCCACTGGTGATTTCAATAGCTGACCTTGAATTGGTCTGATCCCTGGCCAGTTGCATAATATATATTTGGCTCTGATGGCAAAGCCTGCTTGTCTTTTGACAAAACTGGAAAGCTTTTCCAACTATGGTGACTCACTTGCTGTAGTTTTTCATCTCTTGTTCACAAATCTTAAGTTAGGCATAAATGTCTACCGTTTAAGCTGTATATTTTTAGAACCCTATATTGTACTACTGTCAATGTAGAATTATAGGACTGGAAGGGAACTTATGGGGTCATTTAGTTTTAGTCCCTCACTTTCAAATAAGTGATATCTATATCAATCTAGACATAAAATTGTCAACCCTATTCTTATCATCTCTGCTGTCTCATTATAGACGAGACCATGATGACATATGACTGGATTAGTGTCTCAATCTTAAGGCTGCAAGAATTAGTCAGAGGGAGGGAGGAAGATAATTGTTAAAATGCAGAAGAAACCAATCAACTGAAACCTAGAAGAAGAAGAAACATATTCCCAGAGAAAATAATTTTTCCCTTTTAGTTTCTTTGATCAAAATGGAGTTACTGTCTCTTTCATCCATGGAATTCTGCTTGTTGATAATGAAAATATATTCTTTAAGGACAGAAATTCTTAACCGTGTGTGTGTGTGTGTGTGTTGTTGTTGTTGTTGTTTTTGTTACAGATTCCTTTGGAAGACTGATGAAGCTTATGGATCTCTTCTCAGAATAATGTTTTTTTAAAAGCATAAAACAAAATACATAGAATTACAAAGTAACCAATTTGATCTCTAAATACAGTTATCAATTAAAAAAACCTTTAAGTTCAGAGACCTCAGGTTAAGAGTTTCTACTCTAGACTATGGTACCCTAATGTCATATAGCATAATCCTTCTTAGAAACTCTACCTAAAAGTAAAGTGAGGAAATTAGAGTGCCCAATCTTATTATAAGGACCTGCTGAACTATGCTATGCCTTCTTCATAGCTAAGCTTTATGTCAGTTAATAATAAAATGTATTCTGCACAGTACAATAGGGTAGGAAAACTTATAGGTGTTCTGAGGTTAATAAAGGAATTCACTATAATATTTCTAATATTGAATAAAATATTTTTTTTACATTATCAACTACAACGAACAACAACAACATCCTATTTTCCAATACAGCTGCTTCCTAATGGATCCTCTACCCTAACAGAGAATAAATTAAACAAAACTGTTGACAGTGATCTTATCTGAAAGCATATGTACCATTCCCCACATGCAGCCATCCTTTCCTCTTCCTCTTCTAGTTTGTGGAAGAAAATATGCCTCCTCATTTGTTCTTTGGGAAGAAAGCTGGTCAATGTTATTAATCAATTGCATTTTAGGGTGGTTTTCATTTACATTATAGTAGTCTCTGTATATTTTTCTTGGTTTTGTTCTCTTCCCTCTGTATGAGTTCACAGAAGTCTTTCTATGTTTAATTGGATTCTTCACATTCATAATTTTTATGGAGTAACGGGATTCTATAATATCCACATACCACAGTTTGTCCAACTATTCTGACAGATATGGCACCCTCTTTGTTTCCAGTTTTTTTACTACCATAAAAAGTGCTGGGTCAAAGGATATGAACAGTTTAAGACTTTCCTTCACTGTGTATTTATTTTAAATATTTATTCCAGGATTTGATCTGCATTTTAGATGTAAATATCTACTATAATAATCACATAAGCTTGATGTGTAGTTCAATGTTGAGTTTAATCATATATATACTCTAATAAAACACATATAGAAATTTACACATTTTAATAACATTCCCTTGAAAACAAACTGTAGTGCTGATTAATATTTGAGATAAAAATTGATTATTTATCTAGCTATTATATGAATGAATTCATACTGCGATGCTGGGCACATAAAATTAAAAGCCACTTTTTGTTTGCATCTGGCTGTGATTTGCATGTTCAATAGATTAAATGTCTTTACAAATAAATTTATTTGCATTTTTTTTTCAGTCATGGGCCAGGATTCAGGAATATATTCCTGCTTCTGTTTTAATTGGAAAGGGAATATAGAGTGATTGGGTTCTCCAGCACTGAATTGATTCTAATGATACATTGTCTAATTCTAGAAGGCCGTGTAATGTGTGGTGAAGGAGTAACTGGGTGGAACAGTCCCAAAAGAGTCAAGGATCCCACTGGGTTCCTGGTGCTGCTCACCTCAATCAATTTTTTGCTGTGCTCAGAGCCAAAAAAAAAAAAAAAAAGTAGAGAAACATCTGCTTCAGAATGGTGCCTGGGTTCATATCTTTTCTTTACTTTGTCTTCTCTAGCAGTAATCCATGACCCAATCCTGTTCACTGTAGTTCAACATACCAAGTCAGTTAAAATGCACAAGAATGTATACAAACTAAACATAGTTGAGGTGAGATTAGGTTCTCATTAGTCAATTACAAAGCATTGAACAGTTCCTTCCATGCATTCCCTACTATCATTCCTCTTTTGCCTCTTCTTTATTTTGATCCTTAAGAATGCCATTACTTTTTTTTTTTTTGCTAATCTATCATAGTTATGCCTCCTAGATATAAATTGAACTAACCCCTTGCAGCTATGTAACATACCAATGTGGACAGTTTCTGGAGATTTTTGCCCCAGGAATTATTTACTAGCTTTTACTGAGCCTCTTAGATTAGACTGACTTGCTTTTGAGTCAGGCCAGGGAGTTATTAAAGGGACCCCCCCCCCCCCCACACACACACACAAACACACACACGCGTAGGATACTGAGAGGGAAGAGTGCAACTTCAATGTCAGTGAGTTCCTACCCAGGACTTAATAAGCTGGGCCAGAAAAAATTAGAGGAACAACCATAATAGGAAAAAAGTAAAACTGAAAGAGGGACTGAAGGAGGGCCAAACTTCAGTGGAGAAGAGAGAGATCAAGGTGGGTCATCAGTTCCCTACATATTTCTCGAAGCAGATATCTCAGAGCAGAAGACCTGGGCTGAAGCCACCCATGATACCTACCTCTCTAAGGACTGAGGAAAGTTATAACAAAAGGTCTGTTCTTTCCCCAACTTCCCCTCCAGTTACCTGGGCAATAGCAGGTATACTGTTACTGTATAGTATTACACTATATATACTCTGTCCCTAAGTGTTTCCTACATCCTGCTTTTTGCCTCAAACCTAAAGAGATCAGGAGTTAGCTGGAGACAAACACACTTAAATCAGGGCAGAGAGAGCCAAGTATCTGTATGAATTTTAGGAATTTTCCTAATCTGGGGTTCTGAGTTGTGACTATACAACTAACTTTTCACCTGATTTGAACTCCATAAAACATCAAAGAAGGGGACCACTTGGATCTGAAGGGCTATCATATGACCACTAGGCTAACAGGAAAGCTAATAATTGTAAGGGTGTGGCTGATTAAATATCTACTGAGAAAAGGGGTAGGGAGGAGAGGGTCTAAGAAAAGACCATGGCCTAAACCATCACTCTTGAGAGGAGGTTGGAAAGGCTTGGAGCTCCTATCAAAGCAGGAAAGATGAAGCAGAAAATATCCAGGACAAGCTGGCCAGCTGCCTTCTTCACAGTGACACCAGTAATTCTACAAATGAGACAGAAGCTTCTTTTCATATTTCTGTGGCAAATTAGTAGGCTCTGATCTATGAAAAAAACACACACTCTATCACTTAGTAATTGTGTAGTAATATCAAGCTCCATAACCTCTCTGGGTCCATTTCCTCATCTGTAAAATGAGAGATTGAGACTAGAGGACCTCTAAGGTCCGTTCCAGCTCTAAAATTATCATCCTGCATTGGAAATAACTACATTTTAAATAGGAAGAAGTAAAAAGGGCTGGTTTACACTTAATCCTTTGCTTGGCAACATTGCTGCATTTCAATAACAAAGGACTTGGAAAAGAAGTTAGAAATCAGATACAAAGCAAAGCCATTAAAAATACTGGAACCAAGGTTCTAATATATACTCATCAAAATTAAAAAAAAAAAAACTAAATCAAAGATGTGAAAACAGATGCTAGAAAGCCAATACACAGGATAATGAAGCAGGAAGGGGAGAGGTTGGTAGAAGATAGAAATAAAGGGGTATTCATAAAAGCAACAAACTGATAATGACACAGTGGTCAGCTCCTATAGCTTTTGGTATCCTTACACTATCTCTCCTGGCATAGAAATTAAGAATGAGTAGCTGTGACTTAAGGACAGGAGGACTTGGAATATAATATTCCACAAGTCAAAAGAGCTAGAATTACAATCACAAATAACTTACCCAGCAGAATTGAGAATAATCCTACAGGGGGAAAAATGGATATTTAACAAAATAGAGGACTTTCAAGCACTCCTGATGAGAAGCCCAGAGCTAAATAGAAAATTTGACTTTCAAATACAAGACTCAAGAGACGTATGAAAAAGGTAAACATAAAAGAGAAATCATAAGGGACTCAATAAAGTTAAACTGTTTACTTTTTTACATAAGAATATGACATGTAACTTTTAATAATTTTATCATTATTAGGGTAGTTAGAAGAATTCTACATAGAAAGAGAGTGTTAGAAGTGAGTAAATTAGGTTGGGATGATGCAAAAAAAATAGATAGGTGAGAAAGAGGGATAACTTGAGAGAAGGGGGAAGGAGAGGAAGAATGAAAAAATTATCTCACATAAAAGAGGAATGCAAAAAAGAGCTTTTACAGTGGAGGAGAAAATGGTGGTGGAGGGGATGGGTACCACTTGACCCTCACTCACATCTAAATTAGTTCAAAGAGGGAATATATATATATATATATATATACACACACACATATACACACATATATACATATATATATATATACATATATATGCACTCAATTGGTAATAGAAATCTATCTTACAACAGGGAAGTAGGAGGGGAAGGGGATAAGGCAAAAAGGAGATGATAAAAGGGAGGGCAGATAAAAGAAGACAGTAGTCAGAACCAAAACAAACTTTAAAGGAGAGACAGAATAAAAAAATAGAGAGAGAAGGATAAACAGAAGAAAATAGGATAGAGTACAATGCACATTAAGTAATCATAACTGACTGTGAATGGGATGAACTCACCCACAAAATGGAAGCAGGTAACAGAATGGATTATAAACCAGAATCCAGCAATATACTGTTTACAAGAAACACATTTGAAAAAAGAGAAACACACGCAAAGTTAAAATAAGGGGTTAGAATAGAGTCTGTGATGCTTTAGCTGAAGTTAAAAAGGAGGCAGGGGTTGTTGTTATTATTCAGTTGTGTCTGACTCTTTATGACCCCATTTGGAATTTTCTTGGCAAAGATATTAGGGTGGTTTGCCACTTCCTTCTCCACTTCATTTTACAGATGAGGAAACTGAGGCAAACAGGTTTAAGTGACTTGCTCAGGATCACATTGCTGGTGTCTGAGCTCAGATTTGAACTTAGAAAGATGAGTCTTCTGGACATAAGGCCTGGCACTGTATCCACCGTGCCATGATCTCAGGCAAAGACAAAGCAAAAGTCAAACCGAAAATAGACCTAATTAAAAGGGATAAGCAGGGAAATTAACTAAAAGGAACCACAGAAAATAAAGTCATATCAATACGAAACATAAATTTACCAAATGGAAGAGTATATGAATTCTGAAAGGAAAAGTTAAATGAATTACAGGAGGAAATAGAAAGTTAAACTATACTAGTGGGGGACCTCAACTTCCCCTTTTCAGAGCTAGATAAATCTAACCATAAAATAAATAAGAAAGAAATCAAAAGAAATGAACAGAATTTTAGAAGTTAGCTATGATAGACCTTTGGAGAAAATTGAATGGAAAAAGAAGAGTATACCTTTCTCTCAGTTATCCATGGCACCTTCACAAAACTTTTCCATATATAAGGACCTATAAAATATAAAAACCTCACAATCAAATACAGAAAATAGAAATATTAAATGCACCCTTTGTGGACCATAATGCAATAAAATTACACTCGATAAACGGCCTTGGAAGCAAAGATTAAAAATTAATTGGAAACTAAATAATAAAATCATAAAGAATGGGTGAAAGAACAAATCATAGAAATAATCAATAATTTTATTAAAGAGAATGGCAACAATGAAACAACATTCTGAAATTTGTGGGATGCAGTCAAAGTAGTACTTAGGGGGAAATTTATATCTATAAATATTTATATCAATAAAAAAGAGAAAAAGCAGATGAATGAATTGGGCATGTAACTAAAAAAAAAAATTAGAAAAAAATTTAAATCCTCAATTAAACACCAAAATGGAAATCCTGAACATTAAAGAAGAGATCAATAAAATTGAAAGTAAAAAACCATTGAACTAATAAATAAAACTAGGAGCTGTTTTTATGAAAAAAAAAAACCCAAACAAACCAGATAATGGTTAATTTCAGAAAAAAGAAAGAAAACAAATTACTATAAAAAGTGAAAAGTTTCAAAATGAAAAGGGTTACTGCACTACCAATGAAGATGAAATTAAAGCAATTATTAGCAGTTATTTTGCCTAATTATATGCCAGTAAAATTGACAATCTATGTGAAATGAATATTTACAAAAATATAAAATGCCTGGATTAAAAGAAAAGGAAATAGAATACTTAAATAACCCTATTTTAGAAAAATAAATTGAATAAGCAACAAATAATCTTTCCAAGAAAAAATCCCAAGACCAGATGGACTTACAAGTGAATTTTACAATTCTACCAAAATAATTAATCCCAATACTATGTAAACTATGCAAAAAATTGGTAAAGAAGGATTACTACCAAAATCTCATTATTACACAAATATTGCTATAATACCTAAACCAGAGAAAGCAAAAACAGAAAAAGAAAACTATAGACCAATTTTCTTAATGGACATTGATACAAAAATTTAAATAAAATACTAGCAAGGAGATTATAGGTATATGTATCACAAAAATCATACAGTATGACCAGGTGGGATTTGTACCTAGAATGTAGGACTGGTTTAATATTAGGGAAACTATCAGTATAATTGACCATATTAATAAAATCAATAAAAATAATATGATTATATCAATAGGTATGGAAAAAGCATTTGACAAAATAACAAAACCCATTCCTATTAAAAACACTGGAAAGCATAGAAATTTGTGGAGCCTTTCTTTTTTTTAATTTTAACATTTTATTTTTCAAATTACATGTAAAAATAATTTTAAAATTCACTTAAACATTTTTTGAGTTTTAAATTCTCTCTCTCCCTCCCATCACTCTCCCCTCCCTAAGATGGAAAGCAATTTGATAAAGGTTATACATGTTCAGTCATGTAAAATATATTTCAATATTAGTCACATTGTAAAAGAGAAAAGAGACCAAAAAGAAAAAAAAAATGGAGAAAAATAAAGTAAAAAATAATATGCTTTGATTTGCATTTCAATTCCATCAGTTCTTTCTCTAGAAGCAGACAGTATTTTTCATCATTAGTCCTGTGGAATTGTGTTGTATCATTGGATTGCTGAGAATGGCCAAGTCCTTCACAACTGATAAATGTACAATATTGTTGTTACTGTATGCAATTTTCTCCCAGTTCTGCTCACTTCACTTTATATCAGTTCATGTAAGTCTTTCCAAGTTTTTCTGAAAGCATATTGCTCATCATTTTCTTATAGCACAGTAGTATTCAATAGCAATCATATATTACAACTTATTCAACAATCCCCCAATGGGCAATCCCTCAATTCTCAATTCTTTACACCACAAAAAGAGCTGCTACAAATATTTTTGTACATATAGGTCCTTATCTCTCCCCTCCCCCATTTAAAATCTCTTTGGTATACAGATTTAGTAGTAGTATTGCTGGATCAAAGGGCATGCACAGTTTTACAGCACTTTGGACATAGTTCCAAATTGCTCTCCAGAATGATTGGATCAGTTCACAACTCTACCAACTGTGCATTAGTGTCCCTGTTCTCCCACATTCCCTCCAACATTTGTCATTTTCCTTTTTTTTTGGGCTATATTAGTCACTCTGACAGGTGTGAGGTGGGACCTCAGAGCTGTTTTAATTTGTATTTTTTAATCAATAAAGATTTAGAACATTTTTTCATATGACTATAGATAGCTTTGATTTCTTTGTCTGAAAACTGCCTGTTCATATTCTTTGACCATTTATCAATTAGGGAATGACTTGTATTCTTATAAATTTGGCTTCATTCTCCATATATTTGAGAAATGAGGCATTTATCAGAGAAACTTGCTGTAAAAAATTTTCCCCAGTTTTCTACTTTCCTTCTAATCTTGGCTGCATTGATTTTGTTTGTGCAAAAACTTTTAAATTTGATATAATCAAAATCATTAATTTTAGATTTTTTGATGCTCTCTATTTTTTGTTTGGTCATAAATTCTTTCCTTATCCATAGATCTGATGGGTAAACTATTCCATGCACCCCTAATTTGCTTATGATATCACTTTTCGTATCTAAATCATGAACCCATTTTGACTTTATCTTGGTATATGGTGTAAGATACTGTTCTATACCTAGTTTCTGCCAATTTTCCCAGCAATTTTTGTCAGATAGTGAGCTCTTATTCTAAAAGCTGGGGTCACTGTGTTTATCAAACATTATATTACAATGGTCCTTACCTACTGTGTATCGTATGCCTAATCTATCCCACTCATCCACTACTCTATCTCTTAGCTAGTACCAGATTGTTTTTGATGATCAAGTTCTTCTTAAAATGATAAGTAGTATATCTCTAAAACCAAGAGCAAGTATTATCTGTAATGTCGACAGACTTGAAGACTTTGTAGTAAGATTAGGAGTGAAGCAAGTATGTCCATTATTGCTGCTATTATTCAATATAGTACTGGAAATGCTAGCTATAGCAATAAAAAAGAAAAAGAAATAAAAGGAATAAAAATAGGCAATGAAGAAACAAAACTATCACTCATTGCAGATGATATGATAGTATACTTAGAAAACCTTAGAGAATTAACTAAAAAACTATTTAAAGCGATTAACAACTTTAGCAAAGTTTCAGGATATAAAATAAACTCACATGAATCATTAGCATTTCTATATATTACCAATAAAACTCAGCAGCAAGAGATAAAAAGAGAAATTCCATGTAAAATAATTGCAGACAACATAAAATACTTGTGAGTATACCTGTCAAGACCAACCCAGGGATTATATGACCACAATTACAAAACACTTTTAAAAAAAAACAAAAACACTTTTCACACAGATGAAGACAAATCTAAACAATTGGAGAAATATTAACTCTTCATGGGTAGATGAAGTCAATATAAATAAAAATGTCAATTCTGTCTAAGTTAACTTACTTATTGTGTGCCATATCAATCAAAGAACCAAATAATTATTTTATAGAACTAGAAAAAATAATAACAAAATTCATCTGGAAGAACAAAAGGACAAGAATATCAATGGAATCAATGAAAAATGTGAAAGAAGGCATCATAGCAGTACCAGATTTCAAACTATATTACAAAGTTGTAATCATGAAAACAATCTGGTACTGGCTAAGAAATACAGTGGTGGATCAATAGAATAGATTAGGTACACGATACAGAAATAAATGACCATAGTAATCTAGTGTTTGATAAACTCAAAGATTCAAGCTTTTGGGACAAGAACTCACTATTTTGACAAAAATTGCTAGGAAAACTGGATAGCAATTTGGCAGTAACCAGATCAGTATCTGACACCATATACTAACATGAGGTTAAAATGGAAAAATGATTTAGACATAAAAGGTGATATCATAAGTAAATTAGAAGAGAATGGAAAAAATATACTTCTCAGATCTATGAATAAAGAAATAGTTTATGACCAGATAAGGGAACAGTTTATGACCAAATAAGAGAGAGAGAGAACCATGGGAGTAAAATGGATAATTGTGAATACATTAAATTAAAAAGTTTTTGTACAAACAAAACTAATGCAGGCAAAATTATAAGGAAAACAGGAAGCAGGAAAATTTTTTTACAAGTTTCTCTGATAAAGGCCTCAAATATATAGTGAATTGAACCAAATTTATAAAAAGAAGAGCCATTTCTCAAATGGATAAATGGTTAAAGGATATGACCTCACGGTTCTCAGAAAAAGAAATCAAAGTTATCAATAATCACATGACAAAGTGCTCTAAATCACTGCTTATTAGAGAAATGTAAATTGAAACAGCTCTGAGGTACTACCTCATATCTATCAGATTGGCTAACATGAGAAAATGAAAAATGCTGGAAGGGATGTGGAAGAATTGGGACACTAATGCAGTGTTGGTAGAGTTGTGAACTATTCTGACCACTCTAGAGAACAATTTGGAACTACACTCAAAGAGTATAAAGCTGTGCATACCCTTTGACCCAGTAATACCACTACTAGGTCTGTATCTCAAATAAATCAAAGAAAAGGGAGAAGGACTTATTTGTATAAAAATGCTTATGGCAACTCTTTTTTGTGCTGGCAAAGAATTAGAAATTGAGAGGATGCCCATTAATTGGGGAATGGATGAACAAGTTATGGTATGATTGTGATGGGATACTATTGTGCTATAAGAAATGATGAACTGGACGGTTTCAGAAAAAACTGGGAAGAAGTATATGAACTCATGCAAAGTGAAGTGAGCAGAACCAGGAGAATATTGTATATAGTAGTATTGTATTGTACAGAATATTGTAGATAGTAACAGCAATATTGTAAGGATGATTAACTTTAAAAACCTTAGCTATTCTGATCAAGAGAACAATCCAAGACAGTTTCAAAGGACTAATGATGAAAAATGTTATCTAATTCCAGAGAGAGAACTGATAAACTCTGAATACAGATAGAATACTTTTGAAACTTTCTTTATTTTTCTTTTTTTTGTCTGTTTTCCTTTGCTACATGGCTAATATGGAAATATGTTTTGCATGACTACAGATACATAATTGATATTAAATTGCTTGCCTTCTCAAGGAGGGGGTAGTAGTGGGAGGGAGGAAGAGAATTTGGAACTTAAAAATTTTTAAAATTATTTAAAATTGTTTTATATGTAATTGGGAAATATTTAGTGAAATAAATAAAAATATATTTAAAAAAGAAACTTTGTGTCATCCCCAGTGCCTAACACAATGCTCTGTACAGTGTTAACTCCTCATAATGTGGGAAAGAAATGAAAGGAGACAAAGTAGTTTTCTTTCTCTGAAATTATTTATTGAGATGTACATCTCTCTCTCCCCAATGTGTCTAAAAACTGGGATAAAATGAGAAGGGCTATAAGAGTACTTGAGATAAAAATAAATGTGAGACATCCAGAGTGTCCTAAGAGTCTTAATGCAGCTAAGTTTTATGTTCTAGTGGATATATTTAACCTTTTCATTGTTTCCTAGTTCCATGTCATCTATCCTCTACTTAAGACCTTACATTTAACCTCGGTAAGTTTCATCTTGCTCCATTTAGCTCCACTGTTTCAGCAAGTTAAAATATTTTTTAATTTCAAATATTTTATCTGATATATTAGCTATGCTCCTAGCTTTCTGTCACTATAAGTTCAGTTAACATGACATTTAAGTAATTAATTAAAAGACATCTGGTGATGTCCATGGTGGTATGCTACAAAACAGAGCTAAATCCAGAGCCCAGTGGTCTTCTGATAGAAACCTTTCTCCAGGTTGATACCCATCCATTAATCACTACTCTTTGATCTCAATCATTCAACAGTTCCATATCATCTAATCCATGTCCCCATGTTTACAAGGATATTGAGTGAGAGACTTTTTCAAAAGCTTTCTTAAATCTAGATGTATAGTCAATTATATTCTCCTGACCTAATAACCTTATCAAAAAAGGAAATGAGTTTAGTTTGGCATGACTTCTCCTTAATCGATGTTAGTTTATAACGATAACCTCTTCCCCTTTTAAGTGGTCATATGAACACTTCCTTCAATAATTTGTTCTAAAAATTTTACCAGGAATCAAAACCAATCTCACTGACGAATTAGTTTGAAAAAATACTTGCTTGTGATTTCTGACAAACTGGGAGTAGTTGCCTGGCTTCAATTCTGTGGGAACTCTCTCTTTCACTACAATTCCTAAAAAAAAAAATCACACAGATGAAGCTCTCATACCCACAAATTCTTTCAGGATTTTGAAATAGAGTGGGTTTTCCCTCTGGGCCTTATGACTTGAACTCATTTAGGTAGTTTTCCTTATAGAAAGGGTGTTGAATTAGATGTCAAATAACAGACAAATAATTATCCTTCCCATTCTGAAGACAGTTGTTGGAAAAGAAAACTGAAGCAACAGCTAATGGAGACCTCCAAGTTTAATACAATTCTACTGTGCCTCACTACCTAACTTTGTGGTTGCAGCAGAACTGAATTCCTTTACCCTTGGTCCCTGCCCTACGTATCACCTATGCTGATCACATTGAGCTTTCCAGGGGAACTAACTGGTGGGAAATTTGTTACATTCTTTGCACAACCACTCATGCTGTAACTGTGAATGTTGTACTGCTCATCAGTCAGTGACAGAGTCACTACTATTCAAATCACCTTCATTTGGTTTGTTATTTGTGCCTAGCCAATCTTTCCCTCTTTTAAAAAGTGGAATTGTTTTTGGTTTCTACCAGGTACTCCAAGTGACAAAATTGGTATTTACATGTTTTTCTTAGCTCTGAAATAAGAAAGGTTTCTGAAATATATTTGTGGTGGATTTTCTCCTCCTTGATATTGTTAAATGTTTTTCCCCAGTCAATAATAGTTTAGGATGGTCATTGAGTTTGAACCAAGCTTTTATTTATTTATTTTCACTAGAACAGTTTTGTGAGGTAGTCATGTCCTGGGGCTATCATTATATTCTCTGTTAGACTTTGCAGAACTAATTTCTGTTTGAAGTATGGGAATAATGCTATTATTGTAGGCCATCCATGTTAAAGATTAATATATACTTGTGGAATGGTCGGGAAATATCTAATTAGGGCATATATTTTTAAGAGCTGCACAGTGTTTATGGGCACATTGGTATCCTTCTCCCCCAAAGGCATTTGACTTTTAAAAGAACTAGGGGAAAGAATTTTCTTTCTAAAAGAAGTTAATCACAAAATGCTTGCTTATTGAAACATAGAGCATTAGAACTGACAGGAAACTCTGAGATCATCTAAAGTACAAACCTCTAATTTACTGAGGAGAAAAATGTGGCCAAGAGAGATCATGGAACTTACCTAAGGTCACAGAGACATCAGTAGAACCAAAAACAGAACCCAGGTCTTTGGACTTTCACAAGTATTATGATGCTTAAAAACAAATTAGTAGATGCTGAAAAAAGAAAATGTATAGGTCAAAGCTTTGTTGCATTAAAAAAAAATTTCTTTTTTTGAGATATCTGTATCATTCCTCTAGGTCCTTGACATCTTGTCTTTCAAGGTTCCTCATTTTTCTGTAACTTTTCTCCTTTTCTTAAATATCTCCTCTTTTTTTTTTCTTTCCCTTTCTTCAATTCCAAGCTGGAAGTTTTCTCCATCAAATGTAGGGCTTGTATGAAATTTATTCTATGTCCTGCATGACCTGGGTAAAGCAAAATGTCACTATGAGCAACAAGAAGCTTTTCCTTGCTGGTTGTTGTAATCAATACCACAACTTGATCTTCAGTCACTGAGTGAATAGGCTGATTTGGTAGAGTTACCCAACTACTAGCTTCCTCTCTTTTTAATCAGTTTGGGTTGACACTCTTCTGGGCATATGATTCTGTTGACCACCCCTCCTTTTGGATACTTTCTTCCCTTGGCTTCTCTGATGTGACTCTTCTGGTGTTTGCTTGTTTATTTTTTTAATATAGGTATTGCTCCTTTTCAGTTTCATATGCTGGATCTTTAGTCATATTCTACCTTCTAAGCTTCCAAGGCTCTGTCCTGGTCTCTTTTCTCTTCTCTCTCAATACTCTCTCCCTTAGTGACCTCATAAATTTTCAAAGTTTAATTATCATCTCACCACAGGTAACTTTCAGAACTATTTATTCTGTCCTAATCTCTTTCCTAAACTAGCACTGCTTCAATACACATCTCCAAAATAGTAATAGCTACCATTTAAATAGCACTTTAAGGTTTGCAAAGTGATTTATACATATTATTCCATTTTATCCTCACAACAACCCTGGGATGTTGGTGCTATTATTAGCCTCATTTTACAGATAAGGAAACTGAGACAAAAGTCAAGTGACTTGCCCAGGGTCACACACCTAGTAAGTGTCTGAGGCTGAATTTGAATTTAGTTCTTCCTGACCCTAGGCTCAGTGGTCTATCTACTACGCCACCTGGCTACCTAGATGTCTTACTGGAAATGATCATCTTTCACCTTAAATAGGCCTCTCCTTCCAATTTTCCTATTTCTGCTGAGGGCACCACCATCTTGGTCACTCAAGTTTATAATTTCAGAGTTTAGTCCAGGCCCTCATTCCTCATACCTGGATTGCTGCGCAGCCTCCCTGCTTCCTGTCTATGCCCTTTTCAATCCATTCTTCAAACAGGTGCTAAAATAGCATTCCTAAGACATATAGGTCTGACCATGCAATAATCCTGCTGGAAAACTTTCAGTGGCCTGATGTTTAAAGCTCTCCACAATCTAACTTCCAGCTACCTTTCTTTTTCCTTAAAATTTTTTTTATTGATGCTCTTTTCTTTTATATCTACGTGTGTTCAGTCATTTCAGTTCTGTCTGACTCTTTGTAACCCTCTTTTGGGGGGTTTTCTTGGCAAAGATACTGAAGTGGTTTACCATTTCCTTCTCCAGGATATTTTACAGATGAGGAAACTGAGGCAAACAGGGTTAAGTGACTTGCCCAGAGTCACACAGATAGTAAGTGTTTGAGGCCAGATTTGAACTCAGGAAGAGTCTTCCTGACTTCAGGCCCAGCACTCTAATCACTTCGCCACCTAGCTATCTCAAAATTTATACAAAGTGCTTTTTTCCCCCATAAGAAGTAGCTGCATTGACTTAAAAACCATTTTTCTATAGAACACAATTACATAGTGCAGTTTTATACCAAAGTAGTAGAAAAGTACTGAACTTGAGAGTTAAAAGATCTGGATTCAATCATTTTACTAGCTGTGTTATTTGTTCAATTCCCTTCCCTGAGTTTTGGCTTCCTTAACATGGAGGATATGTTTCCACAGCTCACCTTATAGCACCACTTTGAAGATCAAACAAGATAATGTAAATGAAAGCTCTTTGAAATTGCAAAGCACTATATACACCACCACCTCCACCACCACCACCATCATCAATTAAGCACTTACTATGAAAGAACACCTAGAGTGCTTTAAAATTTTCAAAGCACTGTACATGGTATCTCATTTGATCCTATATGCCAGGCACTATTTTAAAAGCTTTGCACTGAGGATGAAAAAAAATAAAGACCAAACCAATTCCTGACCTCAAGGAGCTCACATTCTAATGGGAGAAACAACATACAAATGGCTATGTACATACAAGATATAAACAATGTAAATATAATGTAACCTAGGAGTGAAGGAACTAGCAGCGACAGGAACTGAGAAGGGTCTCTAGCAGCTGGTGGGATTTGAGCTAAGTCTTGAAAGAAATCAGGAAAGCCAAGAGGCAGAGGTAAGGCTGGAGAGTATTCAGACAGTTAAAGGACGACCAGTAGACAAGAGTGTTATGATACACTAGAAAAGAATATCCAGAAGAGAGTGATTGACGCTGTCAAAAGTTGCAAAGCTTGAACATATTACCTTGTCAGACTTACAGATAGGATAAGAATTTATGAATAAACAAGAGATAGAGACCATTGTGAGATGTAAAATAGGTAGTTTTGATTACATTAATTAAAAAGGTTTTGTGCAAATAAAACCAATGCAGCCAAGGTTAGAAGGAAAGCAGAAAATTAGGAAAAACTTTAAAAGACAGTTTCTCAGATAAAAGTCTCATATCTCAAATATATCACATTTATAAGAATAAAAGTCATTCCCCAATTGATAAATGGTCAAAGGATATGAATAGGTAGTTTTTGAATGAAGAAATCAAAGATGTATATAATCACATAAAAATTCTCTAAATCATTATTGATTAGGGAAATTCAAATTAAAATAACTTTGAGGCATCTCACACCTATCAGATTGGCTAAAATGGCACAAGGGGAAAATAACAAATGTTGGAGGGGATGTGGAAAAATTGGGACACTAATACCCTGTTGGTGGAACTGTGAACTCATCTAATCATTTAAAAAAATTTTAAATAGTATTTTATTTTTTCCCAAGTATATGTCAAGACAATTTTTAGCATTCATTTTTAAAGATTTTGAAATTCAGATTCCCACTCCCCATCCTAAAATGGTAGACAATTTGATATAGGTTAAATATATGCAATTATATAAAACATCTTTCCATATTAGTCAGAGTTGTGAAAGCAGAAACCGATCAAAAGGAAAAAAAATCATGAAAAAAATAAAGTGAAAAAGGCATCCTTTGATCTGCATTCAGAGGCCATCAGTTCTTTTCTGGATGTGGATAGCATTTTCCATCATGGATCCTTTGTTCCTGTACTGGATTGTTGTGTTACTGAGAAGAGCTAAATCATTAATAGCTGATCATCACCTGATCAGCTGATATTGTGTACAATGTTTTCCTGGTTCTGCTCATTTCACTTTGCATCAGTTCATACAAGTCTTTCCAGGTTTTTCTGAAATCTTCTTGCTCATTATTTCTTATTGTACAATGTATTCATATATCACAACTTGTTCAGTCATTCCCCAATTGATGGGTATCCCTTCAATTTCCAATATTTTGCTACCATGAAAAGGGCTGCTATAAATATTTTTGTACATGCAGGTCCTTTACCCTTTTTATGATCTCTTTGGGATCCAGATTTAGTAGTGGTATTGCTGGATCAAAGGGTATGCACAGTTTGGTTGCCCTTTGGGCATAATTCCAAACTGCTCTCCAGAATGGCTGAGATCCAACCATTTTCGAGAGCAATTTGAAATCATACCCAAAGAGTTATAAAACTGTGTATACCCTTTGACTTACTGCTATTAGGTCTATTTCCCAAGGTGATTGGGAAAAAGTAAAAGAACCTATATGTTCTAAAATATTTATAGCAGCTCTCTTTGTGGTGACAAAGAACTAGAAATTGAGGGGATGCACATCAATTGGGGAATGGCTACTGTGCTGTAAGAAATGATGAGCAGGTTGATTTTAGAAAAAAACATGGAAATACCTGCATTAAATAATGAAGAATGAAATGAGCAGAGAATTCTGTATACAGTAGCAGCAATATTGTTTGAAGAATAACTAAGCTATTCTGAGTATTATAAATATTCAAATCAACTAGAAAGGACCTATGAAGGAACCTATGAAAGGACCACCTCCAGAGAGAAAACTGATAAACAGACATATGAATAGTGTGGCTTTACATATAGATGTATCTCTGTCAAATGGTGGTCTTCTTGAGTCGGGGTGAAGAGGAAAGAAGGGAGAGAGGGAAGGAGGGAGACCTTAACTTAAAATCCAACAAAAAATTAATTTAATTTAAAAAGAAAGGCTAGGTCCACACTGGTAAGACAAAGCGAAAAGCTGATCCAAATGCTCCTACCATCTCCTGATAGCGAGGTCACAGACTCAAGAGGCAAAGGAGACAGATAATATAAGACATGTCCAGTTCAGGAATTTGTTTTGCTTAATTATGCATACTTGTTACAAGGGTTTTTTTTCCTTTTCCCCCAACTAAATGCTAGTTGACTGACAATGGAGGGTGTGAGTGTGGAAGTGAAAGAAAGTAGAGGCTTGTTAATTGAAAATTTAAACAATATAGGAGAAAAACTGACATAACCAACTTGAAATTTCTTTCAAAAAATAAAAATTTGCTTCTGCCTGAAAAAAAGTTGCAAAGCTCAAGAAAAAAGAGGATTAAGAAAAGGCCATTATATTTTACAATTAAGACATCATTGGTAACTTTGGAGAGAATAGTATCAGTTGAATGGTGAGATTAAAAGCTGGACTTCAGAGAATCTAGAAGAGAGTGAGAGGAGATTGTAGACAGGCTTCTTGGCCACAAAATGGAGGAGGAATTTTGGACAATAGCAATGGTAGAATCTAGTGAGGGTTTTTTAAAGATGGGGGAGAGATGGTCATGTTTGTAGGTAGAAGGGAAGCAACCAGATGGTAAAGAGAAATTGAGGCTTTGTGAGAGAAAGGGTGATACAGAGAGTAATCTGCTGGAGAAAGTGGGATCATTTGTATGTGTTTGCCTTGAGGAGAAGCACCATCTCATTACATGAGACAAGTAAAGGAGAAGATAGTGGGGAAAGGCATCTAAGTGATGTGAAACGAGAGGAGGGAAGAAGAGAAAACTCTTAGAAAATGACTTCAATTTTTTTCAGTAAAGTATGACACAAGGGTGAGGGAGTAGGTGTCATGGAAGGCTTAAAGAGAGATGAAAAGGTTTGAAATAGGGATTCTCATGAGTGGGATATGTTGAATCAACTAGGAAGATGTAAAAGGATTGCCTTGCTGCAGTGAGGACTCAGTTACTCTTGTTATTAACATATTATTATTATTGATGATAATGAAATATAATAAAGTGAGGATCAGGAATTAATCTAAGAATATAAGCCTCATGTCTCTTTGAAAGACATTTTATATACCTTAAAGTACCATATAAATATCAACAATTATTTAGTCCAATTAGCGATATTAAAACATACTTTAGCATAATCCAGGGTATCCCAAAAGTCTTAGTATAGTTTTAAGCCACTAAAACTTAGTGTATATTGCTTGAGCTATTCTTTGCTCTTTAAATCTTGGCATTTTTCAACCACATTAAAATTGATAATTTTGAGTTCACATACAAACATACAAAATGTTATTTGTTTTATATTCACTTTCTAATTATTAACCATTGTTTAATTTATCTAGCTAAAACTGTTCATTATTGGAAGTTGAAAGACAGAAAATAAAATAACTGTGAAAGAAAAATATGTAATTGTTTAGAGGTTAAAACAATATTGCCTATAAGAGTTTGTTGAAAGAACTAGGGTTGTTTAGCCCAGAGAAAGAAAGACTTTAAATATTTGATAAGCTGTTATGGGGAAGAGAGATAAGACTTGTCTTACTTAGGCCCAGAGGTCTGAATCAAGGAGCAAAGAGTGGAGATTTCAGAGAGACAGAATCAGCCTTAATGTAAGGAAAAAATTTCCTAACACTTAGAGTTAACAAAAAATGGAATGTGCTTTCTTAGGCAATAATGGAGGCAGGAAGGTGGTGCAGGAAGATTAGAGCATTGGACTTGAAGTCCAAAAGACCTGTGTTAAAATTTGCCTTCAGACACATATTAGTTGTGTGACCCTGTACTAGTCTTTTAACATCTCTCTGCCTGTTTTCTCCTCTGTAAAATGGGTATAATAGCACCTAGTATGGATCCATTCCTTGCCACTTGTGTTAATTTTGGACTGACAATCAACACCAAGAAAATAGGTTCTCCACCAGCCAGCACCACACCATCCATAGGTGAAAGCATTGGTTACAGCAAGTGGAGAAATTCTGAATGCTGTGGTAAGTTCACTTACCTTGGCAGTATGCTTTCTAGAGATGTCCCCATAGATGATGAGATTGGCACATCAATTGCCAGAGCTAGCTCAGCATTTGGGAGGCTCCAAAAGAAAAGAGAGAGAAGAGGAATTAGGCTGTCTACCAAACTGAAGGCCTACATAGCCATTGTGCTGATTTCATTGTTGTATGACTGTGAAACTTGGACAGTCTACTAGTACCACACCAGAAGACTGAAGTGCTTCCATTTGTTTTAGGAAGATTCTGAAGATTATCTGGCAAGATAAGGGACTGGACACTGAGGTCCTCTCTTGAGGTGAACTGCCAAGCATTCATACTATACTGCAGAGAGCATAACTTTGATGGACTGGTCCTATAGCCTGAGTGCCAAACATTTGTTTACCTAAGACAATTTTACAGAGAATTCACATGAGGCAAGTGGCTCACATGAAGGTCAGAAGAAGTGGTACGGTGATACTATCAAAGTCTTGCTGAAGAACTTTAGTATTGATTATTAGACATAGGAGATCTTGGCACAGGACCACCCAGCATGGCATGCACACATCAAAGAAGGTGCTGTGCTCTGTAAGCAAAACAGAATTGCAGTAGCTCAAATAAAATGTAAGATGAGCAAATTTAGAGACATGTCCACTCCAAACATTCATATAGACTAGTTGTGCTTGACCTGTAGTAGATCCTTCTGATCTCATATTGGACTGTTTAGCCACAGTCAAACACATTGTACCTTGACTCCAACATTGTGATGTCATTGGTTCTCTTTGAGTAGGAAGGTTGAATAACAACAGCTCCCAGGGTTGTTGAGAGGATCAAATGAAATAAAATACTTGTAAAAAGCTTTGCAAACCATAAAGTGCTATATAAATGCTAGCTATTATTATTATCTGTGGAAGTCTAAAATGGAAGCTTGGATGACCACTGCTCATTTGTTCGTTGTTTTGTTCATGGTTGGTCTTTTGTTTTCAAAGAGGACCAGTAAGGCTCTGGTAGGGAGGAATTATTAGTTGTACTGTTTAACCTTTGAAGTCTTTCTATTTTGAAATTCTATGATTTCAGTTGCATTTTATGTAACAAATTTAAGATTAAAATGATTTGCTTGTAGTTTCAAAGTGACAATGAGAAATAACACAAAAATAGGGAAAAGAGCAGAGGTAATTTTTATTGACTCTAACAGCTGTAAATACAAATGTTATTGAATTGTATTATTCTGGAGCATCCTTCCATTAGAAATACTATAGAAAACAAAGCATAACCCCAATAGTAATCAACAAATATTGACAGTACCCAGA
Organism: Vombatus ursinus; assembly: GCF_900497805.2. Classification (NCBI taxonomy): domain Eukaryota; kingdom Metazoa; phylum Chordata; class Mammalia; order Diprotodontia; family Vombatidae; genus Vombatus; species Vombatus ursinus. Next base: position 13,578,965 of record NW_020955033.1, read on the forward strand.
ATGAGCTAAAGATGTTTTTAATTTTGATTAATGGGTCAGATTTTTATCATCTAGTGAATGTCATACTGTACTGGAGACATATTATACTTTTGGAGGTGTATTGGCTCTTTCAGGTCTTTAGGGAATGTTTAATGAATGTGAACAATGAGTTTTGCATAGTAATCTTCCACTAGTCTGAAGAAGTTGGTGTGCTATGCAGCTGCCCAACTTTACCTTGGGGATATCATTGATACCTTGTTAGTATCTTGCCCATTATACTTAATGCAAACAATACATTTCTTTGAGGACGAGCAAGGACTGTCTGTTTTTGTAGGTGTATCCCTAGCACCTGGCACAATGCATGGAATATGGCAAGTGTTTAATAAATGCTTGTTGACTGAATATGTTTTTTATATTTCTTCATGAATCAGATTAGCCTTTTGCCAGAATTTATTTTTGTTAACCTGGTTTCTTTTGGGGCAAGAGCATACGCCCATGAGAACCAAGCAAATTTTGGATCTGTCTTCTTGCCAGGAGCTGGTCTGATAGACCTGGTAACAAATAAAAGACAGGTGAGAAATATTAGGGTCTTAACTGGTAGAGATAGCAAATGTCAACTAGAACAGGTAAAGTACTGACACCCTCCTCCCTCCAGGAGATCCATTAACTGGGCCCCTTTCTCAAGGAATTATCTCTTGACACTTTAAACAACCTGCTCTGTTTCAACCTTTCCATTCCTAGGAAATATCTTGGAATTCTCTTTCCCTATTTTCCACAGTAGTGGCTATAGACAGCAAGCAATTTCTCAATAGTACTTTATCATCTGATTTAGATTATGTTGGAAAAGTGTGCAAGATGTATGGTGTGACTCTATTTAGGGCTAGCCCTTTGGTAACCAGTCTGAAGAGGTTTAAAAATATATATTTTAAAATAGAAAACTATCTTCAACATCATCTATTATTAAAAATAATTGGTATAGTAATTAGACTAGTGATTTCTTTGTTATAAAGAACTCCTGGATGGAGAAGGACCCTGCTTCAATGCATATACACCTTCTCTGCAACTTCCAGTCTTTTTTTTTTTTTAACTGGAGTGCAATAAAATTCGTTGATTGCCTATGTCCAGGGCACAATCCCCATCATCCAAGGGCTTATGCTCTGGTGGGAGAGATGAAACATAAATACACGAAAAGTTAACTTAATAATTTTTTAAAAAGCCTTAAACTTGTATAATTCTAGACAAGAAACTGAATAACTCAGCAGGTACTGGGGCTTTGTACATCACTGTTTTTGACTGAAGAAAGTCTTTTGACAAGTTGGCGTCTAGAGTAAGTCCTTCAAAGTTTTGAGAGGGACTCAAAACCATGACATATAAGGATACATTAAAGGAATGAGGGATGTCTACTCCAGACAAGAGAAAACTTGTCCTTCTTTACTCTAGAAAGCAGAACCAGAAGCAGCAGGCAGAAACGCAGAGCTATGTTGCCAGTTCTGCTTTCAGGCTGCTACCTCTACTCTTCTTGTCTCCAACTGGGTTGCAACTTCTAGTCTTCAAGAGTTTCCTGGGGCAATGAGAGGATAAGTAACTTCTCCAGGGTTGCACAGCCAGGAACTGTTGGGTGCATGTGAGAGATTGTCTGATGTTGGCTACGTGCCATGTGGGGGTTGTGGCAAGATGGGGCAGGGACAGGTGTGAGGGATTGTCTGATGTTGGCTACGTGCCACGTGGGGGTTGTGGCAAGGAGGGGCTAGGAAGGTATATGGGGGGGGTAGGGATCGGAGCGCTCGCTGGCTCCTGCTCTTGCTTTCCTGCTTGGCCTTGCTGTGATGGTCTCTGAGTAAAGTTCGAGTGCTTGCACCTCCTGATCAGCTCATCTCTATGTTTATCCGAGTGGGCTCCGAAGACTGCTAGGTGTGACCCTGGCAGCCTGCTCCTGTTAGGAGGAGAATGCACGGTGCGGCCGGCACAGGTGCAGGACTTGAATTCAGGTCTTCCTAGCTCCAATCCCAGATCTTCATCTACTATGTCACATTGCCTACTGTCTCCAATGAGTTAACTATTGCATAACTGAATTGAATAGAAAGATTGCACAATGTGAAGGAATAAGTAGAGTTTGCAAAGAGCCACAAAAATATTTTTTAGCTTGGTCTGACGCATTTCCTCTTTCTAGTTAATCCCTGTAGCAATACCTGGACTTATTATGCTCCAGAGTATGTAGAAGAAATCATCTAGTTCAATGCACCCACTCTACAGGAGAGGAAATTGAGATCCATAGAGAGGAGATTGAGATCCTGAGTGACTTGTCTAAAGTCAAACAAATAGTCACAGCTCAATTCAAACACACTTTAGACCCCAAATCTAATTACTTTTCTGTTATATCATGTTGTTTCTCACAAATAGCTGGTATTTAATAAATGTTTATTAAAGCTATGTTCCAGGTGATGTGTTAATTGTTAGAGGGATATGCGAAGTTTAAGTGAACCTTACAGTCTAACAGGTAGATAAATAGATGAGACCTAAATTTCTAGAGCACTAAACTCAGAGTCAGAAAGTCCTGAGTTCAAATCCAGCCTCAGGCATTTACTAGCTGTGTGACTTTAGATATTTCATTTAACCTCTTTGTGCCTTAGTTTTCTTACTTGTAAAATGGGGATAATAATAGCACCTACATCCCAGAGTTGTTGTGAGGATCAAAAGACAATATTTGTAAAAAGCTTTCACTTGACCCTGTTTGCCTCACTTTCCTCATCTGTAAAATGAGCTGAAGAAGGAAATGACAAATCACTCCAGTATCTCTGCCAAGAAAACCCCAAATGGTGTCACATAGAGTTGGATATGACTGAAAAAATAACTGAACAACAATAAAGAATTTCAACAAGCAGGGGATAGGAGGCTCTTAGTGCTGAGATTAACTTAAATATAATATCAAGAGCTCTGTCTATGAGTTTAAAGAAGTCTTATTCAATCTTATCATTATCCAGATTATTATCTCAGAGAGGTTTATATTCCTGGAACTAAGAAAACAGGGCTTTCCTGAATTAACTCTTTCCTCTCACTCAGAAGTGAAGCATGAAGTCATGAGTTCATATACAGACTTGTCATAAGACATGAGTTCATATACAGACTTGTATACTTATTAGCTGAACTAGGTAAGTTCACTGTCCCCATCTACAAAATGGGGAAAATTACAGCACCTACCTCCTAGGACTTTTGTGAGGATAAAATGGAATATTTGTAAAGTGTTTTGCAAACCTTAGAGCAGCTATATAATGCTGGTTACTATTAAGTGCAACTACCTCTTTTCTAGCTCAGTCATGGAAGGAAGAAATTGTCTTTAAGGGCAGCAGGGATCATCTCATCCAATTTTGGTCCTCTAAACTCAAAGCTCATTGGTCCTAGTCTTTCTTGCTCTATCTCATCTGAGTTGTAGCTACAAGTCAATTCTTTCAGAGACTGTGAAAAGGATATCAGAATAGGTATAAATCTCATGCTAAGAGCTTGACTCTGTAAAATCTACATGGCCTGAAGAGGGAGGCTATCTAATTTTCCACCTAGCATCATAGCTTCTTCCTCCTTTATCCCTTTCCCAGGACAATGTCAATCATTTCACAAAGAGACTTCCAGGATTCTCTGTTTCAAAATATCCTTTGCTGTGTTCCCTGGGGTTGGTATACATTGCTACATTTTAATATCACATTTATTTCTGCATGTAACTCTTTTCTCCTTCCCTACCTACACTGCCATTTACTTGAAATAAAGATTGAAAAAATGAAAGAATAATAAAGAAGTCAATAAAACCAACCAGACTTTATCTGATATTTATATCTGAATTTTTTTTTGAGAAAAGAATTGGTAAGAGTTGGCCATGGCAAACACCTACTAGCATCATTAAAATATGAAATTGATTATATTTTAATCAACAGTGGGGGAAAATTATCTCATTATTGGTGTGGAAGTCATTCCTGAATCAGATGACTGATTTTTAAGAGCAATGATAAAAATTAGTGTAAAATAAGAAGGATAATAATAGAAAAATAGATATAGCATGCAATTGAAAAAGCTCAATCCTGATCTATTTAAATATCTAGTTTTTCCCTCCAGTCCATCTTGCCATAGGCCTAGCCCTGCTGATCTACTTCTCCCCACCTGGACTAAGAACCTGGAGCTGGGACCTGAAAGTAATGGAATACCATTGTGCTATATGAAATGATGAGCAAGTAGACCAGAAAAACCTGGAATGACTTATATGAACTGATGCTGAGTAAAGTGAGCAGAACCAGGAGAACATTGTACACAGTAACAGCCACATTGTGGGATGCCTAATTTTGATAGACTTAGCTCTTCTCAGCAATGCAAGAATCTAAGACATCTCCAAAAGTCCCATGATGGAAAATACTATTCACATTCAGAGAAAGAACTATGGAGTTTGAATGCAGATCGAAGCATACTATTTACTCTTTGTTTTCTTCTGTTTTTTTTCTTCTTTCTTTTGGTTCTTCCTGTTGTTTCTAATTCTTATTTCCACATTAGTCATGTTATAAAGATGTTTAATAGGAATGTATATGTATAGCCTATATCAGATTTTGTGCCATCTTGGGGAGGGAGGTGGGGAGGAAAGGGGAGAAAATTTAAAACTCTAAAGCTTATGGAAGTGAATGTTGTAAACTAAAAATAAATTAATTAATTACAAAAAAAGAACAACAAAGCACCAGGGGAAAAAAAGGACATAGGCTCTTTGATATCAGAGGCTGTCACTTAAAAAAAAATACACCTCAAGTGTTTAGCTTAATACCTGCCACCAAGTAAACACATAATGATTTTCATTTGTTGACAATGAAACATGGGTAATGGATGGTAGAAATAACATTGACACTTCTTGGGATAATTCAGGAGCTTAACCAGTATAAATTACCTGTTAAAACAGAGAAAAATAGCCTAAAAATTTCCTTGTTTGTAAATTGTTATGAAAAAGGATGATCAAATATTATGAGCAGCATTATACTATAATAAATCAATCACTAGTTATTAAGCATTTACTATATGCTTAACATAGAATATACTAGGCTGAATGCTGGGAATAAAAAAAAAAAGGTAAAACAGCCCTTGCTCTCAAGGAACCTATATTCTGATGGGGAACACAGCATATATGTCAGAACATATAAGATAAATTAAGATTAGATGGGAGGTAACCTTACTGAGGGGCAGCTAGGAGGCACAGTGGATAGAGCACCAGGCCTGGAGTCAGGAAACCCATTTTCCTGAGTTCATATCCAGTCTCAGACATTTACTAGCTGTGTGATCTTAGGCAAGTCACTTAACCTTGATTGTCTCAGTTTCTTCATCTGTAAAATGAACTGGAGAAGGAAATGACAAGCCACTGTAACATCTCTGCCAAGAAAACCCCAAATGGGTCATGACATGTCAGACGCGGCTGAAAAATGACTGAACAACAACAAAAAACCTTATTGAGGAAGGGCCTAGTTTCTTAAGCTCTTTGAAGGCAGAGACTTTCTGTTTGTGGTTGTATTCCCAGGACTTAACACAGTGCCAGGTACACAGTAAGTGCTTAATAAAATTTGTTGACTGAGTAAGAGGACCAAGAAACAACTCTTGGAGGAAGTGGCCCTTGAACTGAGTCTTATAGAAAGGCAGAGATTCAAAGAGTTAGAGGCTAGAATCAAAAGCATTCCATGAATTGGAAATAACCTCTGCAAAGGTTAGAAAATATAAGCAATGGAATATTGTGCGTGAGGAACATAAAGTAGGCTGGTGTAGGAAGCAGAATATAAGAAGATTGGAAATGGAAGAAGAGGGGACTTGTGAAGAACATTAAATGCCAAATGACTTTACATTTTATCTTAACAGACAACTTAAGTAGACAACTAGTTTACTGATGGAGGGTGGGGGGTGGTGGTGGTGGTGGTGGTGAGGTAGTCAGATCTATACTTTAGGAAAATCACTTAAGCATCTGAGTAAAGGGTGGATTGGAATGGGGAAAGACTTGAGGCAGGAAGGCCAACCAGGAGTTATTGCAGTAGTTTAAGCATGAAGTGATGAGGTCTTGAACTAGGTTGGTGCCAATGTGGGTGGAAAGAGTGAGAAGTATATGTGAGATGTAGAGAAAGAAACCACTAGATTTGGCAATACATAGGATATGTAGGACAAATAAGAGTGAGAAGTTGAGGATGACCCTGTGGTTGTAGGCCTGGGTGACTGGAAGGATAGTGGTGCCCTTGACAATAATAGGTAAGTTCAGAGGATTTTGAGGGCCATTATGAGTTCTGCTTTGGGTATGTTGAGTTTTAGATATTCAGTTTGAAATGTCTAACTGGAACTTGGAGATGCATAATTGGAGTTAGGAGAGAGACTAGGGCTGGATAAATAGATCTGTAAATCTTCTGCACAGAAATGGTCATTGAAGCCCTGGGAGCTGATGATATCACCAAGTGAAAGAATATATATAGAAAAGGTAAAAGGACCCAGGACAGAACCTTGGGAGATTATTATTGGATGTGACATGGTTAAAGATCCAGCAAAAGATACTGAGAAGGGTAGGAGGAGAACCAGGAGAGAGCAGTCACAAAAACCAAGAGAGGAGAGATTATTCAAGAAGAGAAGGTAGTCAACAACATCAAAGGGACCAAGAGGTCAAGAAGGATGAGTGTAAAGAAAAGATTGTATTTGTCAATTAAGAAATTATTGACTAGTTTGGAGGGAAGAATTTCTGTTGAGTGACAAAGTCAGAAGCTAGATTGTAGAGGGTTTAGAAGAAAGAGAGAGGATGGAAAAAGACATTGATTATAAATAGCTTTTTAAAGTTTAGCTGAGAAGAGGAAGAGAGATAGAGGAAGATAGCTGGTGATCATGGTAGGATCTAATGAGAAGTTTTCAAGGATGGGAGAGCCTTGGGTATGTTTTTATGCAGCTGGGAAGGAGACTGTTGATAGGGGGATATTGAATATTAAAGAGAGGGAATGGGGATGATATTGTGGACAATCTGCTAGAGGAGATTAGAGGATGGAATCAAAAGTACATGGTAGGGGAGGATTGGTCTTGGTAAGGAAAAGGGTCATATTATAAGCAACTGGAGTCAAGGAGCAGATAGTGTGTGGGTGAGGTGTTTGAGTGATATGAAGAGGAGGGGAGAGGGTGAATAGACATTTTTTTCAGTAAAGAATGAGGCAAGGTCCTCAACAGAAAGATAGGTTGGAGAGAGCAGTGAGTCAGGCTTAAGGAGAGAAGAAATGGTTTGTGACAGCTGATGTGGGATAGGGAATCAATAATGTAGGAGAGTAGGATTGCCTCACCTGTAGCGAGGGCCCACTTGAGATTAGGTAACATGAATTTATAGTGGACCCAATAATGAAGCTTTCAGGATTTCCTCCAGTTCTGTTCAGCAGCATGTGAATAGGAACAAAAGAGACAGATAGTGGGAGTCATTCAGGGTTGGGATTTGGCAAGACATGATCATACTTAGGATGGGGGAAAAAAAGATTCAAGAGAAGAGGATGATGTAGAATTGATCAAGGGCGATGATCTGGGATAGCACTGAGGGGTTGGAGGTAATGGTGAGGACAAACAGTAGGTTTAGGAGGAGTAAAACATAGGATAAGATGGAAAGAAAAGATTATTATCAGATAAAGGAAAATGAAAATTCTTGAAAATGGAAGCAAAATATTTGTGGGCTATGGCAAGATTAAGGGTATGGTCATCCTTGTATATAGCCGAGGTGTCATAAAGGAATAGGTCATGGGAGTTGATTAAGGAACTGAGAAATTAGGGTATTTGAAGAAACATCTACCTGTATATTGGAGTCATGTAAAATAAAGTGAGAAAGGAGGGAGAATGTCCTGGTATATTGGTGACTGACAACTATTAGAACTCGTCCTGGGGGGTGAATTTTATTTGAATGAAATTCAAAGGAGGAGAGATTGTTGAGTAATGGATAGTAAGGGGAGTGTTTATTAGTGGGAATGGGGAGCAAGGAATATTTTATCTCTACCACTGTAACCAGTGAATTAAGAACATGAAGTTGAAACCAGTACTGGACGGGGTGTCAAGGGAAGCAATCAGTGTTATATGGAGGGAGACACAGTGAGTAGCAAAAGATGTAAGGAGTGATAGAAGAAGTTTGAGATTAAAGCAAGTTTGTTAAATTATGGAGTAATCCTTCCAGAGGGTGCCAAGTACAGGTAGAGCTGGAGTTGCAGGAAGAGGTAGGTTGAGGGGGATGTGGCTGAAGGAGTAGACAATTGGGATTAGAGAGGGTGTTTGTTCTTCAGTAGCCAGGGGCTATTAAAGGCATGAAGAGTGAAAGAGGGTGAAGAACAAGTTTAGGCAGAGTAACAGTGCCAACCACTGATAAAGACAGATGACCAGAAGGTTCAAGTTAAATGATTTCCGTTAGCACAGTGATCAAATGTTTGATAGGATGTGTTGTAGTAAATTGTGGTACCAGCCTCATTGGTCTACTCTATAAGCCTAGGGAAGGAAGGAGATAGAAGGTGTTTACTACTAATCTGGAAGCTCCCTGGGTGCAGTGACTGCTTGAGTTTTCATTAAGCAGAGAGTGTAGGATAAAAACCAGTTTAAAGAAAGTTTGGTCAGATACCTAACAATACCTAACTAAGCAAAGCTATTCAGAGGGCATTTAAGGATGAAAATGGAAGGATAATAAACAGGAGAAAAATGGAAAAGGTCTGCAAAATTTTTTTAATAGCAAACTTTTTGACACCAAGGATGAAAAGCCCCCATACTTCATGCTCTAACATCACAGGCTTTGATAAAAAGATATGGAAATAGCACTAAAGAAGAGAGAAGCTGGATTAGACTAAGTGTACTAGTCTAAGAAGAGGTCAGTGCTGGAGGTGCACAACTATAAGGATGCTAAGGTATCATTCACAAGGTATCTGAAGGAGGGAATAATACAAAGTTGTGGGGAAAAAATCTTAGATCTTACTACCAAAAAGTTGTAACTAAGAGAACATTAACAACTACCATTTTATGTTTACCATTTTACACATTTTATGTGATATTTTTCTGTGAATCATATCCACAAACATTGATTATATCCTTGAGGATATGCCAAAGGACATATTTTATCTTAATAGACAATAGGGAACCACTATAGTTTACTGATGGTGGTGGGTAGGTAGTAACATGAAAGTTTTGCAAATGTTATTCTATAGTAGACCACATTTTTACCAACATATAATTGATTGAAAAATGTTTATCTCACTGTGCTTATTTATTTGTTTTATTATATTATCTTTGATTTCTTCTGTGTAAGGGAACTAGCAGTGAGAAAACTCTTTTCACAGACTTTCATCGTTATTTGCTCTGCAATTTTGTCTAAAAGAATTGTCTGAGATGAAAAATTATGTGACTTGCCCTTGGTCATATAGTCAGAATATATCAGAGGCAGAAATTGAATCCACATATTCCTAATTCTGAGTTTGGCTCTCTAGTCACTAGCGCCACTATGCATTTGTGTTTATTGTCTGCTGAGGATAAAAAATGAGATTGGTTCAGTAGAGCATGCCATCTTAAAGGCTCTCTTCCAATGGAGGGTCTCCCATTAATACATTAAAATCATTAAAGATTCCTTGAAAGATCTAACCACAAAGATAACCTTGTTCGATCATAAATATCAAGTGAGGCATTAAACAGGGAAATGTATGCTGGCTTGCCAAAATATATTCATCATGGTGATGGGGAAAAGCCAGCAGAGTCCAAGCTGACAAGGTATCCCTGACATTTTTGTTTGTGGATGATATTGTACTGGTGATATCAAATACCAGAATTCTGTAGAGCCCCCTGGAAGAGATCTATAATCATTCAAAAGTGTTTGACTTGACCAACTACACAGAAAATGAAAGACAATTGGAAACCCTGAAGACTCCACTAGTATTCTCATGGTTTCACTCAAAGGCTGCATGCTCTAGCAGAAAGCTAGCCTCAAAAGCTGTGAAAGCCTGGGTTAAAGTCTTGCCTCTGACACATACTGGGTGTATGATCTTGGACAAGTCACTAAACTCAGTATTCTAGACCAGAGGTGTCAAACGAGTGGCCCACAGTAACTCTGGAGGGCAGTTCAAACCAGATTAAAATGTAATTGGAAAATACTTAACAAAATTAAAAATAGAATAAAACATAAATTACATTAATAAGTCAATATGCTGCCTGTAGGGATCTTCATGTAAGGTTTAGTGGCCCCATTTCTTTTTGAGTTTGATACCACTAGACAACTCTCTAAGATGATGGGTTTCAGAGAAGGTGCTGACCTGCATTAGTAGAAAGAATTTTCTCACCTGGGAGTTTTCTGTATCACTGAAATCAAGGTCCAGTCTCTGTCTATTCCCTATCATTTTCTTTACAGCGGTCTTAATTTTGAGAACAACATTTTTTTCCCAGCCAAAAACATCATTGTGTTTATAACAGAAATCAAAAGGAAGACTTCATTTGAGAAATTTATTTATAGTAAATTTCACTGGGATGCTCTGATTTCATTATTTAATGCCTGCATTTTAAAATTTTACTTAGTTACATTTAAAATATACATAATTGCTTTCCTATAAAGTTGGTTTTTCAATTGGATGTTTATTAAACACCTATTAAGGCACTAGCTAGGTTGAAACAAATATAAAAACGAAACAGTTATTGCTTTCAAAGAGCTTATATTCTACTGTTCAAAGGAGGCAGCAATAATTAACATATTCTTTTTAACTGGAGCTCAGACATCTATTCAGAATCATTTAAAAAGTATAAAATGGTAATTTAAGCGAAATCTAGCTGTATTTGGTCTTTTTTGTTAATAAATCACAGTTCTAGTCCTTATCTCCTATTTTATTTAATGAGTTAATACAGATCATATTTAAAATATCCATATATAAAAGAATCTCAAAGCCAGTTACAAAATATCTCATCTATTTTCACAACATGCCTTTAAATAATGATGGCATCATCCAGAGAGGTTAGGCAATTGAGTTAGATATTCATTCCACGGGGGTACAAAACAAACCTAAAAACGGACTTTAGTGAGTCTGTCTCGTGATCTACCCAAGAGACAACTCATGAAATTTGGTACTTTGGTGACAAAGTAAACAGATTGATTCCACAGAAGTGATATAGACTTCGAGGTTAAGGCACTGGCATCGATGTCCAAAAAGCTCCTGAGGAGACCAGAGAGTGAATGACAGTACAGGAGAAGGAGTGCTGGGCTGGGAATCAGAACTGGGTTCAGTTTGGATTCTACTTGTTTTGTGTGAACAAAGCAAGGCAGATCCTTTCTGGATCTAAGCTTCCTCATCTGGAAAATGAGGGCGTTGGACTAAGGACCCGAGGTCCCTTTCTAGGTCTAAATTTATGATCTCAAGTGTAACTTCAGTACCTTCCCAACCTCTGCACCTCTCGAAAAGATCCCATCAAAACAAAACCCACCGAAACAATAAAGCACAGCTTGAAACAATGTGATGTTCAGGGTTCCAGACTCGAGATTATCTCCCCTGCAACTATCAGGAAAGGGTGGCTTTTAAACAAAAAGCTGACAGACCTTTAAGTAGCTTAGAAACAATTAGAGGCTTTGCAAATTGAAAGAGTGCAGCACAGAAAGGCCTGCAGATGCACATGGATCTCTCCAGTGACGACTAAACTCAGTGCTACTGACCACTACAAAACTGTAACATCATCTTCAGACCGACCGGTGGACCAAACATCTGCAGCCCTGCTAAGTCTAGTGTTAATCTAAGGTGTGTACGTGGAGAATGGGAGCCGGGTTTAGTTTGAGCCAGGTTGCCCAGAAGCTCCTGCAGCAAACTGTCCACTCATCCATGGCATCACTTGCAACCCAGAGCCTTCTGCACCAGAATACCTTGATATACCCAAGACTCCACGCCTAGCTCCTTAAAGACCCGAAGGCAAGGCGGGGACAGCTCCTCCCACAGGCCCCAGGAGGGCTGACCGACCCCAAGGGCAGAGTGGGGCGGTGGCAGAGGCAGCTGGGCGGTGACGCACGAGGTGGACTCGGGTTCCTCCCCTCGGGCCCCCCTCCCTCCCGCGGCACAGACCAGAAACACGAATTGGGGGCGGAGGTTGAGAGGTATGGGGAGGGTTGAAGAAAGAGTTGGTGTGTCTGACTAATCAAAGGACTTTTTTTTTTTTTTGTGGCTGGACACAGGTACGAGATGTCACTGGCCACGGTGTTGGTGCCAGACCTTTGTTTTTCCGCAGTTACCAATGAGGAGCAAGTCCTCTCCTCCTCTCCCCTCCCATTTCTACTGAGTGGTGCGCTCGGCCCCGACCCCCAGCTCAGGATCCGACGCAAATGCACTGCAGAGAGTCGCGGAGGGGAGGGGGCACGTGGGAAGTCCCACTGGGAGCCGCGAGCGTCCGCTAGTCTTCCCCCTTTCCTCGTCCCCCTCCCCCGCCCCCGCCCCAGCCCGCTTGCCTCCCTCCTGCAGAGGCGTGGCTCAGGCACCGCCCAGTCACCTCGCACCCCGCCCTCTTTCCCTCCTGCGAGCAGGAGCTCCACTTCCCGCAGCCCCCGTCTCTCTGTCGTTTTCACGTCTCTCCCCCTACTTGCCAGCGCGCTGTGCGGGGGCGGCGCCGGGCCTTGCTGACTTACCCCGGGGCTGGGAAGTGGGGATGCTCCTGCTGCTGCTGCTGTCGCCCCTGGGGCCCGGACAGCACCTGGAAGAGGAGGAGGCGGCAGCGGCAGCTGCAGGACCACGAGCTCGTGCGCCAGTCCCGGGAGGGATTCTCCCCGCAGCCCCGCTGCTTTCCGGGCTTTTCCCGCTGTCACTCGGCTCTTGCTGCCGCCGCTGAGCGCCGGGGCCTCGCCAGGCATGAGGAGACGCAGCACGGGCCAGCCGAGACCTCCCGGGCCCCTAGGGACGCCCCCGGCCACGGAGCATCTCGCACGCCGGAGGCTACCAGGGCGCCTGCTTTAGTCTCGGTGATAAGAGAAAAACCAGCAGAAGAAGGAGATATTGCGGCGGCTGCAGAGGCTGCTGCTGAGGGAAGCCGGGATAACGCGGGGTGAGGGTGACTGTCCGATCTGGAGAGTCTCGTTCTCGGGAACTGGACGCCTTGTCCCCGATCCCGAGATGAGGGTGCGAGGCTGGAGCGTCTGAAGCGGTGGCGCCTTTGCCACCGCCGCTACGCAGGGTCGTGCTGCAATTTGGTGTTCCTTCTCCGCAGGCAGAGCTAAGCTGGGGCTCACAGCCTGCGCTTTACCCCGCACCGGCCTCCCGCTGCTGCCTTTTCCCACCTGCACTCCCGCCCCATACTCTGATTGATAGAAACACCCTCTACCCCCCAGTTACCCTCCTTTCCCCATCCACTCTAGCTTTCATCCCGTCCCCTTACTACCCCTTCCCCCCCGCCAAGTTCATTCATTCATTCATTCTATATCTACCCCTCACCCCAACCTCCGCGCTTCTTTTTCTCAAATCTCTGCTTCCACCCTCTCCCGACTTTGGCTTCCTCTCTGCAATTTGCGGGGTGGTTTAAACAGTTCATGGGAGTGTAAGGCCTGGACAGTGCCCTAGTGCTCGGGATCGTTGAACATCGAGCTCGGCTAGTTAAGAGGAGGAAGATGTCTCTGCTTAAGTGGTTGCTGCGGGTCTCCAATCGCTCTTTGCTCGCCTTCATCTTCTTCTTCTCCCTCTCGTCGTCTTGTTTGTACTTCATCTATGTGGCCCCAGGGATCGGTAAGCACTAAGGCATTCCTTTCCTTAGACCGGGAGTCATAAATCTCCACACACTCGCACCTAGCAAAATCCAGGAAATTACTTTCTTTAGAGAAGATAATTTAGTTATTACTAAGCTAAGGGGTCTTTAGGAAGTAGTTTACTTGAAACTTTATACCACTGGATATAGCATATTTCACATTTCTGTTGATTTGAAACTGACTAAAACAATTTCAAGTAAGTAAATTGAGGGTCATCAAATAGGCACAACTTCACGGTGAATGCCCCGGTTCATTTTTTATGTATTTATGACAGTGTTAACACTGTACTGACTAGGTTTACCCCATCACCTCAGCTCCGTGCATAATCCTAGTAATGTTAAAAGATCTCTAATTCATTAGCTGTGGAGTAAGATAGATTGAAAAGAGGAACCAACCACAAGGAATTGTTTTTTTTAGGTAGCTGAGAGTTTTGGAATATATTTACTGAATTTCCAAAATGAAATCAAATGACAGTATTCCTCTATTTTACGGACTTCAAGGGGAGTACCATAGTCTGTCTTGTCCAGTTAGCACAGCTTCTCCTTGTGGAGATATTAAATATGTTTGCATTTCAAGTGATTGATCCCCCCCCCCACCTGTTTGGGTGTTTTCAGAAATAGAACAATGTTAAATATTAGAGTGAAGGTTATATTCTTAAACCACAGATATATTAAAATTCATGACACAGACCAGATCTGACTCATGCTTCTTTGCCATTGAATCTAATATACAGAACTAATGGTCTACTCAGTGTTTTAAATGATCGTTTCCCTAGGGTTTTTTCCTCCACTAGCTTGGCTGGTTGACAGTCAACCATATTGTTTAAGGGCTGTTTCATTCTGGCATTATGGCTAGGACCTGGGAGTGTTTAATGTTTGTGGGAATCCATACATAATGTATTTTAAGTAGTTTTGCTGTATTTCTCCAAATGCTGATTTTATTTCTCACTTAAATGTTTTCTGTTTTATTCATCATCTGTGTTAAAAACCATTGACTATGTAATCTGAACATATACATTTGGAAAACTCTCAAATTTATATATTGTTGAATCCTGAAAATTGTAGTTTCTAGTTGTATATATCTGAGGGCAATTAAAAAAACACATAACTTGCATTTATATAGTGATTTAAAAGTTTTCAAAGCACTTTACTTATATTATCTTATTTGATGCCTGCAACAAGCCTGACAGGTAAGTGCTATTATCTCTGTTTTTTCATATGAGGAAACTGAGACTGAGAGAGGTTCAATGACTTGTTCAGGGTCATACACCTACTAAATAGCTGAGGCAAAATTTGAACTCAGGTAAATCTGACTCCAGGTGTTGGTTGGTTTGAGTAATTGCCAAGGTGGGGTAGGGAAGAGTGGGGAAGCAGTGTCATGGAAAGCGGGCACAGATTATTTTATGTACTAGCATTCTTGAAAATGGAATTTTTCTTTGGTCATTTGATGTTCAGATTTTTTGGATAGAAATAATATTAAGATCTGATGTCTGAGAAACCTTAAATTTTGCTGAAATCTGGTGTATCTTAAAAAAGAATTTTGATATAGCATGAGTACAATAATTGTTTCCCCAAAATGAAGTAAAGCATTTTTTAAGTTCCTGTGCCCAAGTGCTTTACAAATATCTCATTTTATTCTCACAATATCTTTGGGATGTATTATTATGGAAACGGAGGTAGAGGTAGGTAAAATAACTTGCTCAGGGTCACACAGCTAGAAAGTGTCTGAAGTTAGATTTGAACTCAAGTCTTCCTGACTTTAGCTAGACCCAGTGCTCTATCCACTGCACCAGATTCCAGGCCCATTTGAGGTAATTTCCATCACAGGAAGAGTCTGTGGCACTGACTTCACCAGCAGTTAAGAAAGCTCAGTAGAATTATTTAGCCAATTTATAAGGCAAAAACCATAGTAAGATTTACTTTCTTAAAGTAATGTCATTTTTTGGGTTTTAAAAACCAATTTCTCATGATCTGTGCTTTGTGATCTGATTCCTTAAAGACTGTGTCCTCTAGTGTACTCTTTCTTGAGGATAACTAATTCTTTGAAACCTCAGAGAAAAATTACTTGACTTATAAATTACAGTATTATTCATTTAATGGCAATTTGCAGGAATCAGCTTTATTGGAAGTAATTTAAGTTCTTCACAAGTCATACAAAAATTAGTGGATTGAACCTAATACTTTATTCTGAGGACCATTTATATGCACCTATCTTTTCCTTTGATTAGAAGTTTTGAAGGGCTTTCCAAATACGCTAAAATATTATATATATGATTTCAAAATTTAATTGGTCTGAAAACCAATGTTAGTGAAAGATTCAGGCATCCTTATCTGAGCATACATTACATGTGTGTAACTGTACAATAGAAGATCAATTTATTCACTTCTATAAAATCATTAGTAGCAGTAATTATAGCAGCCAGGTTGAAATGACTTAGGCTTACTATTGTTATTATTACTATTATTATATTTGTTCAAAGTCTGGAATTGGACTTCTTGTACAGTATGACCATTAGACTTCATTAGATACATAAAGCATTATCTGTTTTTCTATGGGTCATTAGCATCATTTAAAAGCAATCAAGAAAAGTAAAATGCTAACTTGTAAATTGATATCATTTTGTTCCTTTGAATCATTTGGCAAGATGCAGTACTGTAAAGTCAAAATAATCTCCCTGTTCATTAATGGCATTTAGCATCTCACACACACACACACACACACACACACACACATATATATCAGGTTTTGTTTAGACTATACTCATGTATTAGTGATCTGTCTTTGCAGTAGTAAAAGATCATTCTGATACTCTACTTATAGGATATGACCTGCATTGTTTGTAATAAATATTATAGTATAATTAATGGTGGCCTTCAACATTTCTGAAAAGCCCCAAAGGAACTTAATGTTTATTTGCTTCATTTGGTGTCCCAGCAGTGATGCTACAGATATGAGGACTGGACTGTGATTTCATTGCTCTTTTACCATGGCATGGCAGCACCTTTTCTGCAGCATTTGGTCAGAGGGTTACCTAGAGCACTGAGAGGTTCAATTCCTTGCCCTGAGGCATACAACTAGTATGTATCAGGTCTTCCTGACTTACTAGCCAGCTTCCTATTCACTATACAACATAATAATAGTAGCTAATAGCTAACAATTATGTAGTGCCTATTATGTGCCAGGCACTGTGCTAAGTTGATCCTCACAACAATCCTGGTAGGTAGTTGCTGTTATTATCCCCATTTTACACATGAGGAACTGAGGCAAGTGACTTGTCCAGGGTTACACAGGTACGTGTCTGAGGTCACATTTGCACTCGGGTTTTCCTGACTTCAGGCCCAATATTCTATCCATTGTGCCACCTAGCTGCCTCAAACTGAGACAGCCTCTCTTCTAATGACCCTGTAGGTGTTGTAAATGATGGATGTGTATTATTGTTACGAAGAGAGAGTGTCAAAATGTGCTTATGAATTAAACTACTTTAAAGAACTATTTTTTTTGCTTTCTCTGTAGAAGAGATAATGCTCAAACTGACATTGTTTTTTATGGGGACAAATTTTTCTTGAGCTTATACAGTAAATATTTATTGATGTTTATTGGTTTTTTATGAAAGTGTTTATCAAACACTTTCCATGTGCCAGGCTCTGTACTAAGTGTGGAGATAAAATAAGGAAAAGAAAATTCTCAAGGAGAAACTCAAGGAACTTGGAAATCTAATGGGAGAAGATAGTACACAAAAGGAACCTTAAAGGGGGTGGGGATACCAGAAGGTATGAGGCATGGGGGCATGATGAAGATGATGATGGAGTTGAAACCAAGCAGAACTGCTGGTGGAAGAATGGCTGACATTTTGGGCTTTCTATAAAGGGAGAGTATGGGGGGAGTTTTTTGTCCTGTCCTTCAATCAGAGAGGCAGAAGCAACTGAGATTATTCATTCTGGTAAGTGTGGAAAGAACTGAGGTTTGCAATCCTATTACTATTTTTAATATGTAGCCTAAAGAGGGGAGGAAAAGGACCTTAATGTGCTTTCACACTTACAGCTCAGCTGTGGAAGTAATTTGTAAAACATTTCCCCCGAATTATCAATTCAGACTAGCAAAAGAAATGTAGGCATTTTCTTGTTTATAAACTTAAATACTATAAGAAATTAGTTTGCAGGATAACATGAAGACACATACTACCATTAAGTGGTCCATAGTTCACATTTTAAAAACTAGACATTAATATAGTTCTGTTGAGAGCTGGTCGTGGCTATGGAAAATTTCCTATACTTATAACACTTACATGCAGTGCTGACGTAAATAGCAGCGGTCGCAACCTATACCTTCTTCAATCAGTGCTGGCACTGTTACAGATGCTTCCTCTCAGGTTCTGATCTTCTTGGAACTGAGACTCTAGCAGGAGTTTCAAGTGTGTGTGTGTGTGTGTGTGTGTGTGTGTGTGTGTGTGTGTGTGAGAGAGAAATAGGTAGATCACTTTGGCAGTCTGGTGAAGCCTATGGGCCCCTTCTCAAAATAACATTTGTTGCCCAAATTCATTATTGAGGGAAATTCTGAACTTCACTTAAAGGTTAGTGAAAACAAAGAGTAATTTTTTTCCCAATCCCAAATCACAGACTCCTTAAAATCTTCCCAGGGATCCCTAAGGAATTTGTGGACTCCAGGCTAAGAACCTTTGGACTAGTGGCATGATGAGTTTGGAGCAATGTCCAAATCATCCTGTATATATCATGTTCTACAAATGACTGCAATAATTTTCCTGTTGTGTGGACAAATAGGATGACATTACACAGAAACAAATAGACATAAACATTTACCTAATCAGAGATATTTTAGTGTTGTGAATATTATCCCAGACTAGGGAATCAATTATTTGATTTTGCTTCTATACTGGATACAGAAACTCCAATCAGTGGTCTACTGGCAAACCAAACTGGGCCCTCCTGGATCTGTAGTGTATGTAGTTTAGAGAACATAGTCACTTCACGGGTGGCAGAAGAATCCTTAGTGAAGGTAGTAGATGAAGTGAGATTGTTAATCATGAGCATTGCAACCACTGTATATAAGTATGTATGTATATGTGTGTGTGTATATACATATGTATGTATGTTTTATTGCTATTTGGTATAAATTGATCTAGAAATATGATGACAATGAGAAATTTAGGCCTTTTTATTTTTAAATTTAAATTTTTTGTTATTTTTTTTTTTTACAAATACCACAGACATTAACATTTTAACACATAAAGGACAGAAAAAGAGGACTGCTTATGAAACCATGAATCTATTATGGACATCTTGTTTTTGAGTATATCATAAATTCAATAGATTGCTGCCAGAGGCACACTGCTTGTTTGTGGTCTTTTTCATCTGAAATTCCTTCAGTTCTGTCTCTGTATAACTACCCCTCCCCCCCAAAAAACTCAACAACTTAATTGAAACAATTTTTTTCCTTTTGGGCATCACTATTACTATCCTCTCCCTCCACCCCATTTAGAAACCCTCTTTTTGTTAGTAATAGTTAGAGACAAGCAAGACAAACGGATACTTTGGTATGTTCAAAAAAGTATGTCTCATTCTGTAGGTGGGAAGCAGGTTTCATCATCAATTCTCTGGAGTTAATCATTGCATTGATTGGAGTTCTCAGGTCTTTCAAAGTTGTTTTTCTTTTTACTGTTGTTGTGTAGAACAATATGTATAGATTCCACCATTGGGCATAATTCGTATGAGAGAGGTCCCATATTGACCAAAATATTTGTAGCAGAACATCTGCTAGTAGCAAAGAACTGGAACTATTTCGCCAGGGAATAGCTAAACAACTGTGGTATATGAGTGTAATGAGATATTACTGACAGTCTATAAGCATTTTGGCCCGGCATTGTGCTAAGTGCAGGGGATACCCCAAGCACCTGGTATTTCTGGCAGAGGAAGGAGATATGAATTTATGGAAATCAGAAACCCTTTGTTTGGCATTCAAAGACCCTCATAATTTGCCCCTTACATCTGTCCAGTCTTCATACACCTTCCTTCTTACCCCTACCCCCTGTACTCTGTGAACCAGTGACACTGGCCCCCTTGCTGTTCCTTGAACAAGGCACATTCTGTCTTTCAGTGCTGCATTTTCACTGGCTGTACCCCATAGCTGCAATGTTCTCTCTCCTTATCTCCACCTCTTGGCTTCCTTCAAATCTCAGCTAAAATCTTACCTTCTACAGGAAGCTTTTTTTGATTCTCTTAATTCTAGTGTTTATCTCCAGTTTGTCCTATATATAGATTGTTTGTACATAGTTCTTTGCATGTTGTCTTCCCCATTAGATTATGAGTTCTTTGAAAGCAAGGAGTGTCTTTTGCTTAGCACAGTGCCTGGTACCTAGTAGGTATTTAATAAATGTTTGACTGACAAATGTGTGGTGGTGGTGCTGGTGCTGGTGCTGGTTCTGGTGATGGGGTTGCTCTTGGAAAAACAGCATCTTCCATTATTCCCGTCTTAGCCATGTGTCACCAGCCCAGAAATTTCACTGGGTGGACTAGGCTAGTTTGAGTCATGGTAACAGTTAGGATAGCACATTGGAAAGAACACTAAATTAGTAGACATGAGACTTAGGTCCTAGTACTGGCTCTGACATTATCTAGCTGAGTGACCTTGGCTAAATCACTTGATCTTTTTGGGCCTCAGTTTCTTAGTCTATAAAATAAAGGAATTTAATTCGATCTTTAAATTTATGGAAAATGAAACAACTATTCTTATTTTTAAAAATTAAATTTAACCTTTCAATTAACAAGAATTTATTTTCTCTCCCAACCTCTTCCTCCAACCAATTGAAAAAGAAAAATAATACCCTTGTAATAAATATGTGTAGTCAAGCAAAACAAATGCCCGTATTGGTCATGTCCAAAAATGTGTCTCATTCTGCATATTTAGTCAGTCGCCTCTGTATTAGGAGATGGTTATCATTCTTCATCATCGGTCCTCTGGAATCATGGTTAATTATTGCATTGATAGAATTCTTAAGTCATTTAGTTGTTTGACTTTACAATGTTGTTATTGTATAAATTGTTATCCTTGTTCTGCTTACTTCAATCCGCATCAGTTCATACAAGTCTCTGCGGTTTCTGTGAAACTGTCCTCTTCATCATTTCTTTCAGCACAATAAATATTCCACTACATTTATATACCACTTTTTTTTGGTTCAGATATTCCCCAATTGATCGGCAGTTCCTTAGTTTCTAGTTATTTGCTACCACAAAAAAGAGCAGTTATAAATATTTTTGTATGTATAAGACCTTTTCCTCTTTCTTTTTTTTGGGGGGTGGCAAATGCCTAGTAGTAGTATAGCTGGGTCAAAGAGTATGCACAAATGTTGGGATACATTTCCAAATTGCTTTCTAGACTGGCTGTACCAATTTATAGCTCCACTGACTACATTAAACATTCTGCCTTTTCCTTCCTGACAGGGATAGGCTTGAGTGTTTAGGGGTTCAAGATATTTGAGGACACTAGGGCCAGTATTACCCTTTTGACCCTAAGAAGAGGCAAGGGTTAGAGATAAAAGTTCCCAATGCCAAAGGTGTTGTCATCCCTTCTGGATTTCTGTTGATGTAGCCATTCAAGTAACTATAGGAATTACTAAAATTCAAGGTAAGGAAGAGGATAGAAGTCATGCTGTCATGATCACCCTCCTTTTATTTTTTCTGAAGAGATTCTGGATCATAGTGATAATTATTTGGTCATAGGAGATCTGGAAGAACCTTTACTTGATTTCTAATTGTGGTTAATTTGATCTAACACTCAATTTATGGGGCTTCCCAGCATGCTGTTTCTGACATAGACCTCATCTCTTCTCTGGTTCCTTCCCTGGGGAGAGGAGAAGCAGGCTAGTTCGTTGAGTATATCTACTTGAGCCTAGGGCTCAGCTCATTTTATTACCATAGGCATTTTTCTAGTGATCAGTTGATTAATAATCATTTAGTAAAAGTTTAGATGTACCATGTACCTGGTGTAGAGCATTAGACCACAGAGTGCAGGAGATGGGAGAAGTAATGTGTGAGATGGCTGAAAAGGTGGCAAGGGGTCAGTTTGTAAACAACTTTGATACTACACAAAGGAATTTGTATCTGATTCTGTCTGTTCAGAATTATAAGTACAGTCCAGTTTGTAGAGTGACTTAAAGGCAGAGAAATGTGAATTGATTCTTATGTAAATCTGGAAAGTAAAAGTAGACAATTTTTAAACGGTCTGTTTACTGATTTAAATCTGAAGGGTTCATTTCGTATAGACAAATACCCCCTTTCTCTGGTAAAGACATGCTTTTAACAGTGTGTTGAAATTTGGATAGAATCCTTTATTAAGGAAAAGAAAAACAAATTATATTTTTTTGAGTTTTTCCAGTGTTGTTGTATTCCATGCTCTGAACTCTCTTCATTCTCAATTTTTTTCAATATATTCAAGGCAGAATTCATAAGTAAATGGATCAGTGCCTTTCTGTTTTCACTTTATGAAATCTGAACTCATTCATATTCAGAGATTTTTAGCATCTTCTTTGCATGTTCATTCAGGGTTTGATTTTTTTAAAGTGAGAAATCTTATTGTGAGTTTCTTAACTGATTATATTTAATCTTGTTATTAACTAGCTTTTCCTCCCCACCCCCATCTCCTCCTGACTTTCTTAATTCAATTTGAAAAATCAGGCAGAGTTGCTTTTAACCTTTGACACTGAATTTCTTTTTAAGGCCACTGGTGCTCTACTTAGTGGTCTATTTTTAAAGATTAATTAATGTATTTATCATTCATTCATTTTTAAATTTTCATTTACAGATTTTTCTCCCTCTCTCCAGCCCCTACCCTAAACATTGAGAAAGCAAGCAATATGATAATTATTATACATGTGAAGTCAAGTAAAACATTTCCATATTACCCATTTTGCTAAAAAAATTAACCAAGAAATATAAAGTGAAAAAATATGCTTCATTCTGCATTTATAGCTCATCAGTTTTCTCTCTGGAGATGGATTTTTCACGAGTCCTTCAAAAATTGTTATGGATTATTTAATTTATCAGTGTAGCTAAGTCTTTCACAATTGATTATTGTTATAATATTGCTTTTACTGTGTAGAGTGTGTTCCTGGTTCTGTTTACTTCACTCTGCATGAGTTCATGTAAATTTTCCCAGGTTCTTCTGAAACTGCTCATCATTTCTTATAGCACAATAGCATTCTGTTACAATCATATACCATAACCTGTTCGGCCATTCCCCATTTGATGGGCATCTCTTCCATTTCCAATTCTTTACTACCACCAAAAGAGCTGCTATAGATATATTTTTTTTACACATGTGGGTCCTTTTCCTTTTTCTTTGATCTTGTTTTGGGTATTGCTAGATCAGACCTAGTAGTGGTATTGCTGGATCAAAGGGTATGCACAATTTTATAGCCCTTTGGCATAGTTCCAAATTGTTCTCCAGGATGGTCGGACCAGTTCACAACTTGGTTAGCGATGCGTTAGTGCACCTATTTTTCCACATCCCCCCTAATCATTTGTCATTTTTCTTTTCTGTCATGTTAGCCATTCCAGTAGGTGTGAGGTGGTACCTCAGAATTGTTTTGATTTGCATTTCTGTGATGAATAGTGATTGGGAGTATTATTTGCACGCAACTACTGATAGCTTTGATATCTTCCTTTGAAAATTGTTCATATTCTTTGACTGTTTAACAAATGAGGAATAGCTTTTATTTTCATGAATTTGACCCAGTAACCTATATATTTGAGAAGTGAGACCTTTATCTTAGGATATAGTGAAAGATGTCGGTCTTTCCTAATTTCTGCCAGACTGCTTTCCAGTTTTCCAGGCATTTTTTGTCTTGTCCCCAAAGCTTGGATCTTTGGTTTATTAATCACTAGATTATGATGGTCATTTACTTCTATATATTATGCATCTAATCTGTTCCACTGATCAGCCACCCTATTTCTTATGTAGTACCAGACTGTTTTGATGATTACTACTTTGTAGTATAGTTTGAAATCTGGTACTGCTAGGATGCCTTTACTTTTTTTTCTTTGATTCTCTTGATATTCTTGATTTTTTTTGTTCTTCCAGATACATTTTGATTTTTTTCTAGCTCTATAAAATAATTCTTTGGTAGTTTGGTATGGCATTGAATAAATAAATTAATTTAGATTGAATTGTCATTTTTATTTATATTGGCTTGGCCTACCCACGAGTAATTAATATTTCTCTATTTGTTTAGATCTGCCTTTGTTTATGAAAAGTGTTTTTTAATTGTATCCATATAGTTCTGTTTGTGTGTCTTGGCAGGTAGACTCCCAAGTGTGCAGTTACTTTAAATGGATTTTTCTTTCTATCTCTTGCTGCTGGGTTTTATTGGCAATATATTGAAATATTTATAATTTTTGTGTATTTATTTTATAGCCTGCAACTTTGATAAAGTTAATTATTTAATTAGTTTTTGGTTAATTTTCTAGATTTCTCTAAGTATATTGTCATTTGCAAAAAGTGATAATTTTGTTTCCTCATTGCCTATTATTATTTCTTCAGTTTCTTTTTCTTGTTTTATTGCTGTATCTAGCATTTCTAATACAATATTGAATAATAATGATGATAATGGAGATCCTTGCTTCACCTATGATCTTGTTAGGAAGGCTTCTAGTTTATCCCATTATAGATAATACTTGCTCTGGGTTTTATGGTAGTTTATTTTAGTTAAATAATATGATATGATATAACTTTTCATGTGTTAGAGTAATGGTTTTACATGTTAACTATTTTACCAAATGGTTAAATTGATATTGCAGTTGTTTAGAAAGAGATTCCTTTCATCTTGGACAATTTACATTGATGATCATTATGCAATAACCCGAAGAACCTCACAGTGGCTCCCACCTAGAACTTCTCCAAACACCCATTCCCCTGGACATCACTAAGCTGCATTTTGGGGAAAAATAATAGAATTTTATTAAAGTTATTTAATCTTGACTAGTAAGTCAGAGGAATATAGGGATAGGAGTAGGGATTGGACCTCTATTTCATTGGTAGAGAGGATCTCTGTATCAGTGTAGGCTAGTTCTCTGCCACTTGTCTTAGAGAGAATTGTGTAGAAGAGCACTGAGAGGTTAAGGGCCACATAGCCAGTATGTGTTAGAGATTAGAACTCAAGTCTTACTGGCTTCAAGGCAGTTGTCTTTCTAACTATACCAGATTTATTCTCAGATGTGCATACCACAAATGTACAAATAACATCTGTTATGTAGAATTCCTATTAAAGAAGAAATTGTGAAATCATCTGCCATGCATGATTTCCAGTGTCACACAGCTCCTAAGTGTCTTAGATCAGCTTTGAACTCAGGTCTTCTTGACTTCAGGTCTAGTCTTTGGTGGGGAGGAGACAACATGCAAACAACTATATATAAATAAGATATATACAAAATAAATGAGGGTAGTCTCAGAGAGAAGGCACTAAGATTAAGAGGGACAGAAGCTTCTTGCAAAAGATGGGAGTTGAGGTAAGGCTTCAAGGAAGCCAAGGAAGATTCATAGGAAAGGAGGGAGAGCATCCCAAGCATGGGGGTGAAGTGTTGGTGAGGAGACAACCTGTAAAAATGCAGAATTGGGGAGATGGAGAGTTGTGTTTGAAAACTAGCTAGGAGGCCTGAGTGACTGGATTGTAGAATATGTGGAGGGGGATAAGGTGTAAGAAGACTGGAAAGGTAGGAAGGGGCGAGGTTATGAAGGAATTTAAAAAAGCCAAGTGCACCCTGGCCCCTGAGAGCCATAGAGTTTGGGGTAGGAAGGGGCTTTGCAGTCTTCATATAAACAGCAACGGGGAAGAATATTTCCTGTTTGGAATTAATTTGCTGTGGGAATGGAAATTGAGCAAAGATATGCTTGTCTTCTCTGATGAAATATGAAATTCTATACTGTATTATATTTTACCATTTAAAAAAAATATTTTTAGTTTTCATCATTCACTTCTGTAAGATTTTAAGTTCCAAATTTTTTCCCCATCCCTCCCCTTTCCCTACCCCAAGACAGCATGTAATTTGATGTAGGCTCTACATATACATTCATATTAAACATATTTTCACATTAGTCATGTTGTAAAGAAGAATTAGAACCAATGGGAGGAACCATGAGAAAGAAGAAACAAAAAAAGGGAGAAAATAATATGCTTCAATCTGCATTCAGACTCCATAGTTCTTTTATAGAATTTTCCATCATGTGTCTTTTGGAGTTGTCTTAGATCCTTGCATTGCTGAGAAGAGGTACATCTATCAAAGTTGGTCATCACACAATGTGGTTCTTACTGTCTACAATGTTTTCCTGGTTCTGTTCACTTCACTCAGCATCAGTTCACATAAGTCTTTCCAGGTCTTTCTGAAGTTGGCCTGCTCACCATTTCTTCTAGAACAATATTATTCCATTACATTGTATACCACAAATTGTTCAGCCATTCCCCAACTGATGGGCATCCTCTCAATTCCCAATTCTTTGCCACTACAAACTATATTTGACCATTTTAATGAACACATGAAAACTTTCTTTAATGATTAGGAGTTTTTTTTTTAAAAAAAAAAGATTATTTGAAGGCAACTTATTCATGTCTTTGTGCCTTTATTCAGACTGTTTCCGTGGTCTCTAACATACTCCTTTACTTCTATGAACTCTTAGAATCTTGTTCCCTTCTAAACCTAGGTCAAGCACTACTTTTTTACCTGAAATTTTTTCTGATCCCCCTCAGCTGCTAGTATCCCTCACCCAATTACCTTGTATTTATATTGTATGAAGTTAGATAAATACATGTTTTCTCCTCAACTCCTTGAAGGCAGGAAGTATATTCTTTTTGTATGTGTCCTGAGGACCTAGCACAGGTGTTTCATAAATGATCATTAATTGTTTGATCTATCTTGTGACTCTGGCTGTCTCATGGCTTTATAAGAATTTCAGGTATTCACTTTTCCATCCTGTCTCTACCTCTACCTCTACCCTGGAACCTGTTAATTATGAGTTTCAGTTACTCAAAGGTGGGTTAACTAAGATTTGTGATTTTAAGTTATAATTATAAGCCGTGGAAACACTTTTAAACAATAATAAGTTGTTTTCCTTAGATATTTTTGTGCTATATTTACTTAACACTTTCTTACTGAGAAATCTGTTTATCAACACTTTGTTTTCTTATGGTTTTTGGCCTTTGAGGATTAGACCTCTAAGGATAATAATTTAAAGAAGGCTGTTTAATTAACAGGAAATTATTTTAACTTAGCTAATTGATTTTATATTGGTTTCTAAGGGCATAATGTGGCAGATTTTTATGCATTCACCACCTCACCATGCATTCTGAAATTATAATACAGGGAACTATTATGAAACACTGTCACAGGTGATTTCAAGATCACATGTTCTCATCAGTTTTTTGATTCTGAGATCTTGGGGCATAAAAAGCATGATTTTAGTATCTAATTCCAAATCTCCATTATCATCCAGTTTCAAGATATTAAGCAGTTTTTCTGTTATGTTTGGATGATTTAATCTTGGTAAAATCTACAGTGCTCAGAGCCTAATTTCTTAATAATTGTCAGTTTTCTTCATTTCCTGGTGTGTTGAATTGAAAACATCCCTGGTCTTGAACTAAAAACCTTAGTTTGATGCTTACTAACTGTGCTGCCTTGGGAAGTCAATTAGCTGCTCTATACCTCAGTTTTTTCCTTTATAAAATAGAGATGATAGCCATGTCTGTCTTTCAGTGTTGTTGCAAGGAATGCAGTTTATAAATTTTAAAATGTGATATAAATGTGGGGGTTGAGGACAGTATTCTGAAAGACACACCTGCATGAGGCTGGTAATCAAGGGCAAGCTTCCTTTTTTATGGTTTGAAGCTACTAAACATATTAAAGGCTTTGTCTGGAGTGAAGGAGGCACTGTGGTTCTGGAAAGATTTTGAGTCAGATTGTTTATTCGTGTCTGACTCTTAGTGACCCCTTTTGGGGTTTTCTTTGCAAAGATACTGGAGTGGTTTGCCGTTTTCTTTTCCAGCTCATTTTACAGATGAGGAAACTGAGGCAAACAGGATTAAGTGATTTGCTCAGGATCACACAGCTAGTAAATGGCAGAGGCCAGATTTGAATTCAGGAAGGTGAGTCTTTCTGACTTCAGGCCTGGCACCCTGGCACTTTATCCGCTGTGCCACCTAGCTGTTCCTTTGAGTCAGCAGACGAATTCAAATAGGGTCTACAACTTGTTACTTGTATGATATAGTAGTCCCACATTTAAAAGAAATAGTAATGTCTTGCCTGGTGAGAACAAGATTTACCAAGAACATGATAGCTCTCTCAAAGTATTTAAAAAATACTTAGGGAAGGATTTAGGAGTTATGTGTAGAAATTACAAAGAATCAAGTTTAGGCATGATGTAAGGAAAATCTTTGTGACAATCATAAGAATCTGAAAGTGGAATTGGCTACCTCAAGAGTTAGTAGGGTTCCCTTTCCTTGGAGGTCTTCAGTCAAAGGCTCAGCGGCCATTTGTCAATTACATTGTAGAGGAGATTTCTGTGCAGTCTAAACTGCAAACTTCTAAAGAGGGTCTCTTGCCACTCAATATTCTATGACCTTCAGCAGGTCACGTAATCTTTCTGGGCCTCAGTTTCTTTTATTTGTAAAATGTTAAACTTGATCTCTAAGGTCTCTCTTAGTGATCCTGTGAAAATATAAGTAAATGAGGTACTTAATTCAAAAAGGGTAAGATTTTCAGAAATTCATGTTATCGACTTGGTGAAGGCAATTTATATATGGCAACTGGTCATCATTTTGAATTCCTCTGTTGGGGATTTAATCAATTAAGTCTCCTCATCATTTATGATCCTAGGACCATTGATTCAGAGCTGAAAATAGCCTCAGATAGTATAGTTCCATCCTTTCATTTTACAGATGAGGAAACTGGATCCTAGAAAAATTGTGTGTGTGTGTGTGTGTGTGTGTGGTATGAGGGTGGGGAGGGAAGTTAGATCTGTGACTTTCGCAATGTAGCAAACTCCTTAGAGAGGAAACTCCCTCTACCAATGCAGATTGTCAATTGTTCTGTCACTTAAAGTTGTGATTTTCTTGGGATAGTGAAAGGTGAAGTGTTTTGTCTAATGCCGCAGAGCCAAGATTTTAATACAAGTTGACCTGACCCCAAGGAAGGCCTTCTAACCCCTATATAAGGCTACCTATCTCATTTATTAGTGTAATAAACATTTGAATTGAACTAAAATTACTTTCCCAAGGTGGTTAATATCAGAGTGTTGACCATTTCATCAGAATTGCTTTTAGAGGTAACTTTTTATGGAAGACAGGAAAAGGATAGAACAATTCGAGTGTTTTATCATGTTGCCTTGTAAAGGGTTTTCTAGATTTTAAATGATTTTTTTTTATTATTGGAAATCTAGACTTAACAGAATATAGCTGATGCTATTTTCATTTTCTAATCAGGCCTCTCCATTAATAGCCTAGGGAAGACCCTAAAATTTCCCTCCTTGTAAAAAAAAAACTTTTCTAGTGAAATCTATATATATTTTTTGTTTTTTATTGACTGTCCTCAGACCAAGTCCTCTGACTTTAATATAAACCTCCCATATTTTCTCTTCAGTATTTCACTAGATTAGAAGCTTAAAATATGGATACTACCTCCAAAAGTGCTGATTGCTACCCATCTGTCCTTTGCAACCCTTGTCCATTTCCTCCTGTAAATACACACCACTGAGTCCATCTTGTATGCTAAGAGCCTTCCTCTGATCTCCTGACATTACCTAGGTATCAATGCATCTGTTATCTATTATCCTTTTCCTGCCTCCTCTTCCAGTAATAGATTGCTTTGATATCTTTTATGGTACTTCTAGGATGCAATTTGTTATTGTTAATATGCCCTTTGGGTGACTTATAGTTTTGATTTGTTGGATATTTTAGCCATATAGCATTGTTGGAAGAATATTTGTATAAAATGGGTGGGATTTTATTTCAGGGTACAATTCTCTTCATTGAAATTTCTGTGTAATTTATCAAATGTAATCCAACCCACCTTCTTTCTATTCAGTTCATAGTTCACTGTCTCTCTATAGTGTCTGTCCAAGAGTTATGTACTAATGGACTATCTAATGTATAACATCATCTGAATAATAGACCTTTGTCCATTTGTGTGGATAGTTAGGCCAAACTCATTTGAAGGCTTGATGCAGTCTTTCACGATATCATCCTTAAATAGGAACATTTGAGTATTGTTGTGTACTATAAAGAATCCCCCTTACATTTGGATTCTGAATTGACTCTCCTCCATGACAATTGTAAGCACCTTTGGGCATACATGTCTCCTTGTTCTATGTCTTAATTGACATGAGTTATCTCTTACTTAGGTATCCCTCTTGTGCTTGATTGAGTGAATTGGAATTCCTCTGTCGCACTTAACACATCAATTTCAATGTCTAGGCCACAATCTCTCTATCACCTTGAACTTATTTAGTAACATAAGGAGGAATTTCTTCACTTCATTATCTCCAAATATGAGTCTCATGTAAAATGAAAGGGTGGGAATAAGTGATTTGTAAAGCCCTTGCTAGTTCTAACAGTCTTTTCTTTTGGAAGTTATTTATTTATTATTTTTATTGCTATATCACATTTTTTCTCTCCCTCCCTCACCTCCCTCTTCCTTGAGACAGCAAACCGTTTGATATAGGTTATATATGTTCAAGTATGCAAAACACATTATGAGATTATGTTGTGAAAGAAGACAGACCCAAAGGAAAAAAATCCTTGAAAAAATACAGAAAGTGAAAATAGTATGTTTCAATCTGCATTCAGGCTGCATGAGTTCTTTTTCTGAAAGTGGATAGCATTTTCCATCATGAGTCCTTTGGAGTTGTCTTGGATCATTATAATCTGAGAATAATTAAGTCATACGTGGTTGATCATTGCATAGTATTGCTGTTACTATGTACAATGTTCTCCTGGTTCTGCTCACTTCACTTTCGTATTTAAATCTTTCCAGGTTTTTCTGAAATCTTCCTGCTCATCATTTTTATAGCACAGTAATATTCTATTACACTCACATACCACAACTTGTTCAGCCATTCCCCAATTGATGGACATCCCCTCAATTTCCAATTCTTTATCACTAAGAAAAGAATTGATGTAAATATTTTTGTATAATTAGGTCCTCCCCACCTTTTTAAAATCTCTTTGGATACAGACCTAGTAGTAGCGGTATTGCTGGATCAAAGGGTATGTGCAGTTCCATAGCCCTTTCGGCATAGTTCCAGATTGCTCTCCAAAATGTTGGATCAGTTAACAACTCTACCAACAGTGCATTAGTGTCCTGATTTTCGTCCATTCCATCCCACATTTATTATTTTCCTTCTCTGTCATATTAGCCAATCTGATAGGTGTGAGGTGGTACCTCAGAGTTGTTTGTAAGTCACTTTTTTATGAAACCTTAGCTTTTTTTTCTCTTTCTTTTTCTTTTCTTTTTTTTTTGCGAGGCAATGGGGTGAAGTGACTTGCCCAGGGTCACATATCTAGTAAGTGTCAAGTGTCTGAGGCCAGATTTGAACTCAGGTCTTCCTGAATCCAGGAATCTATCCACTGTACCATCTATGTTACTTTTTAAAAGTATAATTACAATCAATTCACAGTTTTACCAATAGCATATTAGTATGTCAACATTAATATTTTAGACTTTTGTCATTTTTAAGAGTTTAGGTGTGTGGTGAAACCTCAGCAATCTTAACATTTTATCATTTTATTGTTTAATTTTTGAAGGGCTGTGTGTGTTCAAGTTCATGTTTCTTCTTTCTTCAGAATTCAGAAGGATTTATGAGTTTGGAGTCAGCCACATATTCAACAAACTCAAAATAACTTTGTCACCATGAAAGTTTTATTATCCAGTTCAATAAACACTTATTAAATGCCCATTATGTAGAATGCACTGTGTTAAGCACTGAAGATGAAATTAATAAAGACAGACAATCCTTGCTCTCAAGAAGCTGACAAACTAATGGGAGGGGGGAGAGACAACATATAAAAGGAGGAAGGTAAAGGGGAGGGGGAGATGCCAGAGTTATATGGTGTGGTGACATCTTGTTCCCTGGAGTTGAAATCAGGCAGAGCAGCAGACACAAAGTAGAGAGTTGAGCTGAGCATTGAGTTTCTGTCCTCTATAAAGGAAGGCATTGGGAGGAGTTGGGTACTCCACCCCCCCAGTCCTCCTATCAGAGGAGAGAGGAAGCTGAGGGAGGTGGGGTCAGTCAAGGCTTGAGTTAATAGCCTGGTGGTGAGTTGAGAAGTGATGAGCTTATCCCCGAAGGAACATCTTGTTCCAGAGAGTTGAAACTCTGAAATAGGCAGGGCAGCAGATGCAAAGTGAAGTGAATTTAAAAAAAGTTAGAAGCTAATGCTTGATTTTAGCAGAACAATTGAAATGCTATAAAGATCTTCGAAAACAAAATTGAAACACTACTAGTTTATTTTAGGAATGCAGTTCTTCCATATTCTGTAGGTTGAATGTATTAGGTATGGTATTACTTGTTTCAGCAGAAATTATTTTTAGTTTCACAGAAGAATCTTCTAGCTTTCTTTGTGATTGTTCCTTTTCTTTAGTCTATGGCTTAAAAAAAATCCAAAACCAGAACTGGAAGAAAAATCTGCTGTCTGTAAGCTGGAATGGCCAGGAAATCCTGCATGAATAAATAAAATGTAATTACCGTTCTGGTTTCTAGAAAGGTCGTGGACATGACTGAAGTAAAACTGGATTGAAGTCAAATTCTCTCTTTCCATTTTGAAAGACTGGAAGGCAAATGAAATATATAACTGAGTTTCTTTACTAATCATATTTCATTGCTGCCCATTTGTGTTTAAGAAGACTGTACATAGTTGAAATCTCTTTGCCATTTGGATTTTGAGAAATTCAGTTTAATACATAGAAAGGGGAAGGGCGTAAGAAGGTTGTTGGCAAATTGTTATTTTTGCAGTTCTGTGGAGTAGTGGATAGAGCAGTGGACTTTGAATCAGAAAGGCCTAAGTGAATCCTGCTTTAGATATTTTCTAGTAGTGTGACTCTGGGCAGGTCACTTAACCTTTCTCAACCTCAGATTCCTCATCTGTAAAATGAAAATAATGACACCTGCCTCACAAGATTGTTATAAGGATCAAATAAAATAACATATAAAGTGCTTTGCAAACTGAAAGGAATATATAGGTGTATATATATACACACACACACACATATATAAAATATGTGTGTATACAAATGCTAACTCTCATTAGCTAGCTATTTTATCTTTATTCTTCCAATAATTTCAATCGATCAAAAATAAAGCATTTATTAAGCAACTACTATGTGCTAGGCATTGTTCTTGGTGCTAGGGATACAAAGACAAAAATGAAACAATCTCCACCCTCAATGAGCTTATATTAGGGAAACAGTATGCACACAGAAACATTATGTGCAAAGTAATTTATGGGGTTAGAGGAGTTAGTACTTTGGGGAGCCAGAAAAGACTCATTTAGTAGATGTTACTTCAACTGACCTTTGAAGGAAGCCAGAGCAAACAGAAGATGGGTTTTAATCCTCATTCTTTCAATGGCTGCCTATATCAGCTGTTTTAAGTTATTCAGCTTTTGTGAATCTTGTGCAAATCACTTTAACTTCGCTGCCTTTTAACTCTCTCTTCTGTAAAATGGAGATAGTGACCTGAAAACACTGGGTTAAGTAATTGAATTAATTTTAAAATATTATATAAATTGTAAGAGATTTTTAAAGGACTTAAAGGAAGGAATAATCAAGAATTGAAAAATTTAATTGTGCTACATTGTGCTAGAAAATATTTTCATGCTTTAATTTTAATTAAAAAGTGTTAGAGGGGCAAGTGTGCTTAGAAAGAATGGTGCGGATTGAGTTGTCATGAAGTTGATTGAGGTTGGACTTTTTCCATCCTTCACTGATTGAATCAGAACTCGTTTGTCAGCCTGACACTACCTACTACTACTATGTTTAGACAACAGTAAGTAGGTAGTATGGGGAGCAATTTTTCAATGTTTTATTTTTCTCTGTTCTCTGTTTGTCAAACTAGATAAGTCAGTTTAGGCTGTTGTGCCTAACAGAGAAATTGTTATATTATACTAAATGTTTATGGTATGTTACTTTGTTTTCCTTTTCTTTATAGTAAACACCTATCTCTTTATGGTACAAGCCCGAGGTATAATGTTGAAAGAAAATGTGAAAACAATAGGACAAATCATCAGACTATACACAAATAAAAATGCTACTCTCAATGGTACAGGTAAGAATATTTACTGTTTAAAATGCTTCACTTTACATCAGATTTCTACTTTAGAGTAAGCAGTAGTTGAAATTATTAAGCACTAGCTTTTCCCCCATATGAATACTTGTTCAAGATGAATATATCCTCTTGTAAATTCACCACTGACTTTTTTTTGAAATACCTTTACCTTCCTAAGCTAGGTATTCTGTGTTGTGTGCATTTTAGAATAGATGAAGGTATGCCTTAGTAAAGTGATGATATTAAGCACAAAAGTATTAGTTTTTATGACAAAAATAAAGTAAAAGCATAAAAGCATCATATAGATAAATTTTTAGAGTTTACTCTTTGTTTTAAGGAGGGATTAGCCACATAAAGATAATTCTGTTTGTAATTTTCAAAGGGCTACTGGGCTTCCCTCATGCTTATTCTATGAAAGGATATTAAGTATAAGTTGGAAGCCAGTAACTCCCCTCAATCATTATAATCTATAAAACTAAAAAGTGGAATTTCTGTTGAAAATATATGCAGAGATTAAAAATTGTGTAGTGTGTTGAATAAATGGATAATCTTAAGGATTTGTTGTATATAGACTTGGCAATTGTGGAGGGAAAATTCATAATGCTTTTTGGGATTTTAAATTCTATTTAATATCATTTTCCCCAAAATGTAAGAACATAACCAATCGAATCTTAATGCAAGGTCATATACACGTACACACACGTGTATACACATACAGATACATATATACATATATATCATTATAATTTTCATGGGAGACAGTATGACAAGATAAGAAGAAGTATATCTTACCTCTGTCATATATTTGCTTTGTGACCATGGGTAAGATACTAAACCTTACTGTGCCCTAGGTGACTCTGAGACTCTGAGTGCCATATGAGTTGGTAATTTACACAAAGGAGGGAATACTGGGAATACCCCACCATAGATAAAATCGAAGATCTGAAAACCTTTCTTGTCCTTATATGTATGTAGGTGATATGATATGTTATATAAATTTTTTTTATCATCAACATCATTTTTACGATTTAGTTTGTGATGCCACAAATAAAAAAGAAAGGTTTTTTTTATTCTTCACCTTTATGATTAGCAACACTTTAAATTTCCAAATATTTGCTACATTTTTAATAGTAGAGAGAAAAATTACATTAATTGACTGTGGTTTAAATTTCTGTGACCAGAAGATCATTTTCTCAGTGGCATCTAAAATGTTTTTTTTTTATTTTTAAAGAAATGATGAGTTCAGAATTCTCATTAATGCCTATTAAAGCTTCTTTAATGCCTAGCAAAGGTTAGTTGTTGACCTTGTAAGTACTTTATATATTGTGTTCATTGCTATTCAACAAATAGAAGAGCTTAAAATTCCCAGCTATTCTTGGAAGGAAAGAATCCACATAATTGGGAGGAAAACATCCATTAGACACATTTGGGTTATTATCATATTTATACAGATGAGCACTATTTAGAGAATCTAAGTCTGTTGTATAATTCAGGGCCCAATGAAGACAGGGGCTTATTGGTAAAAGAACAAAAGAGCCTTGTCTAAGTGGGAAGTAATCATCCATGTGTCCTGTAATTCATTTTACTTTGTCAGTGTTACTGATCAGTACTACAGGCCCAGTAAATATTTGTTGAATCAATTTATGAATCAGTAAATGACTATGGATTGTTGACTTGCCTTTGTGAATTTGTTGAGATATTCGAAATTTTATTGAAAGCAAATTTGCTATTTTAGTGTTGCCATTGTATTTCCTTTATTGGGAAGGGGGGTAGAATTTTGATTTTTTTTTTCCACTTAGGTGTCTGGAGCATAGGACTGCTGGTCGGAGGGGAAGTATTTTTTAGTAAATCTTGGTAGAGGGTATTTGTTTAGGTAAATATATTTAGTGGTTTTTCTTTTATGCAACTGTAGGTTTCTCTGACAAATATAGGCTTATATTTAATACCACTTTAGAAAAGAGCTTTTTGTTTTCTCCTTCAGGTAATTTAATAAAGCTTAGAGATAATTAGAAAATTATGGGAGAAACCTTTTCCCAGAATAAAATTCAAGAATAAAATCATCCCTTATTTTGTGGTTTGGTTGGGGTGAAGGTGGAAATAATCGATTTTTGTCTGGAATGGAAAAGGTCTGTTCTAAATCGACAATTAGGTGAGCGAGGAACAGATACACACAGCCTCAACTTTAGCTCAGAGTAACAAACTTGAATCTTTCCTACATAATTTCATTCTTAAATGTGATACTGAGAATATACTGTGGAGTGCTTTTTATTTGTAGCATACATAATTTTTATTTAATAATTTTATTTGAAAAAAACTCAAATCTGTGTTCCATCTGGCAAGCCTAGGTTTTTAAATCCTGCCAAGCAATCAATTATCAGTCTTTCTAACCAGTTTTTCACACTACCTCTCTCCCCTCTGAACTCACTTAAAAACATTACCCCAATAAGAAACAAAGACAAATGTGTAATAGCAAAAAGATAAAATTCCAAGCAATAAATACCCATCTTTATTTTTAAGGCAATTGGGGTTAAGTGACTTGCCCAAGGTCACACAGCTAGTAAATGACAAGTGTTTGGTCTAAGGTTGGATTTGAACTCAGGTCCTCCTAACTTCAGGCTGGTGCTCTCTCCACCTAGCTGCCCCCTCCATCTTTAATCAGGCTGAAAAAAAGTTTAGCATGGCATCTAAACTATTCCTGAGAGGAAATGGCTTGTAGGGAGCTAGTTTGAGAAGGCCTGTTTCTAACTATTGGAAAAATATTCATTTCTATGAAAATAGAATTTGTATGTGCATATACATGTAAACATACTTGAAATCAAAATTATTTCTGAATTCCTAATTACTGAATTTCTAATGTCAAGTGAAAATCTCTTTAGTAATTAAACAATGATTTTTTTTTTTGCCTGGAATCTCCTATTTCTGAAGTATTGTATTGAAGTATAGTATTGTTTGTACTATAACCAATTAAATTCAATAAGCATTTGGTAAGTTCCTACCATGTGCTAGGTACTCTGTTAAGCATTTGGTAATATAGACAAAACTAAAAAGTCCTTGCCTTCAAGAAACTTACATTTTGCTGACCAAAGTTAGATATCCAGAGCTGTAAGGCAAACACTCTCAGTACCTGTTGAATCATGAAAACTATATTTGTTAAGGGACAGTTTCTGCTGTGGGGACTGTTTGAAGTTACACAACTAGAAACTGTTAGTTGCTGGATCTCAATGAACTGTCTCCAAGTCTAGTGTTCTTTCTACTATGCTCTACTGATTTTCTGCAGGGGAAAAACAGAAACCAGAAACAAACAAATTGAGAAATCTCTTTTCTCATCTTTTTTCTCCATTAGGTGATAATGTATGGAGGACAGTAGAATGGAAGGTCTGCAAAATTATTTTTATTCTTGATCATTGTAGCTGTCAAGAGAGGAGGAATAATAAGTTATTGTTTTTTTTCCTTATTGAGTGAAGTGAAATCATGGCTTCATTTCCAGCTGTTGCCGTGTATAGCTTGCTCTGTATATATTTGTTCACATATTGTCTCCTCCATTAGATTGTTAGCTCTTTGAAGGCAAGAACTGTCTTTTGCCACTTTTTGTATCTCCAGCACTTAGGATAGTGTTTGGAGCATGACGTGCTTAATAAATGTCGCTTGATTTTTTTTTTGTTATTTCATCAATTAGATTGTAAGATCCTTGAGGACAAGGACTTCCTTTTGCTAACTCTTTTTGTATTCCCAGCTCTTAGCACAGTGCCTAGTACATAGAAGGCACTTAATAAATGTTTATCGATTGATTGGATCAGTCTCAAATAACCCATCGTATATAACCTTTTAAAAACATCACCTGCCATAAAAGTGGTGATTCTGATAGATATACTCTTACTTACCACACCCCTTTCTTTACCCTCTTGAGACAGTAGTGGTTTTATGAATTTATTATGATGTTGTCTCTCCAGAAGCTTAGGCAGTTAATTGCCTTTGTCTCACTCATTGGTAAGGGAGGCTACTTGACGGGTGGGCTGGCGGTTAAATGAGGAGAGTTTACTAAGCAGTCTTTTAGGGAGAAAATGTAGATAAATGGTGGGGGAAGGGATCTCTTGTAAACAACAGACAGTATAGCATCTTTTCTGCTTTCTCTGGAATAGCATGGGGTTACTATGAGGAGCTGGAATCATTTAAATCTTGAAATAGTTTTTGCAGTTCAGCCCTTGGATGTTATGTAGGTTATAGAATCATAGAATGACATAATTTGCAAGAGGTGTTGGAATTAATAAAATATTAATTAACTAAAAATAAAATATTCTGCTGGTTTAATACTCTCCTATGTGTTTTAGGTTCTCAGAATCATTTTGATATTTTCTTATTTAGATAATCATAGAATGAGACTCCCTTGGACCACTCAAGGGCAACTTGGAACAAGGAGGACAGTTCTCTGGGCACCATTATATGTTCTTGTGCTTTTAAAAACAGCATGGGTTATTCATAGGACTCTAAGGTAGCAGCATCTTGTTTTTCTTTATGGCTTATATGTAACCATGCAATATTAGAGTTGGAAGGATTCTAATTCGTCCCTCTTCTCCTCCCCCCTTATTTTACAGTGAGGAAAACCCTAGGGTTTTAAAGTGACCTACTCAAGGTCACATGGCAAGTTAATGGCTGAACCAAGATTCAAACCCAAGTCTTTTAACCCCTAGACCAGTGCTCTTTGCACTATACCGGGTTTGGAGTCTAGTGAATTTCCCGTATTATTTTTATCTTATTGCCAGTGGATGCTGGGACTCAAAAGGAAAAATGCATTATACTTCTCTGGTAGTCTAATGAATATCTAAACATTCCCATTATACTTAATTCAACCTTAAGGACATATAATTTCATTGGCAGGGGTACTCCCTCTGCAGATGCTGATTATAATTCTCTTGAGAGATGGCCGTGAGGTTCAAAAATAGTATCATCGTCATCACCACCACCACCACTAGCATTTATATATTGCTTTAAGGTTTGTAGAGTGCTTTCCATATATTATCTCATTTGATCCTCACAACATCCTTGTGATGTAGGTGCTATTATTATCCCCATTTTATATATGAAGAAACTGAGGCACAGAGCTTTTAAGTGACTTGCTCAGGGTCACACAGCTAGTAAATGTCTGAAGTAGCAGTCAAACTTGGCTCCTTCTGACTCCAAGTCCAGCTTCCTATCTATTGCACCACTGGATGCGTAGCCAGTAAGTATTGAGACAGAATTTGATCCTTGATTTTTGTTGATTCTGTCTGCTGCTCTTTTCGTTATGTCACCCTGTAATCAGTACATATTTCTTTTTTCTCTTAATTCCAATCCCAAAAAACTTTTATATGCAAGACACTAGGACTAAAAAGATAGATGTGACATAGGTCCTAATCTCAAAGAAATTACAATCTATAGCAATTATTTCCTTCAAAACGTGGAGGAAATGCTAATGGAAATCACTAGGGTGGAAATCACTTTTCTCCAACTAGGTGAAGTTGAGGTGATGGGGGGGAGGGAAGGGTGACCAATAACAAGGACTACAAATGTTTGGTGTGGACTTATAAAAACATTCATTAGGAGAAATAAAACTTAGAATGAGCCAAGACTGCTGGAGACAATGAAGGACAAAAAGGTTTTTTTTTTTGAAAGTAATATTGTGGAAAAGAGGAGAACTGAGAAAGGAGAGAGCCCTTGTGTCATTGGGGCAGAGAGGATATTGATAATGCACAGTGGAGAGAAGGCAAGGCTGCCCAACTCTTAATTTGCTTCAGTTTTCTCTTCTGAGGAAAATAAGCTTAGGATTGTAAAACAGGCCAAAAAAATGGAAATAGGGAGCTGATCATTATGATGAGTAGGGAGAAATTAAGAGAGAATGTAGCTCTTTTTCATGTTACCAGGCTCAGGTGAACTGTATCCTAAAGTATTAAAAGATCTGGTGTTTGTGATTGATCCTCTGCTAGAAATGGAAAATAGGACAAAAGCCACAGGATTGGAGAAGCACAAGTGTTCTCCCTTCTCATCTCTGCCTCTTGGCATCCTTCAATTCCCAGTGAAAATCTCCTCTCCAAGAAACCTTTTCCAATCCATCTTGATGCCACTAACTTTTCCCTATTGTTTATCTTGTTTCTCGTGTATAGTGTTTGTTGGTACATAATTGATTGCATACTGTCTCCCCCATTAGATTGTGAGCTTCTTGAGGGCAGGCACTGCCTTTTGCCTTGCTTTGTATCCCTATGTTATAGCACAATGCCTGGCACATAGTAGGTGCTTAGTAAATGCTTATTTATGAACAGATCCAATTTTCAAGAAAGTTGAGAGTGGAGTTTGTAGGGTATAGGCAATGGACCTGGAAAAATCCTGGAATATATTAGCAAGTGGATGGTTTTGTAGAAGTTTGTTTAGAAAAGGCATCCGTGGTGGTGAAGTATTAGTATGCTATTATCAAGAATAGGTCATGTTAGACTAAACTCATTTCCACTTTTGACAGGGTTCCTAGATTAGGAGCTGATGGGTGTTATAAATCAGTCAATGAGTCAATAAACATTTATTGGCCCCTATTATATGCCACACGCAACACGATATCTAGATTTTTAAAAAAGTTTTGAATTTTTCAACTGTGGCAACTTAACCAATTTATACTAAAATAAACTTTGCTGTTCAGGTAGTAACCCAAATTTCTAGCCAAGCCTCGAGCATTTTGCGTGGACTCTCCTAATTGGCAGAAAGAAGGCTGAGGCAACACTTTGTGATTGAGACAGGGGAGGACATGGTACCTAAAAAGAATGTCTGGAACCTCTCCTGAAAAAAGGATGTCTTTTCTCTCCAAAGCTCTCTCAACTCCTCCCCTCATGAGTCACATAGCATCACATCAATATTCTGTCCACCAATTAATAGAACTTTATGCAAAATGCTACAGGTTGGGCTAGAAACTTGGGTTACATCTATATGCAATAAACGTTAAACATCCACTTATTCACCACCTGTGTTGTGAAAAACATGCTAAGCATGGGGTTACCAACCTAAATACAATACTGGCCTTGCCCTCAAATTGCTTATAATTTAATAGGGCTAATAAAGACTAGAAGAGAAATAACTAAAATACAAAGTAGAATATCTAAAATGTGTTTGATGTTATTTTGGGTTTGAAATCCAAGATATATTCTTTATAGGAAAAAATCTAATTGTAAAATGGACACTAATCTTTTTAATCATTGATAAAATGGTTGCTCATTTATGAGACTTAACACCTAAGTAGAGAAACTAAATTTTTACATCACTGAGTCCTTTCTTACATCTGAGACTAACTTTAAAATGTATATTTCAGTTTATAAAAAACAAATGTGAAATTAGTTGCTTATACATCTCTGTTGAGGAGATAATACATAGTGAAGTGTCAGTGTTCACTCCTAGAATTTCTTGGCAGTTTAGGTGGTAACATATTGTAGGGTTACCCTAGCAGCACTGAAATTTTTAATTATTTTCTTCCAATTTGATGTGTACGAGGTGGTACCATGAAAGTGTTTTAATTTATATTTCTTTGATTATTGTGAAGTTGAAATTTTTCAGGTGATTATTATAAATTTGTGCTTCTTTTGTAAATTATCTTGTGATCATTTATCCATTGGGGAGTAAGGGTTGCCTTCCAAATTTTTTTTTTTTACCATTTCTTTATTTTAGTTGGATGTGAAGTTTGTAACTCATATTTGCCATAAATATTTCCAAGTGTTTATTTTTCTTTTGATTTTATATTTTTGTATAAAAATTTTTATTTTGATTTAATGAGCACATCTATATCGTACCTAATAATTCCTTGTATAGTATTTACTTAAATAGAAAAAGTCAATTTCTCTGAAAAATTGAGATGACTACATTATACTTTGTAGATACTCTCCATTACCCCACATGTCCATTCAGTTGCTAAATCTTATTGAGTCTATTGTAAAAACATTATCTCATGCTACTGCCTTAGTTCAGACCCCCATGACTTCTGGCCTGGAGTATTGCAATAGACTTCTAATTGGGCTCCCAGTCTTGTTTGTCCCTTCATGTAGCTTCCAAAGTGATTTTCCTAAAGTACAGGTCTGTCAACCTATCTCTCCCTCCCCTCTCAATGAACACCAGATGCTCCTTATTACCTCTAGAATCTATAACTCCTGTTTGGCATTTCCATCTCTTCACAGCCTTCCCCCAAAATACCCTGTTAGACTTTTCACTCATCACCCCTCTCATTCACACTGGCTTTCATGTTATTCCTCACATAATGACATTTCATCTTCTGTCTTTCTGCCTTTGCACAACTGATCTCCCCTATGCCTGGAATTTA
This sequence comes from Vombatus ursinus, assembly GCF_900497805.2. Lineage (NCBI taxonomy): Eukaryota > Metazoa > Chordata > Mammalia > Diprotodontia > Vombatidae > Vombatus > Vombatus ursinus. The sequence goes on from NW_020955033.1 coordinate 13,621,312, forward strand.
AATCTTCATCCCTTCTGCCTTTTAGAATCCCTAGTATACTTCAAAGCTCAGCTCAAGTTATCACCTTCTCCATGAGGTCTTTCCTTCTCTCCTCCAGCTGCTGGTGACTTCCTGCACAAACCACCTTGTATTTATTTATTTGTTTTTGCACACAATTAAATGTGAACCTTTTCTCTCCCTGGTAGATTGTGCTAAACTATCCCCAGCCCCTGTCCTTCCTGTCCCCTACCTGCCTCCCACCTGCCTCAGCCTAGCATTTTTGTCTTTACATATGTGATGCTGGCACCAACGTAGGCTCTTAATAAATGTTTGTTGGTTGATTATTCCATTGTCTTTCATTTTAATAGTTCTTTTTTATGATCAAATCTAGCATCAAGCTTAAATTCATTGAGGTATATGGTAGGAGATGTGGGTCCAATTTCACTTTCCTCCATATTGCTAACTAGTTTTCCCAAGCATGTTTGATCAATAATGAATCTTTTGCTGAGTTTTGATTTTTCTGTAAGTTTATCCAACATTGGTCTTTTGTATAAATGTAGTTGGTCTTTTTTCTCATCTTGATCTTGAGTCACCTGACCACTCTCTGTTTTCTTGATCCATCAGCCCCACCTTCTCTTCACCTGCTTCCATATCCTCTTGATCTCATGGTCTGTACCTTTAATAATTCACTAGCACCATCCCAGAATTCTTTATTCCCAGGTATTCTACCATTCCCAACCTATTAATCTTTACATAACAACTTCTGTCATATAATTCTTCCTTACACTCCCTGGAGGTCATTGCTACAGCAAATAATTTCTCATCCATCTTTAAGCTTTCCTATTTCATTGGCTACTCTCATCTGCCTATAAACGTACTTGGTTCTACTTGGTCCTAAAAACACAATCCCTCAAATATTCCTAATGAAAAAACATTCTCTTTCCTCTCCAGTTCCAAACATATATTTTAGGCTTCAATTTTCTCATTACCTTTTTCATCAAACCTCTTTCAATTTGATTTCTGTACCTATCACTCCATTGAAACAAAACTCTCCACAGTCACCAGTGACAACCTAATTGTTAAATCTAATATTCTTAAAATCCTCATCCTCCTTGACTCTTCTACATTTGGTGTAGTTGACCAGCTCCCTCTTTCAGATACTGTCTCGTTCATTTTCTTTAGAGACTAATGGTTTCTCCTGAGGTTCTTCCTACTTCTCTAATCAGTCCCTCAGTAGTGCTGATTCTTCATACTCTGACTCCAGTCTTTAAGGTGAATGTTTCTTTAGCATTCTGTCTTGGGCCTCTTCTTTTCTTTCTCTACACTCTGCCTTTTGCTATTTTCATTTACTGGCTTAATTCTAACCAGCACCTCTATGCAGATACTTTGCAAATCTATGTCTCTAATAGTTTACATGATATCTCCGCTTGGATATTCTTCTAGCACCTCAAATTCAACATGATAAAAAAAAACAAGCCATCTTTCCCTTCTTTTGAACCCTACCATTTCTATTAGTCTACTATTCAACTTTACCTCAACTTTTGCATTAGAAACTTTGATGTTATCTTTTATTCTTATTTTCCCCTTACTTCTCATAGCCATTCACTTAACATGCTTCTGAGGTAGCTTTCAAATAAATTTGCATCTTTCTATTTTCAATGCCATCATTCAATAATAGCCCTTATGGTCGCTTGACTAGATAACCATAATGGGTTCCTAGCAGGAGTACACAAAACACTGGATTTGGTATTAGGGGATGGAGGTTCAGATCCATGCTCTACCATTGAACCAACTGAATGACCTTGATCAAGCCACTGAACCTCTTTGAATTGCAGTTACCTCATCTGTAAAATGAAGCTGTTGAACCAAATGATCTCTTATAGTTCCAAATCATGTAACTTGGGTCTACCCACCTTTGCTGCCTTCTTTCTTCTAGTTCATCTTTCACATAGCTTCCAGACTTCAAAACACTCTATAATCTGACATTACCCTATCTTTGCATCTTTATCTTATAATATTCTCCTCATACTGTTTGCTCTAGCCAAACCTGGCTCTTCACCATGCACCTTACATGTTCTGTTTCTTTCTGCCTGAAATTTTTCATCATGTTCCCTACACCTGGTATGTCCCTTGCCTATCTTTTATCTCCATACAGGTTGAATTTCTGCATGTCCTTTAATGTTCGAATGCCACTTTTTCCAGAAAGCCTCCTTGATTCCCTCGGTCCTCAATGATTTCCTATTCTCCCCTCCCCTCAGTCCTCACTTTGTACCCTTTTAGGCACATATGTTATTTTGTATTATTGTTTTTGTTTGTGCCATACCCTACTTCTAGATGGTAGTATCTTTGAGGCAGGGACCACATTTTAACTGAACTTTGTCTGTCCTGTCCAATGCGTGTTGTTGTTAGTCCTTCATTCTTGAAGAGGACCATGACATCAGGAAGGTGATGCCATGATGTGCAAGTGAATTGGATTTAAGTGAGGGAGGGCTGTGCAAAATCGCCAGCCTTACTTTCTCCTCTGGAGCCATCTGGGCTCAGTGGCAAGGTATGGACTCGGATGACTAGAGATGGCCCCCATGTCTAATGTCTATTCTTCTCTCAGAAGATGCTTAATATTTGTTGAATAGAATTGAATGGAAATTTGGACAGGATCTGATTTTGCTTATTAACTAAAAAAAAGTTATGATGGAATAATTGCTCCAAAAATCTTGATTACCGAACTACTTTCCAGCTACATAAATAGCCACAGTATAGTGAATCTCATTAATTTACCTCCAGGAGGGGGAGCCATTTAAATGTAATACTATAATAATTTAGCAATTTTGGTCTCTTCCTAAAATTAGAAAAATTATATTCAGAACAACCTTTAAGTACAATACTGAATATAATTCCTTGTCCCACTTCCCTGTTGAGCACTTATGCATTAATGTGGATTTTATTTTTAATGAATGTACTCCATTGGATAATTCTGAATTGTTGTTGAGCTCTGAATGAGTTCCCTACTTTCCTTACACCTCTGCAAACAGCTTTGTTGTATAACATGCATTGTTAGAAAATATCAAATATCTGCTTTCATATAAGGATGACACCCACCTGGATTATGTTGGCTCAAGAAGGCAGAATTAGGAACCATGAATGGACAAAGACACCACGTTAGGCTTAAAGTAAGGATAAACTTCCTAACAATTAAAACAATTCCAAAGCAATGGGTTGCCTTACTGGAGGGCTTTAGGGAAAAGCTGGATGACCACTTGTTAAGTATGTTATAGTGGGAGTTCTTTTTTCAAATATGTTTTGGATGAAATGGTCAATTCTGAAGTTATGTGATTCTGTGATTTCATTTTCAGACTGCTTATACAGTATTTAGAATGTTCTCTTAATTAGTATTTATATTTTCATTTATAAATTTATAAAATTTGCCCTAGTCATACTTTTCTGTGAATATGAAGGCTCTCATTCTTAAATATCAAATTTTCATGTGAAATGTATAAGAAAATACTCTTATAACCCACTTTGAATGCCTGTAACTTGTACTTACAAGAGATGAAAGGAGAGAATTCATACTTATATTTCCCAATTAGGGATTGGAGTAGATGAACTTTAAAGACTATTTCACATCTAAATTCTGATTTTTTTCCTATGATGGTTTTAATTTAACCTGTTCAGTGACCCAAGTACATTTTCTTAAGACCATGATTCTATGGCAGTAGAAAGTTGGTTGAGTTGCAAATTTACCAAATAGGCATGTGATAACAGATGTTATTGTGTTTAAAGGGCCTTGAGATTGCTGTACAGATTAATGGTAGGTAGAAACACATGGCTAAGAAAGTAAAAGGAATAAATAAATCTGGTTCAAAATAATTTTTCTTTGTGTTAGCACATACTTTCTTTACAGTTACTAGTAGAAAAAGGGTTATGAAAAGATTCTTAATATATCATCTACAAAAGTGTCAGATATCTAATATAACTCTTACTATAGATGGTATAAGAAGTACTAAGAATATAATAGTTAATTTTACTATTTTATATGTTGGCAGTTTGAAAGATTTTAAAAAATGAGAGTGGGAAATGTGATGTGATAGAAAGAGAATAAGCTTTGTCTCTTAAATAATTTCCTCCTCAAATCTAATTTTATAGTTACATACATAGATCTATTTGTCTCTCTTTCTTTCTATTTGTTTATATATAAAATATATATGTATATGTGCACGTATGTATACATACATACATGTATATGATTTGTTTACTGGATTTGGAGTTAATTGGTATAGGAGAATTCCTGTAAGGAAACAACCTTTACCAATGCTAATTGGCACCTGGTCTAAAATTTATGGTCTTAGATAGGATTGCCTGGTTAAATGAGAGATTAGATGTTTTGCCCAGGAATGCCCTCTTCCCAGAGCCAAAGTGTTTTAGAGGCAGGGCTTGAACCCAGGTGTTGATTCCAATATCACTTCTCTGTTCTCTATAGAGGCTGCTTATTTGATCTTTGTAAGAAGTAATTTTTGTCTTTTGTTTTGATTGAAATGATCAAATCACAGATATGTCAGTGCAAGACTGAAAGAAACTAGCTACTCTTGCATAGAAAGGGACCCTTGTCCAAGTGTGAGGGTTAGGGGTCCCAGAATTGGAATTATGAATGGGGATAGAGAAGAAATTTCTGCAACTAAATAGGTGAGGATAGGTGTATGGAACATTTTCAAAATTTCCTCTGAAAAGTGACAAAAAACAATTTGATTAAACATATAAATAACTTCCCACTGAACAGGAAGAAAGAGGATAAAGAATGGGAGAAGAAAGAGAAAAAGGAGTACAGGGTGGAATGAATTGTAGAACATTTTGAGCGACCACTGGTCATGAAGCCCATACAATTCAGGATTGTACTAATTAATGTGACACATTAGAATGATATATTAAAAAGCTTGAGTTGGTGACAGGAATGGAGAAATACTCCTAAATAGTGGTAGTGATGCTAATTTTAATCCTCAAGGCCTTGTACCCTATAAGGCCACTCAGATAATGTGGTTCTTATTTTCACACTAAGGAGCCTTAGATGACCCTATAGATTGTATGGATGAAGGCTTGTGAGTATAGGAATATTCCATTTTACCTGTATGGGGCAATAGATAGCTTGGCATGATTTGACAGCTAAGTGGAGCCCCTGCTATATTTCCAAACCATTTGTAGAGTTGCTTGTGTCTTCCCAAAGTAAGCGTGGGAACCAAAGGTCCCTTGTTGGCCATAGTTTAGAATACCTAAAACTAAAGTTTAAGTTTATATGACAGGTAAAAAAATATTCTTGTGAAAATGAATGTGTTCCTTTCTAAACCTATGTCTAGGGTTCCCTCTCAGTACCCTTTGTAAAGTCAGTCAGATAACATGTATTGAACATATGGCTTGTATTCAAGAAGACCCGAGTTCAAATCCTGATTCAGAAACTTGAGGCAAGTCACTCAACCTTTTTTAGCATCAATTTCCTTATCAGTAAAATGAGGGGATTGGATTGGTTTTTAAGTTCCCTTCAAGCTATAAATCTGTGATCCTAAGGAAATGCATGGCTACATCTCCTTATCACTAGCTTTGTACCTAATTACTGGGATTGCTACTGCTAATTCTGTGTATTATAGTTTTTCCCACATTGATAATAATATATATGCTGAAAAACTAAGAATAAAAGCCTCAAGTAATTTGCTGGAGATAGAAAATTCTAATTTTTCTTTTTTTTTCCCTCAAAGATTACCCCGAAGGCAATAATTCAAGTGATTATCTTGCTCAAACATCAATGTATCTTCCAGAAAACTTCACATATTCTCCTTACCATCCATGCCCAGAAAAGCTGCCTTACATGAGTAAGTGAAACTTAATGTTAATTCAATGAAATGTTTATTTGTGCTACAATTCATCCTACAATGGAGCCATCATCTCATTGATGTAGGAATTTCCTCCATTCGTGAAAATTATAACCCATTCATGCCTTCACATTCTCTATAATTCTTGTCCATGTTCTTCCATAGATCCTTCATAAAGGCTCTGGAAGGGACCAGTAGAGGTCCTTTCATTTTATAGAGTAGGAAACCAAGATGAAGTTGGAATAAGTGACTTGATCAAGGTCTCATGGATAGTAAGTGGCAGAACTGAAATTTGAACCTAGATCCTACTACTCCAAATCCTGTGCTCTTTCTGTTGTATTGCATTGAGGCCTTCTAGGTGTTTTTTCTCCTTTTTCACATTTCACGGACTCCATTATAATAATGGCACTAAGACTATCCTTTTTTGTTCCTTTATTTCCTCAGTCATATCCCTTATGCTACTTCTTACACATAAGTCATTATTGAAAATATGCTGCAAATTATTTGTGCCCACCATGCATCTCTTCATTGCCCTTTGGGCCAGTCAACCTACAACTTTCATCACTAAGATAACAATGATGATGATGATGATGATGATGATGATAGCTAGCTTTACTATTGTGCTTTAAGATTCAAAAAACACTTTACACACAACTCTGTAAGGTAGGTGCTATTTTTGCACATATTTTTACAGATGAGGAAACTGAGGCTAAGAAATATTAAGGGACTTGCCCAGGGTCACAGAGCTAAGTAAGTATCTGAGGTGGAATTTGAATTCAGGTCTTCCTGCCTCAAAGTCCAATGCTCCATTTACCTCATCACTCAGCTGAACTACAGATTATGATGTTCTAAAAGTCTCAACTATATAGTATTGCCAGCAGAATATTATTGCTTAAAAGATGAATTTTTATGCGAAGAATCACTTTGGAGTTGTTAAAACACTATTTGTTTTTTTCAAGTGCAATTGACCCCACTCTTTTCCTTCTATTCAATTTTAGTCCCACTCATTTTCCATCTGTAGTGCTGTATCAAAATACATATAGATGTTATTTTTTTTAAGGCATTTGGGGTTAAATGACTTGCCCAGGGTCACACAGCTAGTAAGTGTCAAGTGTTTGGTCTGAGGTCAGAATTGAACTCAGGTCCTCCTGACTTAAGGGCCGATGCTCTATCCACTGTGCCACCTAGGTGCCCCTAGATGCTATTTCTTAAATACTTGTTATAAAACTACAGATAGGTCTCTTAACCTATTTAGATTATCGGTCTCCTCACTGGCTTTTGATAGAGAAGGTAGCTCAAGGACTTTTATTTTTTATCTATGCTTCTCTTAGTCACTGAGAGGAAGTATGGTTCAATGGAAAGAACATTAAAGCTTGGAGGCAGACAACTGATTCCAAGAGGTCCTGGCCCCACCACTTACCAGCTGTGTGGTAATGGGACCTCTCTGAGTTTATTTCCCGCAAAATAGACAAAATTATACTTGTACTTCTTACCCCCTGGGAATATCGAAATAAAGACATAGGTTCATAGGTCCTTAAAAGTGGAAAGGGACTTTAGAGATCCTCTAGTCCCAAGGGGTTCTTAACTTACGGTTTATTTTTGCAAAAAAAAATACTTATATATATATATGTATGTATATGTGTATATACATGTATATATATACACACGTATATAATATACACACAAATATATTATACACACATATACACAATTGACTGTATTTCAATATAATCAGTTTCCTTAGTTATCCTACTTGTTTTATTTTCTACATTTAAAACCATTATTCTGAGAATTCCATAGGTTTCACCAGACTGCCAAAGGGGTCATGACACAAGAAAAGGTCAGTCTATGGTCTGTTCTACCCTTTGCATTTTACAAATAAGGAAATCAGGACCCACAGAGATGAAATTATTCAAAGTCATGCATGTCCTAATTAATAGAATTGAGATTTAAATCTCAGGTCTTATAAACTGTAAATACTATGAATGTGAGCTTATGTATTCTTTTCCAAAAACTGAAAGTATCATCTGTGCAGTAATGAAACTGTTGAGTAACGTTTTTGCTGACATGTCAATTATAAAAATCTGCGTTGGGCCTTATCCATGGTTCCATGAAATGTCTCTTTTTTTCCTGCTGTTGGCTATATTGATTATTTTATTAGATCATCATAGCTAGAAATCTTGTTAACAAAATATTGAGAGGGTTCCATTGAAAACAAGGAATTAGACTCTCTAATCTTTTTTAAAATTTTATTATATTTTTAACTTATGAAATAAAATAAGCATTTCCATAATATAGTAGAATAATAAAAAAGATGACTGCGCATGAAACTGCAAATCTGTCTTGTGCATTTTGCTATTCCTTTTAAACATGTGATAAATTTATCATGTAAATTTATTTTTTCCCTTTTTTTTCTTCTCTCTGCCCCGCAAGATGTGTATATATGTGTGTGCATTCATGCATATATGTAAAATCATTCTATGCATACTTCTATTTATCAGTTCTTTTTCTGGACATAGATAGTATCTTCCTTCATAGGTCCTTTTGTAGTTAATTTGGATATTTATAATAGTCAAAATGACTTAGTTACTCAGAGTTCTTAAGACAATATTGCTGTTACTGTATACAACATTCTCTTGGTTCTGCTCGTTTTGCTCTTCATTATTTTATGCAAGTCTATCCATGTGTTTCTAAAAATCATCAAGCTCATCATTTTTTATAGCACAGTAGTATTCCATCACGATCATATGCCACAATTTGTTCAGCCATTCTCCAATTGACAGGCATCCCCACAATTTCCAGTTCTTTGCCATCATGAAGAGAGCTGCTATAAATATTTTAGAACATACAGGTTCTTTTCCTTTGTCCCTAAGTCATTTCAAATTACAGAATCTGGACCAGTAGCCTTGTGTTGAGATCACATATGAATCATAATAATAATGCCATATTTAGAAGATAGTCTTGCTAGAGTGGAGCTTCTCTTCTAATAGACATAACAAAGTGTATTTATTATAATGGAAGGTTCAGAGTTTGTATTTTACTGTATTGCTGAAAGAAAGGGGAAGGGTGGTGGCGCAAGTTTTGGGATAGATGGCTACAGTAATGATATCTGTACTCAAGGAGACAAGCAGGTGGGTTTGGAAGGAAACATAAAGAACTCTATTTTAGACATGTGTTTGAAATGTTCATAGAACTTATAAAATGTTTAGTAGTCATTTCATGACAAGAGACTAGACATCAGGAGAGAAATTAGGGCTGGGTATTTAGGTCTGTAAGTGATTTGCATTGAGATAATAATTAAACCAATATTAGGTAATAAGGTCACCAGGAGAGAATGTAGCAAGAGAAGGCGACCCAGGACACAGCCTTGGGATCTGTGGAGTAGGAACAGGAGGAATTGGGACTAGGAAACAGATGATGATCCAGCAAAGGCTACTGAGAAAAGTGGTCAGTTAAGTGGGAGAAGAACCATGAGAGCATAGTTCTTGGCACATAATCAGTGCTCAGTAAATGCTTGATGATTGATTGATTGACCAATCAGGAAGCTGTTGCAGTAGTATAGGCAAACATGATGGGGACCTGAATTAAGGTGGAAGTTTTGTAGGTATTGAGGAGATAGATTTGAGAAGTGTAAAGATAATGGGAAGGGTTCAGACCTGGGATCCTGGAGGGACAGTGATAATCTAGACAGATATAAAGAAGTTTGGAAGGGGTAGAGGTGGGTTTTTGGGGAAAATAATTCTGTTTTTGACATATTAAGTTCTAGATGCTTACAAGGAATCCAAGAAATGATAATGTTGTAGAACTAGAATTCGGGAGAGAGCCTTAGAAAGAGTAGTACACTTAGTTCACTGGCCCTGCTTCCAGCCTAGAGCATGACACAATCACTGAAGTGAACAATCCTAGTGGAAAGGGGGCCCACCATCCCCACCAACTACTGACCTACCCCTGGTGGGACAGCTAAGCCAGCCTACCTGAAGCATCAAAGCACCATAAGAGAGAGATAGTAAGTGGTATGTGCCAGGAGGGCCAAGCCATCTTGACAACCACCTCCCCTTAGACACTGATAGAGATAGCCCAGAACTCTGAGTCCAAGAGTCTGTAGAACATTCATCCTCTTGTTTCAGCCATTATTAAGGAGAGCAGCTCTTGGGGAGGAGTCCATGATCCCCACCATCAGCATCAGTTGCAGACCAACTACCATCAATAGGGAGGTAAACTCAAGAGTATTGGAAACAGTAGCACCCCTCCTTCCCACCACATACCACTGTCCCTGCTTCCAGGCTGGTTCCTACAGCCATTATCTAGGAGAACAACCCTTGTGGAGATATGGTTTGTCAGTCACTTCTCTGGAGACTGTAGCCACAGCTACTGAAGACCCAGAAAAGAAAATTCTCACCATCAAAATCCTTGACACTGTCAAATGGCTCAGCATCAGAAACCAGTATGGTTTTATCAACTTTTTAAGCTTTTATTTAGTATTTTATTTTTCCCCAGTTACATGTAAAAACAATTTTTAACATTCATTTTTAAAACTTTGAGTTCCAGATTCTCTCCCTTCCTCCATCCCCACCCCCTCACTGAGAAGGCAAGCCATTCTATATAGGTTATGTATGTGTAGTGATGCAAACCATATCCATAATAGTCATGTTGTAAAAGAAAACAGACAAAAAACTCAAGAAAAATAAAGTAAAAAAAGTATGCTTCAATATATATTCAGACACCATCAGTTCTTTCTCTGGGGATGGATAGCATTTTTTATCATGAGTCCTTTGGGATTGTCTTGGATCGTTGTATTGCTGAGAATAGCTAAGTCATTCACAGCTGATCATCTTACAATATTGCTGCTACAATGTACACAGTACATTTCACTTGCATCAGCCCATGCAAGTCTTTCCAGGTTTTTCTGAGAGCATCCTGCTCATCATTTCTTATAGTACAATAGTATTCCATCATAATCACATACCACAACTTGTTCGGCCATTCCCCAATTGATGGGCTTCCCCTCAACTTCTAATTCTTTATCCCCAGAAAAAGCTGCTACAAATATTTTTGTACATATAAATCCTTTTCCTTTTTTTTTTTAATCTTTTTGGGATACAGACCTAGTAATGGTATTACTAGGTCAAAGGGTATGCATGGTTTTATAGCCCTTTGGGCATAGTTAATGGAAATGATCTTAAAGAAGATGCAGTACCATTTGCTTTATCTTAGTGCTCTAAGGACCCCTGGGCTTTTCCATTTGACTTGTACTCAAAACTTTCTGTATGTGTTATATGCCCCAATTAGAGTTTGAGTTACTTAAGAGCAATGACTTCTATTTTTCTATTTGTGTTCTCATTGCAGGCTTTGCACATAGTAAGTGCTTAATATATGCTTTTTCATTCATTTATTTATTCATCAGATACATAGATCTGGGATTTATTTGCATAATTAAACCCATAGGAGTTGGCAAAGTAGTATGCAAAGAGAAGAGAAGTAGGCCTAGAACAGAGTTTTGGGGAAGACCCATAGTTGGAGGCATGATATGAATGATGATCCAGCAAAGAAGTCAGAAAGAAGGTCACACTTGTAGGAAGAGAACCAAGAGGGAGCAGTGTCATAAAAACCCTTGAAGGACACAGTATCCAGGAAGAGAGGGTGATTCACAGTGTCAAAGGACGTAGAAGGAAGGCAGAGCCCAGATGGTGGAGTAGCAGGAAGCAGCACAGTGAGTCCCTGTTTCCCCCAAACAAAAAATAAGAACTCCCCAAACTTTTCCATTTAGATCTAGAAAATCCTGACGGTGAAATCCAGAAAAGGTCACAGTGAGTCATTCATCCAGCCCATGTTGCCAGAAGGAGACAGAGGTCTGCAGATACTGGAGATGGAGTCAAGCCAGGAGCATGCTGTATGTGGAGTGCTTTAACACCTGGGGAGATGATGTGAACCTAGTCAAGAAGAGGTCCCACCAGAACCTCCACAGAGCCATAGGGCACCACTATGGAGACAGCTACCAAGTGGCAGCTTTGTTACTCACTATCCAGATCTAGGCCACAGATCTAGGGTATGCTGAGAAGGGGAGATGTGCCCTGGGCCATGTACCAAGAAAGGAGGGAGAAGCAAGTAGCACTTGTAGGCTCAGACCTAAGAGTGAGGTCTTAGTTCTAGCATCTATCCTGTCTTACCACAGAGTAACTAAGGCAGGAATCCCAAATGGGAGCCTGTATTGTAGTTCTGGACTTCTAATCCAGTAGAACTTTAAGGCACATGTGGTATTGCATTCAGTTCTATGCATCATATTTTACCTAATAGCAAGGCATCTGGGGTAATGTGTTTAGTTCTGAGCATCCTATTTTAGAAAGGACTTTGGCAAACTGTAATGTTTCCATACTTGTGATCAGCATCACAAGGAGATTGGAGACTAACTCAGGTTGTATAATGGGGGTAGAGTACATCTCATGAAGCTTAGCTGAGCTCTTAGCTACTCCTGAAAAAGTCATTCTCTCAGGATTACTGTTTGATCACCTGTGTTCAGGGAAAGATACACAAGCGGAGGAGGCAGCCAGAGAACCAAGGGCCTGCTTTGGATTAACCTAGGAAGCACCTGTGTTCACTGCCACATATGAGTAGCTCCCACAGCTGCAAGAGGTGGGAGGGAGAAGAGTTCTCTCTCTCCTCCTGGGAATCCCCAAATGGAGTCTTGCAGATTCCCCACACACTCTACAGATGGCAGAAGAGAGCCCAGAGTAGTTCTTTTTAAGGTTATCTAAATGGGCTCCTGTTCTTGGCTCAGTGGTCAATCCTCTTTGATATAGCCCCTTCCCCCTGCTGCCATCATGAGGATGAAGGGATTGCTGTGTCAACTTAAACTCCTTCAGTGCTAACCAGATATATCTCTCCAAGAAGCTAAGGTGATCGGCTCCATTTGTATTTTGTAAGCTGGCTATGGCAAGCCTGTTTCTATACATGCTCCATGAAATGTGCTCCAATCCTGTCAGTTAAGGGAGCTGGGAATATTCAGTCTAGAAAAGATAAGGTTTAGGATGGATAGGATAGCTGTCTTTGAGTATTAGAAGGGCAGTTATATGGATGAGGGATTAGGCTTGTTCTGTATGGTCCCAGAAGTCAGAATCAGAGCTTGTCAAGAATCATATTTGAGCTACAAATAAATAAAACTTTTCTAAGAGATCTGTCCATTACTGGAATTAATTTTGTTTAATTTTTTTTTTTTTGGTGAGGCAATTGGGGTTAAGTGACTTGCCAAGGCTCCCAGTTAGTAAATGTCAAGTGTCCAAAGCTGGATTTGAACTCAGGTCCTCCTGATTCCAGGGCTGGTACTCTATCCACTATGCCACCTAGTTGTCCCTACTGGAATTCTTCAGGGGAGAACTGAATGCCATGTTCTCAGAAGGATGTAGAGCAGTTGTGTCAAATTTAAATAGAAATGGGGGCCAGGAAATTGTACATAAGGATACCTGTGAGCTACATATTGACTTTGAAGACCACAAATTAAGTTTATCTATGTTTCATTGTATTTTTATTCATTTTCTTAAATATTTCCCAGTTATATTTTTATTTGGTTCAGGTCATGCTCAGTAGAGTTGGAACCTTGGACAGTTAGTAGGAACTGTCTTGTAAGGAAGAGACTTTGAGACACTGGCCCTTGAAGGGGAGAAACCTGTTATCGGGGAATAGGGAGACCCCAGTATAATATGGGAGTGTTTCCTATTTTAATGAATCTTGTAAACTCTGTGCTGTGTGCTGAGCTTTGCTGATACCACAACAGTGCAAGAGCTTTTAGCTCTTTTTTGGTTCTCTGAGACAAAGGCCTGGTCACTCCATCTAAGCTGCATATCTGTTTTCAAGACTGAAATTAGTCTTAATAATGTTCTGTTGTTGTTGCTGCTCTTTAGTCATTTTTTTTTTCAGTCACATCCAGTAGGATTAAGTGACTTGCTCAGGGTCACAGAGGTAGTAAGTGTCTGAGGTCAGATTTGAACTCAGGTCTTATTAACTCCAGGCCCAGTACTCTATCCACCTAGTCTGCCCTCGATAATGTTCTAATGAATGAGAAGTAGAATAAATGTATAGAGTTGAAATTATCATAAAAAAGTTTCACCGTTGGCTAAAACTTCCATAGTGTTGATTGAGAATAGTATAACAAAATATCTACATGTAAAATCTTAACAACCAGACAAAAATAATTGACTATTAAATCTCTAAAGATTATTATACTATATACATATATATGATAAAAATTTGTTAAGAATAGGATTACTTAGGTTAGTTTTCAATTCAGCATGATCAACAATTGAGAAAAAATTGGAGTATGTGATTGTCTTTAAAAGTTTTCTTGGAGTAGCAGACACTATAGTCACTAGAGTTTCATCAAAATATAATTTGGTCTTCAAGGTCAAGTTAAGATGAAATATTTGGTTAAATCTTTTTCAGTAACAATATCAAGGCTTTGAATGAATAGTTCAGTGTTAGTTTTAATATTTATAGATACTCCAGGGGCAAATATGCACTGGATTTCATTACATTTCTTAGAAGTTGTTCTATCCAACTACGTGTTGTAGAAAAATTGCTTTTTCTTAGGTATAAGAATTAAAGATATAGGTATAGAGAATTAGGTATAAAGAATTAAAAGATACTCATAATTAAATTTTATTGAGTGGATATAAAAATGTGTAGAATTATCTGGAACAGTTTTGCTTTTTATTAATGTTAAAATGATTAATTTTTCTTTATTATTTTAACCTTTAAATTACCTAAATAAAGTCCATTTTGGTGAAGAAAGGTCATATTTTTCCTTCTATGAATTCTATTTTGATTTATAATTGTTTTTATGCATTCTTTTTTGTCACATATGGAGCAATGCCTTTTGTAGTGTGCACCTTTGATGATGGCTACAGTCTCTAACAGTAACAACAAAGCTATGAGAAACAGAGTTCTTTCTTAGGGGATTTACATTATGTTTCCAATCTGGATTTAAATAACTCAAAACTAGCAAAGAGAGATAAGAGAAACAATCTCTCAATAACAAATTTGCTGTAGAAAACTGAAATCAATGAAGGTAAGGATCATTAAGCACATGTTCACTCTAGAAGAGAAGGGAGTAGCATAAAAGCTGTATATGTATTTGAGAAAGTTGGCTGCAGAGATTATGTGTATGTGTGTGTGCGCGTGCGCGTGTGCACATGTGTGTGTGTGTACAAGAAGGGTAGAAGAATCAAAGCAAAATAATGAAACTGAGTGAGTAAGCCTGATCTTTGTAGTGTTATAACTTCATTAATTTAGATGTGAGTTGGAAGCCAATTGGTTCTTTCAGATGAGGTAAATTATTCCATTCCAGAATATGAATATTCAAGAATCATGAAATCTTAGAATTGGAAGGAACTTTAGAGATCACCTTATCCAATCTCATCTCCTTTCTTCCTTCCCCAAATACATAAATCCTTACATGATCATCTATCCTCTGCTTGAGTACTTCTGGTGATGGGAAGCTCTGTATCTTATCAGACAGTCCAGATATTGAAGTTCTTACATATATATTGAAACTAAATTTTCCTCCCTATAACTTCTACCCATCAGTCCTAGTTCTGTCTTTTGAAGCCATATAGAATAAACATCATCCTTGTTGTATGTGATAACGCTACATATACTTGAAGACCTCTGTTGGGCCTCCTTAAATCTTATCTTTTCCAGGCTAAACTTTGCTATTACTGTAGGTAAAATAGTTTCTCAACACTTTAACACGAGGGTTATTGTGAAGATCAGTGAGATTATGTATGTAAAGCACTTTGCAAACCTTAAACTGCAATATAACTATTAGCTATTTTTTACCATTCTGATTACCCTTCTCTGGACATGGTTCAGTTTTTCAATATCCTTATTAAACTGTGGTATTCAGAAGTATCTCCCAGTTGTGGTTTGACCAGTGAATAATGCAGTGAAATATATTTTCCTTGATCTGGACACTCTACTTTTATTAATGCAACTTAAGATTGACATAGATATCCCAAAATTAATGCACAATATTGATTCTCATAGAGCTTTCAGTCAACTGAAATCTCTAGGCAAATCTCTTTCATGTGAATTGCTTTAAAGACAAAAGTCAAGTTTTGCCCAACCTATTCTTGTATAATTGATTTTTGGAACTTAAACTCAAGATTTTATTTTTATCCCTAGTAAGCTTCATCTTGTTAGCTTTGCCTCATTCCAGCCTGTCAAAATAATTTTGAATTTGATTCTTTTAGTCAAGAAAATAGATTTTTTTTAGCTTTTTGTCAACCACAAAATTAATAAGTACCTGTCCTCAAATTGAAAACATTAGCTAACATGTAGTGTTTAGTATTAATGTAAAGTAGCTTGCATATCAGCACTGAACTTGAAAGGGTTGTATGATTAATATCATGCTTACTCAGGTAAACATATGCTGATTGGAGGAAATGGTGATTCCTGGAGATAGACTTAAGTAGAGGCATGTGGACACACAGTTTGATTTTTCTTTGTCATTTCTGTTTCTGACCCAGGAAAGGAAAGATTATAGCTAAAGGGATATTTTCAGAAAGCTAACAGGCACAATATATTGGCAATTTAACCTTATATCAGAAGACAAAATTACCTAGTAGCAAGAGGAGATTACTGACTTTAGAAGACAAAATGTCCAGAATCAGACTCTAGATGCCAAAATAATATTAGAGGTAGTGAAATTAATGTAATGACTAAAATTAGTGTAGATTAGAGGGAGAAGAGGAACTGAGTTTTTAGATTTGTTTGCTTCTTGCTTCAAAGAAATTTCATAGTATCACTATGAAATTTAATTTTTTGAATTTTGGTGTTTAGGCTTTTTGACTTGTGTTCATCAGTCAGTCAATAAGCATTAATTGAGCATGCAGTATGTGCCAGGCACTGTGCTAAGCTCTGGGGACACAAAGTTCTCAAGGAGCTCACAGTCTAATGGGGGAGATACATGCAAACAACTGTATATGAACAAAATATACAGAATAAAGTGGAGATGATGTACACAGGGAAGGCACTAGAATTAAAGGTTTGGGAAAAGCTTCCTGAAGCAGATGAGATTTTAGCTGGGGCTAAAGTCAGGAGGCAGAGATGAGAAGAGAGAACATTCTAGACATGGGAAACAGTCAATGAAATGCTAAGATTTGTGATATAGAATCTTTTGTTCAATAAGCAGAGAGGAGGCCAAAGATCAAAGAGTATATTGGTGGTTGTGGGGATATAAGGTGTTAGAAGATAGGAAAAATGGGGGAGGGGCAAGTTATGAAGGGCTTGGAATACCAAATAGAGAATTTTATATTTGATTTTTGGAGGTGATAGGGAGCCACTGAAGTTTATTGAAGAGGGGGATTACGTGGTCAGACTTGTGATTTTGAAAGATCACTTTGACAGCTTGGAGCAGGGAGAGACTTGTGGCAGGGAGACCAACTAGAAGGCTATTGCAATAGTGCAGTCATGAGGTGATGAGAGCCTGTACCAGAGTAATGCTTGTGTCAGAGAAGAGAGAGAAGCATGTGCAATAGATGCTGTGAAAGCAAAATAGACAG
Organism: Vombatus ursinus; assembly: GCF_900497805.2. Lineage (NCBI taxonomy): Eukaryota > Metazoa > Chordata > Mammalia > Diprotodontia > Vombatidae > Vombatus > Vombatus ursinus. The sequence goes on from NW_020955033.1 coordinate 13,638,695, forward strand.
GACTTGGTAACAGATTGGATATGGGGGCATGGGTGAGAGTGAGAATGAGGAACAGAGAATAACACCTAGGTTTGGAGCCTGGGTTTTCTTTTGGTAGACCTATAATATTTAACTTGCCTCTATCCTGTCTTTGAGATCAATATTTTGCTTGTATGAAGATCCTATTTTCTTTTTAACATTATTCCTTTTTGTTTTTCTTCTTCCAGATTGCTCTTCACTTCTTTGTATTTACATTTTCAATCAGTTATTCTTTTGTTTCTTTGGTGATCCTTGCTACTATGGATTCAGTTTTTCTATTCTGCCAATTACTTTTGCTGTACAAGTCATACATTCTACTTTCCCAATTCTTTAATATTTGTCTTCTAAACCATTCAGGAATATCTTGCTATGGTTCCATGTTCTTTTGGAAATACACAGAGTCATAAGCCAGTCTCATCATTTGCTGATTAGTTTTCCTTTGTCATATAGTATTTATTCATAGATGCCAGGACTCTTTTTTTTTTAATCTGGAGACCATATTTCTTTCTGTTATTAATATGTTCCCTATTGGTTTATCTACTTATGCTCAAGGTCGTTAACTGAATTTTCTTCCTTCTCAGGTCTCTGGTAATTTCAGTCTTTTCTCCTTATATTCTCCTATTGCTCATTTTTTGATTCTTTCCCCTTTGATGACAGTTTCCCTGAAGCCTAGATCTCAAAACCTTCTAAGCTTACTCTTACACTGCACAGTTCACATTTGGCCAACCTCAGACTCTGCCTCAAGACAGTTCTGCAGGAAAAAGAACTGGTCCCATCTGGGTGCTGGGCCTTTTGGAAAAGTCGGGTGGGAACCATAACATTTTGGCTTCTTATTCCAATTTTTTCTCTTCTGCAGTTCTCGAGCTGAGTACTGTTGCAGCACAGAGCACTGCAATCTCAGCCAGAGCTGAGATTTTAGTTTCCCAAGTAATGAAGAGGTAGACAGGGTAGATTTGAATTCTCTTATGATCCTGCCAGAGTATGGTGGGTAGTGGGGGTAGCTGTGCTGTGTGCATTAGGGGCTAGAGATTAGCTTCCTTTGTTGTTGATTCATTGGGTTTTACCTTGTTAGGGTTTGTGGTGTCTTATACGGTGGAAACAGCTGAAATTGTTTTACCTCTTGCACATGATTCTTATTTTGGAGAAGTTTGAGAGGTCGTGAGGATTAGAGAAAAAGTCTAGTCCTATGTCTTGTTGCTCATGTGACTCAGAAGTCTATAAATACTAAGTGCTAAATTACTTTTAGCAATCTTGTTATGTCTCACAACTTCAACTAGAACCTCTATGCAGATAACTCCTAAATCTATAGCTGTAAACTCTTGATTGGCATTTTCAACTGTCTACCTTATATCAAAACATATATGCCCTGCTGGCATCTCAAATACACCATGTCTAAAACGGAACTTTTCCCTCCAAACATGTTCTTTTCTTTTCAATTCCCTATTTCTGTCAGTTGCCCGATTACTCACAGTCACCTCATGTTGATAAACTTGGTATTATCTTTTATTCATCCCTCTCTGTTGCTTCCCACTCCCAATCAGTTGCTAAGTCTGGTTGATTCTGTCTCTTCAACATCTCTTGCATCTTCTTTCTTTCCCTTCCCATTGCTGCAAGCTTTGTGGATACCTCATTACCACTGACATGGGCTATGGCACTACTTTCCTAATTGATCTTTACCTTCAGTCTTTACACCCTCCAATTCATATTTCATATTCCATGGCAGATAAATCCTTATGAAAAATTGATCCAATCATATCACTTCTCCAGTAAAAACTTTTCAATGGCTATAATGCCTTCTGAATAAAATCCAAACTCCTCAGCCTTCCTCAAATGGCGTTCCACCATTTGGCACCACACTGACTTTTTAGCCTTAACTCATATTACCACACTCCATGCACTCCTTGCACTCTTTTGTTCTTTTCCCTTTGCTCATACTTTCCTGTATATGGAATGCTCTCAGTCTACTGAGGTCTTTCAAGATACAACTCATGTGCCGAATCTTCTATCAAGCCTTTTCTGATCCTGTAGTCAGAAATGATCTTTCCTTCTTCAGATGAATATAACACTTTAGACTTCTCTAGTCTCTGAACAAATTGTGATACATGAATGTAATGGAATACTATTGTGCTATAAGAAATGTTAGCAGATGGATTTTAGAAAAACTGGGAAGACTTACATGAACTGATGCTGAGTGAAATAAGCAGAAGCAAAACCAGGAGAGCACTGTATACAGTAACAGGCAATATTGTGTTATGATCAGCTATGATTAACTTAGCTCTTCTTAGTAATACAATGCTCTAAGATAATGCCAAAAGACTCCAGATGGAAAATGCTTTCTACATCTAGAGAAAGAACTACGGAGCCTGAATGCAGATCGCAACACACTATTCTCTGCCTGTCTGTCTGTCTGTCTCTTGTGGTTATTCTCTTTTGTTCTGATTCTTCTTTCAATATACAAACATTAATTATTATTATTATTAGTATTATTTATTATTGTCTTTTTTTTTGGCTTGTACTCATTTGTGCATGTGTTGTATCTCTCTCCTGAATTGTTGTAAGCTGCATGTGAGCTAGGACCTTGTCCTATTGATTATTGTATCTCCCCTTGCAGAAGGTTTTTCATCAGCAGAGGAGGGGGTGGTCCAGGCTTTTAATTACATCTCCAGGTGAGGAAACTATTTTAGCCAATGAGAGTTCATGACTACCGTGCAGCTTATAGTCTTAGAAAATTGCCTGGATCAAAGAAAGGCAAGTGATGTACACAGTCAGTATGTGTCAGAAATGGAACTTGAACCAGGTCTCCCTCACTCTGAGACCATGATACATATTTGGTGCTTAATTAACATTTGTTGAGCATCACTAGAAGATCTGCTACAAACATGAGTTATTTATTAATCTGGTGTACCCAATGAGAATGTTTAGTTCAGGTAAATAAATTTTATTTCACTTAGTATTAGATATTTAGTATATTTCTGAATCCTTGTTGTAAAAGACATTAAAATGTTTTCCTTGTGTTTCTTTCTATATAGGGGGCCTTATCAATGTCAATATGAGTGAAATCAGTTTAGATGAAATTCAACAGGTATTCTCTAAGGATTTAGATATTGGTCCAGGTGGTCATTGGAGGCCCAAAGACTGCAAACCCCGATGGAAGGTGAGAGACACTTTTTTGTATCAATATTATTATGTTTTGAGTGTGAAGGTATGTTAGACAGAGCATGGAATTGATCACATTGGCAGTTGTGATGTGATTTACAATCATAATTGTAAATTTTATGTATGTGTTTTTTGAAGTTCCTAGTAAAAAGATTTAGTATGAACAGGTGATGATCATATCACAGTCTGATATAGTGAAATAAATTTGGATTAAGAGTTAGAAAACCTGGTTTTGGATCTTGACTCTGTCACTTAGAAGCATATAGCTAGTTGTCAGAGGATAGAGCTTTGCACTTGAAGTCAGAAAGATGTGAATTTAAATTTGGCCAGAGATACTAGGTGTGTGATCCTGGGACAAGTGATTTATCTATCTGCTTGAGTTTGCTCATCTGTAAAATTGAAATAATAAGAGCACCTGCTTCCTAGGAATATTATGAGGATAAAATGAGGTAATATTTGTCGAGTGCTTTGCAAAACACTTAAAGCATTATATAAATGATAGTTATCATCATCATCATCACTTATTAGCTTTTATGACCTTGGATACATAAAGACTTGGTTTCAAGTCCAGCTTCTGACATATCCTGGCTATGGGACCCTGGGCAAATATTTTAACCTCTTAGTGCCCCAGGAAACTCTCCAAGACTGAAACTTGCAGAAAAAAATGATAGCATCTCTTGGTTGAGAGAGTTCTTCTCACCCGGGAGTTCTCCTACCAATGAAATCGCAGGTTGTCTCCTTCTCCCTAGACATAGATCTAGGAATGAAAGAAGGGCTTACTAGGCACTATGTTCAAAGCACCGCTAAGTGCTGGTGATTCAAATGGAAAAGCCAGACAGTACCTGTCTTCAAGGGACTCACATTTTATAGAGGGAGACAAGAGGTAGAAGAGTTCAGTGGTAATTGAATTGAAAAGGCTTAGTGGTTTTTAGGGTATAGCAGCAAAGCATATATGGAAATGCATCTTTTAAAATGTCATTTTCATCGATAAAACCATCTCCATTTCTGATGTTAGACCATTTGAATCCAAAGTGTCAGGAACCTTGGTTCTGCTCTGCATTTTCAGTAACCGTAGCTGCTCACAGGTTGCATCTCCACAAGACTTTCTCCCCAAACATTCAAAATATTCAAATTATCAAATAGTTCTATAATTTCATTGATTTGGATGTTCTCTCCAGTGATGCAGTTCACAACTCTTTCATGCCTGACCATTCTATGTGAATCTTGATGGTTTCGCCCTCTAAGTCTGTTATCGGATTCATGTTTCTATCATTTGGGGGCCTCGCTCTGTCCTGATACAAAGATGAACATTTGTGGAGCACTTGTGTTTTCTAACTGTGATCCTTTTTTTGCCATGTGACCAAAACATAATTTTCCACCTCATATATTTCCTTGGTGACATCTTTAACTCCAATTCTTCAAAGTTAATTATTTGTTAAACATTGAATCCCGCGTATTCCCACCATGCACTTCTCTGTTGCCCTCTGTGTCATGTTCATTTTCAGTTCCTTGGCTACTGTTGTTCATGATCTGTAGCCATACAACAACATTGGTAGAGTATTGTTATTAAAAAAATGAACATTTGTTTCTGGGAGAAGTTTGGAGATATTAAAGGAGTTTTATAGTTTCCTCAAGTTTCCCATTCTCCTCCTCCTGATTAATTCTGACTGCACACCAGGCCCTTCTATATCCTCCACTGTCTCCCAAAGTGTATCCAAACTTATGTTCATTGTTTCTATGACACTTTTTACTTTTCTTATCCTCTACTTTCCTCTTCTCTTTTTGCCTTCAATCTTTCCCAACATCAATCTCTCTTCCATCGAGTCCTGTCTTCTCATTATGTGGACAAAACATTTAAGCATCAGCTTCAATATTTGTTCTTCCAATGAATAGTCTAAACTAAGTTTTTTAAGTATTGACTGATTTAATCTCTTTGCTATCCAAGGGACTCTCAAAAGTATTCTCCAGCACCACAATTTGAAAGCATTGATTCTATGGTGCTCAGCTTCCCTTATAATCCAGCTCTCACAGCCATCCATTGCTATTGGAAAAATCATAGCTTTGACTACTTAGACCTTTGTCAACAAGGTGATGTCTCTGCTTTTTATTATGCTTTCCAGATTTGCCATAGCTTTCCTTCTACAGAGCAAGCATCTTTTAATTTCATGGTTAAGATCATCATCTGCAGTGATCTTTGGGCCCAAGAATATAAAATCTGACACTCCTTCCATTTCTTCTCCCTCTATTTGCCAGAAAGTGATGGGGCCAGTTGCTAAGATCTTAGTGTTTTGATGTTAAGCTTCTAGCCAGCTTTTATACTTTTCTCTTTCACTCTCATCAAGGAGCTTCTTAATTCCTCTTCACTTTCTACTTTATCAGACTCACACTTTAGGAAAATTATTTTGGTAGCTTTGTGGAGGATGTATTGGAGAGGGGAGAGATCTGAAGCAGAGAGACCAATTAGACTATTGCAGTAGTCCAAGTGAGAGGTGATGAAGGTTTGAACTAGGGTGGTGGCTGTGTGAGTGGAGAGAAGGGGACATTTGAGAGAGAAGAAATCAGAGGGTCTGAAAACTTGCTTAGATATACGGATTGAGCAAAAGGATGATACTGAGGTGAATTTAGGTGACTAGGAGGGTGTAGTGATGCACTTAACAGAAATAAGGAAGTTTGGCAAATAGATGGATTATGGGGGAAATATAATGAGACTCTTTTGGACATGTTGAGTTTAAGAAGTTGCTGATGTGGGATTGGATCTTGGGAGAGATAGTGGGTTGGATATAGATCTGGTAATTATTTGCATAGAAAAGATATAGAGCATATCCAGGAAGATAAGGTAGTCAATAGCATCAAATGCTGATGAAGAAAGGGTGGCCAAGGATGCAGTTTCACCCAGAGGGAGCCAAGTATGTCTCACTAAGTACCAGAAGATGTAACAAGAGAGTGAGTGGTCTAAGATGAGAGGAAGTGTGCTAATTTTGGATCATGAGTTCCAGAGGGCACAGTGGAAGGGATAAGCTCTTTTAGAGTGAAAGATTTTGGGGGTAAGTTTGAGGTGAATGGGAATGAGGAGGCAGAACACCTGGAGTTGGGTAGAGAGAGTTGTTCTTTGGCTGGTCGGTATTACTAGAATAGTAAGTGTAATAGGGAGTGAGAGTATGCTAACAATTGGGAAATGAATCATTCAAAATATCAGTGAGTTCTGCTGATTTAGTTTGATGATTAGAAGCATGAAGGTTGATTCTCAAGGTTTTGACACAGCTCTTACCTGCTGTGTTACCGTGTCCTAGGAGGCATCTGGGAGCCTCAGTTTTCCATGAATTCTGGTGGCATCTTGGATTGTCTTTCATAATCTTTCTTGATTTCATTCACATCCACTCACAGTAGGCATGAGCAGATGATGGTGTGCTCCTGGACAAGAGACTGCTGTGTCCCAGGAACTGACCCTCATTTGTTACTATTGATATTAATTCTCTTTTTTCCCCATGGAAAATAAAACAAATTGATTATCTACAAAGATTGCAGAAAAAACTCAATTATCTATGGGTTTGGGTACAAGAAAACTTTATTCCCTGGTGAGTCCCACCTCCTCCCTGGGTATCATATAATCATTTCTATTCTATAAAGCTACTTTGGTTTGGGAAATTACTTTAGGCAGGAAAAGGAGTTCCGTTGTTGGTTTTTTTTAACTGTTTCACGTTCAAAGAATTCATCACCTAGAGGCCACTTGCAGGTGCTAAACCTCTTCATACTCAGCTAGCCTGGTAAGCATATAGCCTGTCACCTGGCCTGTACTGAAAGCCTTTAAAGCCTAGGAGAACCTGCCAGAGCTTTTGCTAGCTGCCGTAGTCTTTGAGAACCAAGGGTCACTTTCATGGCACAATTAGAAAGTTGAGTAGAACTTTGGCTTTTTTAAAGTCTTTAAAATATAAGGAAGATTTAACATGCTCTGAAAAAGTAGAATATTTTATATCTTGTTTTGGTAAATTTATTAAGCTAGCAGTTTAATGGCCTTACGTTGTATTTTCCATATTTCAGATTATACAGGAGCAAGCCTATGATAGGACTTCTGCTCGTATGGAATTCTTTGAAACAACAGGTGGTTATATGTAGTAACTTTGATTTGTTTTCTGGATAAGCCTGACCCCTAGTAGTTCATGTTTGATAATTAGGACAAAATGAGACACTTGTATGTCATTCAGCAGTTTAAAAAAGGATTTTACTTAGCCACAAAAGGAGGATATTAAACAAGGCTATGTATTGAGGACACCTTGAGTTAATTCAGCTGAGCAAAGATCCTCTGCCCAAGTTATCCATAGCTTTCCACTAGCCAATCCTAGAGAGCATGTGGAACACCTGATGGCTATTTTTTTGACTCCTATGGCCAGGAAATGATGTGAGCAACCCTACACCAACCAAGTCTAGAGAATGGTTTAGTACTCCCCCCCAAACAAAACACCCCAAAACCTAGCTTAATTTGCATGGGGAGGGGAGAGGAAAGTGTTAGAATATTGTTCCCACTATAATTTGCCATTCTAATAATCTTGTAGTACTTATTGAAACTTCACCAATGCTGCACACAAACTAATAGAAGAAATTAAAAGTTTGATGGCTTTTTGTGCATTTTGTCTACCTGTATATAGATACAAGTATACACCAATTTATCTGTAAAGATAAAAACACATTTTATTTATGTATTATTTAAAAACATCCAGCACGAAAGTCCTACTTTGATGTCGCTTTATGATATGGAGGTGACCAAGGGTTCTTAAAGGCTCTAACAGCAAAATGACAGCTCTGTTGAATCTTAGACAACTATTATTATTGTCATTGTTACTGCTCTGTTGTTCGTCCTTCATTCTCTAAGAGAACCAATGACATCAGAGGGATGATGTCTTGACTTGCAAGTGAATTGTATTTAAGTGGGGCAGAGAAAAGTCGTCAGCCACACTCTCTCCTCCAGAGTCATCAGAGTCCAGTGGCAAGACATAGGTCAGAACGACTGGCAGTGGCCCAGGATGCCCTGGGAGACTTTGGCTTTTTCAAGTTAAGATCTTTTCCAGGTCCCAGTTTCTCTGAGACAACAACCTTTCAGTGATTAAAGGCTAGGTAAGAAATGTGGCAAAAGATGGCCTAGTTTACCTTCACAAAAGAATCAGTCTGAGAGGGGAAAACTCTCAGAGATTCTGGTCCAAACAGAAACACTCGCCATTTACCTGTTATTGTTCTACCCACTACTCTACCCTCAAACCTTCCCAAGATTTCTTTTGGATGAGCAACTGTTAGACAGTAGACTTTCTCTGAGGCAGCTAGGTGGTGCAGTGGATAGATTGCTGGGCCTGGAGTCAGGAAGACTCTTCTTCTGAGTTCAAATCTGGCCTCAGACATTTACTAGCTGTGTGATCCTGGGCAAGTCACTGAACCCTGTGTGCCTCAGTTTCCTCATCTGTAAACTGAGCTGGAGAAGGAAATGGCAAACCACTTCAGTATTTTTGCTGTGAAAACCCCAAAAGGGGTCATGAAGAGTCAGACGTGATTGAAAAACTACTGAATGACAACAGACTGTCTGTGACACTTAATAGAATTCATTTTAAGGTTTGTAAAAAAGCACTTTACATACATCACCTCATTTGAGTATCACAACAATCCAGGTAGGTAATATAGTTATTCCCATTTTACAGATGAGTAAGCTAAAGCTCAGAGAGGTTAAGTGACAATATAACAAATGTTATTACTATTATTATTACCATCATCATCCTCCAATATTTATATAGCACTTTTACTATTATCTCATTTGAGACTCACATCAAGTCTCGGAGGTAGATGCTATTATACAGTTGAGGAAATTAGAGCAAACAAAGGTTAAGTGACTTGCCCAGGGTCACACAGCTAGGAAGTGTCTGAGGCCAGATTTGAACTCAAATCTTCCTGACTCTAGGCTCAGTGCTTATCCACTGCTCTACCTAGAAAGGCTTTTGGTATTAACCAAGTGTCTGTTTTTTGATCTCTAATTCAGCTAAATTCTAAGAAGCTGATTACTCTGATGATCAATTCATGATGAATATTTTTGGCCACAGCAATTTTTGAAGACTATTACTAAATCAGATTGTGATCTGTCGATAGTCATAGCAGTGAAATCACAGGTCCTTGAAATATTGCAGTAACAGTAGAAAAAAATTAAATATTTTTTTTTACTAAAAATAGTAAAAGACTAACATACACTTCAAAATTAATTTAACATGTTTTAAGATAATTCATGAGGGTGGTATATGGTGATCAGATGTTGAGGGTGCTCAGGTTTTGGCTACTTCATAAACCAAAAAATTCCCATGGAGGTATAGATTCTAGTGGGTCATCTTTTAAGCTAAGTTCTTTTTTTTTTTTAACTAAAGTGTCTCAGAATCATCATTAATGGCAGCATTTGTATCAAAAATTAAATATTAAAGCCTTTGGGAATTTTCAGTTTTTATCTTTATACCCATTTTTATATTGACATGAAATTTTCCACTATTTTTCATTTTTGAAGGTGGCAATTCTCATTCCTTTTCGCAATCGCCATGAGCATCTTCCAATTTTTTTCTTGCACCTGATACCAATGCTACAGAAACAACGATTGGAATTTGCCTTTTATGTCATTGAACAGGTGAGACTTTTTATTTAAAGTGGTAAATAAATGTGTTGAATTCTGAGACCTCGTTCATTAAATGGATTAGGAATCACATTACTTATCCAGGCCACTTGATGGTCATGTGTTTGATATAAAATTGTATTTCAGATCTAGTTTAAATTCCCAGCTGCCAAATTCCTTTATTTGGTCAGCAGCTCTTTAATAAATACTATTTTAAAATCATAATCTTTGTTAGGTTATAGCCAATCCCTCTCCAATCAACCATATCCCTTAAAAAACTATGTTGTGTTGCCACATCTACTGACAAACCTTCACTTCTGAGTAGAATTAAAACGTTTGAAGTGTTTTTGCTCATTTTATATAAGATGAATACCTGGGGTCTAGATCTTCCTAAGATTCCTTTTCTTAATTACTCTCATTGTGTACAGAATTTATAAGATACCCGATAGCCTACCTTTTAGAATATACACAAGAAGTATATGAAGACAACTACAAACAGTTGTTTTCAGAAATACAGACTTACACTGTTTTAAAATCATAATCTTTGTTAGGTTATAGCCAATGTTAACTTATAGTGCTAAAATCACTACTCCCTCCCCCATCAACCATATCTCATTGTGTACAGAATTTATAAGATACTCGATAGCCTACCTTTTAGAATATACACACGAACTATACGAAGACAATTCCAAACATTTGTTTTCAAAAATACAGACTTAAGTAATTGGAAAAAATGAGCAATTGATAGGATAAGCCAATATAATAAGAAATAATATTACCTAAATTAATTTACTTACGCAGTGACATGCCAATCAAACTACCTAAGTGTTATTTTATAGGATTAGAGAAAGATAATGAAATTCATATGGGAAAACTTCAACAATCCTAAAAGAAATAATGACATGGGAAAGAAGGGGGCCTAGCAATGTCAGATCCCAAACTGTATTAAAAATAGTTATTATTAAAAACAATTGATACTGGTTAAGAAATAGAAAGATCAATCAGTGGAACAGATTAGGTTTATAACAAGCAAGGGTATCAAATACCCTAGTATTTGATAAACATGAAGACCCCAGCTACTGGGATAAGAACTTAGTATTTGACAACAACTGCTTGGGAAAATTGGATGGCAGCAATGTAGAAGAATTTAGATTTAGATCAGCACCTTATACCTTATATAAAAATAAGCTCCAAATGGATACACGATGTAGACATATAAGGTCACATAATTAAACAAATTAAAGAAGCATGAGAAAAAAAATTACCTGTCAGATCCATGGATGATTGAAAAATCATGACCAAACAAGAAATAGAGAGGATCATAAAAGATAACATGAATAATTTTGATTACATAAAATTAAAAAGTTTTTTGTATGAGCAAATCAGATAAGCTAAAAGGGAAACAATTAACCAAGAAAAATATTTGTAGCAGATTTTTTCAATGAAGGTCTCATTTTCAGGATACTTAAGGAACTGATTGAAATTTATAAGAAAAAGAGCCATTCTCCAATTGACACATAGTCTAAGGATAAGAACAGACATTCTCAAGGGAATAAAGGTTATCTATAGGCATATGAAAAAATACCCTAAATCATTACCAATTAGAGAAATGGCAGTTAAAGTATTTTCTAGATTCCACCTCACACTGTTCAGAATGGCAAAGATAACAAAATGAGATAATGATAAATATTGAATGGGTTGTGGGAAGACAAGCATATTGTGTGCTGTTGATAAGCCTATCAATGGGTACAACTATTTTGGAAAGCAATTTGTAATTATACACAAAAACTTACTAAACCATGTATGCTCTTTGATTCAGCTAAAACCCTCCTAAGTTTATATCCAAAAGAGATCAAAGAAAGAGGAAAAGCTCCTTATACACAAAAAATATTTGTAAAAGATCCTTTTGTGGTGATAAAGAACAAGAAACTAAGAGGATTTCCAACAGTTGAGGAATGGTTGAATAAGTTTGGTATATGAATGTGATGGCATACTGTTGCGTTATTAGAATTAGATGGTTTCATGAAGATAGGGAATTAAGTGAACTAATATAGAATGAACTATAACAGTTTATATCATAACATCAATGTTATAAAAATGAACATTTTTGAGAACTTTATAAGCTGATGAAAAATGAAATGAGCAAAACTAGGAGAACAGTTTTTTATATAATCATAACAATATTGTAAAAATCAAAAAACCTTTGAAGCTATAACTATCATCAATACAATAACCATTCATGATTCCAGAATACCAATGATGAAAACATGCTTACTTATAGAGAGGTGATGGATTTTGGGTGAAGAATGAGACATATATTTTTTGTGTACATCTATTGGAGGGGGATTTGTTTTGCTTGACTATACATATTTGCTGTAAGAAATTAGTTTTTTTCTTTTCCTTTTTTTAATGGAGTGGGGTTGGGAGGGAGAGAAAATAGATTTTAGTTAATTTAAAAACTAGAGAGGTGGGGGCAATGCTATAAATGTGAAATGTTTCATGCAATTTCATATGAAATCACTGTATTATTAGTTTAATTTAACTGTTTTATTTTGTTAAAACAGCAACAAAGTGAAAGTAATCTGTAAATGTATGCAATGTAAAACAAAACACATCAATAAAATGGAAAGTGGCCAAAAAAAGTTAAGAAGTTTTTTAGTTTATGGTATGTGAATTTAAATAGCAAAATACACAGAGTTCCTTTAAGCTTATAACTGATATTTATGTAGTACCTTAGAGTTTATAAAGCACTTTACATACATTATTTCATTTGCTTCTTTAACAGCCATGAAAATAAATACCACAGCTATTAGTGTTCCTATTTTACAAATGAGGCTTAAAGAAGTTGCAATCTGTCTATATCTTGTAAGGATTAAGCATAATAGTATAAACTCAGATCTTTTTTGACTCATTCTCTTTTCTCTATACCAAATTGCCTTTAATAAATATTTTAAATAGGTATAATATATACATACTTTAATGAGCCCATGATCTTATTTGAGCCAATATGACTTTTTCATGTTCAAATTGCAACTCATACATGTCTTCTTATCCTATTTAACACTTACCCATCTCCTTCCAGAACTCCTCCATAGTGAATCTGCCTAGCATGTTGGAGCCCTTCTTTGTCTCTAATGTTTCATGAATAAGGGTTCCACGCTTGGGCTATTACCCATGTTCTTGTTGTCCCTTCTTTTGGGCTCATACATGACCTTAATGGTGTTTTTTTAATGCTACTTTAAAGCAAATCATCTTTGGTTATGTGCTGCAGCTTCCCGCCATAGCTCTTTACATTGTCCTTTAGGTTAAACACAGTTTTGGTTATTCGAAGATTGTGGTGTTTCATGTTTCACAGTCATATAGCTATACTGGGACAGTATTATGATTCTATATGTTTAACTGTGCATATTTCTCCCCACATATACATCTAAGTATAATGAAAGGATGAATTATCTAAAGGCATTTTTGACAAAATATAATTATAAAAATGCAAGATCTTTTTAGAGTGCTATTGACTATCCATAAAAATAAATACTATACCAGATTTTCTAGTTCAAGATTGGTCAAATGAAAATCAAACGTCGACTTAAATGTAAATTAATGTACTTTTTCCATTCTTTTGATTTTCATTTTGTTTGATTTTACTGGGAATTCTGTGGCTGTACAACAGAATTCTGGTTTTATACAGTGTATGCAGATGTTTGTATTTTCCTAGCCTATTAATTATGGGGAGCAGTATTTAGGGACTAGAAGACAGTTGAACAGATAAATATAGGTGGAGTCCATTACATAATTTGAAGGTCTAATTATTTTTGAACACTGTTTACAGAGCTGTTGCAAATGTGCCTTGAGCTATAGAAATGAGTAGTAGTTGAATTGGCCTCGATGTTTTTAATGACTATATACATTTTTGTTTGTTTTTTAGGGAACAGGTATTCCTTTTTTAAATACCGTAATTAGTTTTATGTAGTCTCTCTGAAATTTTTGAAAGTGGTGCTATTACAGAAATCAAACCAAGTAATACAGTGCAGGACAAAGCCATGAGGCTGATTACCATAAGCCACATACAAACTGTTCTCAATATCCTATAGTTACATCTTGTATCATTTCATAATTATAGCCTTTTAAAAAGCCCCTTTTCTCCAGACCTTGATAACTTGTCTACTTCTATTCTTTACCCTTTGTTTTTTGGTCATCTTTTCTCTGGTCTTAGTTCTGGTTTCTTATTTAATCATTTCCCCACTCTCTTCGTGTTTTTCATTCCTTTAGGTTTGTTCTACTTTGAAATTCTTCATTCTGATTCCTTATACAGTCGATTTGTTCACACTTGCAGAATTACATCTCCCTTAATGTTCTGCTTTTTGACATATCATTTAACTTTACCTCTCACCAACAATATCTATTCAGATAAACTCTTTCATTGTTATTATGATAATGTTGCTGTCACCACTTCTGTGCTTTAGCCCTTTTAGCTTTTATCCCTTTCTTTTCAACATTTATGTTTTTACCTCGTGGAGCAATCACATTTTTCTCCCATTGTTTACTTTACATGTTGGCAGTTGCTTTTAATTTCTTCCCAGAATCATGGCTTGTTATCGTTTTAGATATAGTTTAAGCTCAACATCTTGAATTTAAGTATAGTAGATAGTACATATATTTTTTCTCCATCTGTCATTTTTACCATTATGTGGCTTAAGATACCACTTTTATTTTTCTTTTTCCCCCTTCAACCATTATACCAACTGCTAAAATTTGGCACAGTCTTTCTAAAATGGTGCATTTCTATTCCAAATATGAATGCTTTTTGTGTTTTGAATATTTTTGGTTTTGATTTTTGGACAGCCTCCTTTACCATCTTATCTTTTATTTCTTATACGAAATCTGATTGTCAAAGTTAGAATCATAAAACTTCAGAGCTGAAAGAGACCTCACGGAGCTCATCTAGCCCAACCTTCATTTGAAGGGCAGAGCATCTCTACATAACCCATGACAAGCAGTCATCCATTCTTTGCTTGAAGATTACTGGCGTTTTAGGCTTTGTCAGTAGAATTCCTCTATTTTGATGAAAAAAAAAAAAACCTCATCTACAAAGCTCATTAGGATGTACCACTTAATGACTTAAGTTTCTTCTCTATTTTTTCTTTTCTTTTCTTTTTCTTATGCATATCTTTCAACTTTACCTCTCACCCTGGAAAAACTCAGGGACTTCTGTCACTTGATCCTTGTTTGTACAAATATTTCTTCTTTTTCTTTCTTAAATTTTGTTCCCCATTCATATGAAATGTGCATCTTTCTAACTATAACATAGCCAGCTTGTAGTATTGACTTTCACCACCTTCACCACCATCACCATTACCGCAACCACTGTCGTCGTCGTCGTCGTTGTCGTCGTCGTCGTCATCATCATCATCATCATCATCATCATCATCATCATCATCATTATCATCATTTAGTTCTAGTCTCTTTCCTTGTAGGGAAGGAAACCAATTCCTTCTTTACCTACAATGGAAGTAGCCACAGTTGTCAGTATACTGTGTCACATCCATCAGTCTCTGTTTTTTGTTTCTCTTGCAAATCCAACCCCCTATACCATTACATTTAAAAAAATGTTTTTATTGATGTCTTTTGTTTGTTACATCATCATAGTTATCCCAAGTATCTCTCTCTCTGCCCCTCCCAAAGAACCATTGTATATATTGAAACACATTTTTTTAAGAAAGGGGAAAAAATTGACACATTGAAAAAAGTCCCAGAACATGTGCTGTGTGTAACACCTGTGGACCTCCCACCTCCAGAAAGGGGTGGGTTGGGGGTGTTCTCTCATATCTCTTCACTGAAGTTCTCCTTGATCTTTATCTTGTTGTCATGTTTACATTGAGTTTTTGGTGTGTAGTACTTTCCATTTACATTGTTGTAGTTACTCTGTATTTTTTTTGGCTTTGCTTACTTCACTCTGCATCAGTTCATATAGATCTTTCCAAGCTTCTCTTTATTCATCACACACATCATTTCTTAAAACATATTAGTATTCCATTACATTCACAGACTACATTTTGTTTAGCTATTCTCCAACTTATGGACATGTACTTTGCTTCCAGTTTTTTGCTATTGCAAAAAGTGCTGCTTTAAATATTTTGTTTTATTTGAGGACATTCTTACTTATGGCTTCCTTGGTGGCCCACTAATGGAATCTCTGGTTCAAAGGGTATGGACATTTTAGTCATTTTATTTGCATAATTCCAAGTTGCTTTTCAAAAGGGTTGTATTATTTCATAGTTCTACCAAAACATAGTAGTGTTCTTATAATTCTACAACCCCTCCAACATTGACTGTTCATTTTGGGGTCATTTTTTCCATTTTGCTGGAAGTGAGGTGAAATTTCAGGGTAACATTCTATTGACACCTCAGAACTAGTGAAGGCAACAGCTTTTACATTTATACAGGCAGTTTCTCTTGAGACTCAGGGATCATTGTGATTGATTCAGATACATTGGGAAATAATCTGAGAAATAATCAAGTTGTGATGTGGTCTTCTGTTTGGGCATAGAGTTTTAAGGTGACTATTAATTGTCAGAACCATCTAGCTGGTAGTGTGTACCTTATTCTATCCGTGATCTTCATCATGTATGAGTTATCAGAATAATTAGACAATGGACCAAAGATTTCATGTATGACTTTTTTGTCCATATTACCTGACTCCAGGGCCAGTGCTGTATCTACTGTGCTACCTAGCTGCTCTGAGCAGGGCCTATTTGTTGCCTTTCTTTGTATCCCTAGGGCTTCACATAATGTCCTGCACATAGTAAGCACTTAATAAATGCTCATTAACTGGTTTTAAAATATCTTCAATAATAAAAAGTAGTACACTTGGCTTTTATTATTATTGATAGTATAATAAAATATAAAATCTCTGTGCCTTTATTATAAAAGGGTTCCACTTTTAATTCCTTACTACATTTTCAAGTTGAAAATAAATATTTCTGTTGTTGAATAGACTAGATATTTTGGAAAATTTGGGAAAATAAAGTCCTCCATTTTGATTTGATAGAACCCAGTAGTAACCTAATTAGCAAATGCTTAGTTTCAGCTAATTGCTCAGACAGCAATGCTTTTATTCAATTTCATTTGATGTTATCAACATAGCCAAATATTTATAGGTTAATTTTGACTAGAACTTGAATGTTTATACTCTGAAATGTTTATTATTTTTGTACACCACTCAGTCAGGTAGTAGTACCTGTTTTAATTTTTTTGCAATTTTGGTATCATTTCACTGATGAGTTTTACAAAGAAATGAGTATAACAATGATTTTGGACTTGAAGCTTTGTAATAAATTTGTTTCCTCTAAAACATGATAAAACATGTCTATTCTTCTTGTTCTTATAATTTGTCTTCTCTTTGGTTTCCCTCCTTAAAGACTGGCACCCAACCTTTTAATCGTGCAATGCTCTTTAATGTTGGATTTAAAGAAGCTATGAAAGATATGATGTGGGATTGTATAATTTTTCATGATGTGGATCATTTACCAGAAAATGACCGAAACTATTATGGGTGTGGAGAAATGCCACGTCATTTTGCAGCAAAGCTGGACAAATACATGTACATGTGAGTAATATATAATTTCCTTGGGAAAATGTATTTATAAAATATCAATAATAACTGCATAGGATTATATGGCTCAAGTCACAGTCAAAGAATTCCAGAGTTGGAAAAGAATTAGTGGTTATGTAGTCCAACTCTTACATGAAGAGAAAGGAAGCTGACGTTTATTGTGCTTTAAAAGATTTGAAAAGAACTTTACATATGCTATCTCATTTGGTCCTTATGACAAACCTATGAGATAGATGTTATTATTATCCTCATTTTACAGATTAAGAAACTGAGATTGAGAGAGGATAAGTGAGTGACTTGCCCAGGGTCACAAAACTAAAAAGTGTCTGAAAGAGATTTTGAACTCAGGACTTTCTGACTTCTAGTCAGGCACTCTATCCATGGTCCACCTAGTTAACAAGGAAAATAATTTCCCTTTATGTGACAAAGTGGTCATTCAGCCCCTCCTTAAAGATCTCCAATGAGGAGAAAACCCAGTACCCTCTGAAGCAGCCTACTCCATTTTTGTATAGCTCATAATGTTAGGAAATTTTTCTTTATGTCAACCTTAATTTTGCCTCTTTGCAACTTCTGTTTGTTGCTCTTAGTTCTTTCTTCTGGGACTAAACAGAATGAATCTCAACTCTTTTTCTCATGGTGGCCTTTCAGACTTGAAAAACCATTACCATGCTCCCTATGATCCTTCTCTTCTTTAGACTAAACCTCTCCAGTTCCTTCAGCTGATTCTCATCTAACATGAACTCTAGTTAGTGTTCCTAGAACATAACTATGGTCAATTCATGCAGGGGATCTGTGAATTTGGATGGTAAAATAATCACATTTTTATTTTGATATAATTGTTTTCCTTTGTGGTTCTATGGATTTTATTTTATGTATATAAAAACAATTTTTTCTGAATAGTCTGTAAGCTTCACTATACTGCCAAATAGGTCCATGACCCCCCAAAATTGAGAACACCTGCTTTAAAATAGCATTCTATAGGTACAATAGTAAAGAACTTAACATTCATGAAGGACTTTTGTTCAGCATATTGGTATAGTCTTGCTTCTGTGGGATAAATCAGCAGGCAACTACAGTGGTCTAGAATAGACCCTACAGTTGTGCCTTTAGAATTTCCTTTTTGATAACTTCCCATCCTTCCTTGGTTTACTTAGCCCTGTAGAATTTTAGGCCATGAGATCCTCCTACCTTATCTTTCTTCTGAACTCTTTGCCAGACTGGTTCTTAACTTTTTTCTACTCTGTCATATAAAATTCTTTACCATATTATAGGACCATAGGACCATAAAGGAACCCAATCATATTGAAATAAAGATGTAATTATTTTCCCATTTAAATTTGTAGGCCCCTTGGGTCCATGGAACTCAGGTTAAGAACCCCTGCTTTCAAGGGAACACTGACTTAGAAGAGTTAAGCCAGAGGTTCAGGCCATGAACAAACTTAATGGCTCCTTTTTGCTTTGCCAGGAAGCTTTCAAAGACTTGAACCCCTGGGATCTGGGAAATTGATGGATGAGTTATGTAAGTCAATTACTGTTGCCAGTACCTTTTTCTAGGAATGGGAGCTGCAACAGGCTTCACTGAAAAGTTGGACAAGCAATATTAGACTACTGAAATCATAGCTTCAGGAGTTCTTATACTCGATACTGGTCTGTGCTGTTAGAGATTGCTTAGTAGCATTGCAAGATACAACCTGTACTGTTGCCAACACCTGAGACTCCTCCTTCTGTTCTTCTCTCCCCTTCCTTCATAATAATGACATAAAGAGGGATACTATGGGTAATATCACAGCTGCCCTATAGTTCCCAGCTGTCATTTCTTCCCCAACACTCACAAAATGTTCTTTCCATACCCAGTAACACACTCCTCACTGAACATCCTCCATCCCAAATAATGTCTAGTTTCAAGCTCTACCAAACATCACATAGCAGCAGTCTCCCCTGAAATCAATCAATTCATTGTTAGTTGTTCTTTGAGCAGTATGATCTGTATGGAAAACTGAACTGCCACACTTTAGCTCTGTAGCACCCATATACTTCCCTGCCTGCCAGTTCCACAGCATCCCAATCTCTTAACAAACAATAAACAAGCATTTATTAAGTGCCTACAACATGCTAGGAGACACTACCGAGTACTAGGGTTATGAATACAAAAGTAAAACAGACCCTGCCCACAAGGAGCATATATTCTAATGGGGGAGACAACATTGACATATGTAGGGTGTCTAGCATTAAACTGAACATTCACTCATGACTTTTGTCCAGTATTTTGCATGTTCAGGAGCCTTGAATCTATGAGATGAATCAGCAGGCAACTACTAGGGACTAGAATTCTAGGCTCTGCAATTATGTCTTAAGAAGTTCATTAACCTAGTAAAGCTTTAAATTATGCTAAGACTTTGGGGATACTCTCGAGATGTAGGGATATACAACACATATACAAAGCAAATGCCAGGTAGCCTTTGGGGGAAAGACACTAGCAGCTGGGATGGAGGGGGTGTCTGCCTCATGCAGAAGGTGATATTTGAGCTGAATCTCTAATCCATAAATAAACAAGAATTTATTAAATACTTAATATATGCTAAGTGCTGAGAATATAGAAAAAAGGCTATCCTTTTTTTCTCTCCTCCCAGGGAGCTCACATTCTAAGGGGAACAGACATTAGGTACATAAATAGGTACCTACAAAATTCATACAGGTAGCAGTGGAGGGTGGGGGGACCAGAAAGGCCTTTCCCAGAAGGTTGTGCTTGAGCTGAATCTTAAAGAAAGCCTCGGATTTTAAGAGGCCTCAGTGATGAGAGAGTAGTCCAGGGATGAAGGACAGACAATGCATCTTAAAGTTAGAAGGGACCTTGGAGCTTATCTACCCCAGCCCCCCACTCAAAGCAGGAATCTACCCAATAGCATGGTGTGGTGTATTGTATGTGTTTGTGTGGGAGTGTGTATGTGTATATGCTGTATATATGCATATATACATATAACAGTGAGGTGGACTGTATGTATTTATGTATGTGTGTGGATGTACTGTTTATATGCATATATACCTATATAGATATACACACAAATTAAGTACAAGGTAAATAATGGAAAAGAATTAGGTTGGGGGTAGTGGTAGATGCTAGGATATAAGGGGATCAGAAAAAGCCTCATGTGGGAGGTAGTGTCTGAGCTGGGCTTTCTAGGAAAGATTCTTAGAGTGAAAGTGGAGGCATAGAGGACAGCCTTTTTGAAGATGGGAAGATAGGAGATGGGAGATTGGGAGCAATGGGGTAGCAAACAGGCTACTTTGACTGGAATATAGTATATGTGAGTGAAGGAGAGTAATAGATATTAAGCCCAGAAAGGTAGGTTGTGGTTGTTCAGTAGTTTCAGTTCTGTCTGACTCTTCATGAACCCATTTGGGGTTTTCTTGGCAAAGATACTGGAGTGGTTTGCCATTTTCTTCTCCAACTCATTTTACAAATGAGGAAACTGAGGCAAACAGGGTTAAGTGACTTGCCCAGGGTCATACAGCTAGTATGTGTCTGAGGTCAGATTTGAACTCAGGTACTCCTGATTCCAGGGCCCACTCTATCCATTGTGACATATAGATGCCTAGGTCCAGATGGTAAAGGGCTTTAAAGAAAAGACAAAGGAGTTTTATCCTAAAGGCAATAGGGAGTCACAGGAGCTTCTTTAGCAGGGGAGTGACATCATCAGACCACTGTTGTACAAATATATCACTTTGGTAGCCATGTGGAATTTGGAAAGCTATTAAAGTTCTGTGGACAAGCATTAGAAGATGGTGTCGGTATCTGTAGCTGGTATAGGTAGTAGAAAACCTGAATGCCATATCACTTGATTAAAGGTAACAAATAATAATGGAGAATGAAATCCCCAAAACAAAAGTACACTAGAAATTCTAAATTCCCTTTATCATCAATTAAGAGAAAAAGTCAAAATTTCAAGGTGATACAAGGAGTGTTGAAGGAAACCAGGGATTCTAAGAGGTGAATAGATAGTATCTTCTAGGCAGAAAGATCTGGAGTTGCTCTTCTCAAAAATATTGCCTGTCCTAAAGAGCCCTGATATTCTCTGGGGAGTATTCAACTCAATAAGTATTAAGAATTTATTACATGCATACTGTATTATGCACTAGGGGAAGTAAAAAGATAAGTAAGACATGATCCCATCCTTGTGAACTCTGTATTATAGAGGAAGAATAAGTGTGGTAATATTTTAGACTCTTTCCATGCTTTTCATACTTAGTGCTTCTCCTCTGTATACTTTCCCCCTTGTTCCCCCCTCCCTGATATAACATATTTGGCATAAACCTTGACACAGGCTTTGAACATTAGTGATTGGACTGGACAATCTAATGAGTTAGAAAATCAGAACATATTAGATAACATAAAAATATCACATATGTGCAATATGTTATGCATACATTATATTTAATTTATTACACATGCATTATGTGAATGTTGTATGGATATGACATGCATGATCCATCAAAGGAGCAACCAGACAGATTGGAGGAAAAGGAAGAAAGAGTTATGTTATAAAAACCGAAAGAAGAGAGGGTATCCCAGAGGATAAGGTGATCAGCAGTGTCAAACACTGCAACAACTTTGTGAGGTAGGTGCTATTACTATCCTCATACAGATGAGGAAACTGAGGTACCTACAGTTTAAATGATTTGTCCAAGCTCAGAAAACTAGTAAGTTTCTGAGATAGGAGTCCAGCACTGTAAGTGTCACCTAGCTGTAAATGAGTTTACAATTGTAAAATACTCTCTCAATCTTAAAGCACTATGTAAATGCTAGCTATTATTATTTTTGTCTCTTCCCAACAATTGATCCTCTATACAGCTGCCAAACTGATATTCATAAAATATCATATCATCCCCCTTACTCAATAAACTCCAGTTGCCTCCAGGATAAAATATAAGCTCTTCTGTTTGGCATTTACAGTCTTTCACAGTCTGCCTCCAGTCTAGATTTCCAGGTTTACTGCACACTATTCTACTTCTCATCTGTGTTCCAGCAAAACCAACTGCTTGCTGCTCCCGATACATAACATTTCATCCCCCACCTCTGTGCCTTTGCATAAGCTATCCATCATGCCTAGAATGCCCTCCCTCTACATCTTAGAATTCAAAGCTGAGTTCAAGTGCCACTTCTTATAGAAAACTATCCTGATCTCTCTCCAATCCCTTTATAACTGCACTACCTCATCCCCGTGTGAATAACTTTGTGTAGCTTTGTAACTTTTTCTGCATATGTGTTGTTTTCCCACTAGCAGAATGCAGTTTCCTTCAGGGCAGGGACCATTTGGTTTTGCTTTTTCAATAGCACACATTAGGAGCTCAATAAATGTTGAATTAAATTGAGCTTATTTTAGTGACTCTGCAAATCCTCTGTCAGAAAGTTCTTTCTTGTATCTAATTTAGATCTTTTCTCCTGTACTTTTAAGCGTTCCCCTCCTGCTTCTCTTTCTTGAAGATGAAGAATAACTGGTTACTTATCACCCACACATTATCTATTCATTCAACTTTATTATTTTGGGGTTAAAGTTTCTTTAATATTTCTTTATAGATTCTGGTCATTTCATCACTGAGAGTTTTTCTCCTGCATTCTGTCCAAGGTTTCCGTATTCTTTTTAAATTGTAGAATCCCAAACTTTGTAATAAAGTGTGATGAGCATAGAATATGGAGTTGAAAGAAACATTCCAATGGAGGTCATACGTGTTGTGATTCCTGGTTATAAAAGTCAGTAAGTAACATGCTTACTACTAAACAAGTAAATGAAGTAGGTAATCGGAAAGAGCAGTGACTTGGAGACAGAATTGGGTTAAAACCCTGGCTGTGTGTCCTTGAGCCCTTTATCTGAAGCTGGAAGTAAAACCTCCCTCCCTATGCAAACGTCTCATTGAATTTTGCCTGGACTACTTCTTTGCCCATAATTATATTTTTCCTTTTAGTGTAGTGCTTTGTGTACGTGTATTGGTTCCCTGTTAGATAGTAAACTTCTTGAAAGTTGGGTCACTGTTGTACCTAACATTATAAGTCTAGGGCTTCTCAAGGTAGCTGGTACAGAGTAGACAAGTTTTGGCTGAACCGAAATACTTTAATACGGCACAGTTAGTTCTCTGTCTTGTCACATGGTCACTCAATTGGAGATGGAAGAGCACTGGCTCTGAAGTTAAAGGACTTGAATTCAAATCCTGCCCTAGATACCTACTACTGCATGACATTGTGCAAATCACTCAACCTTTCTGGGTCTCAGTTCTATAAAATGAAGGAGTTGGATTGGAAGAATGTCTAACGTCCCTTGCAGTTTTCGGTGATCTATATACAGAAATATGAGGGTCTCAGTAAGGTTTATAAACTTAATATTGCAACTTGGTGTATAGTGGAAAGAGTGCTGACCTCAGCGCCAACAAACCTAGTTCAAGTTCCAGCTCTGTCACGTAACAGCTGAGTGGCCTTTGGTAAGTTGCTGAACCTCTATGAACCTCAGTTTCCTTACCAAGAAAATGGAGATAACAATTCTTTACCTACTTCACAGTGTTCTTTTGAGGAAAGTGCTTTGTGAAACCTTAAAGCTATATACAAATGTGACCTATTCCTGTTATTGAAGTTGAATATTCAGTAGCTCCCTAGAGTTAGGAGGACCTGAGTTCAAATTCGACCTCAGACACTTACTAGCTGTGTGACCCTGGGCAAGTCACTTAATTGTGTTTGCCTTAGTTTCCTCATCTGTAAAATAAGTTGGAGAAGGAAAAGGCAAACCACTCCAGCATCTGCCAAGAGAACCCCAAATGGGGTCACAAAGAGTTGGACACAACTGAAAAATGACTGAACAGCAACAAAAATGTTTAAAGGTAAATTTGTTTAGTCACTGTGGAATTACTGCTTGAATAAGCCACGCTTTTAAACTTAGTATACCATGCATGATTATTGTATAAACAAAATGAGTTACTCACTTCATGAAGTGGTTTCCATTTACTCCCTCCGTAAAGATTCTGGATGATTTAGAAGGAGTCAAGTGACTGACCTGAACATTCCAATAACTCCGACTTCAGCCTCGTCACTTGTAACTCCCAGGACTAACAAATAACTAGTGCCGCAGAGCCCTTCGTTGGTTTACTTGGAGGGATAATAGAAGATGAAAAAAAAATAAAGGAATGAAAAGTGAGGCAGGACTCTTATGCACATAGCAGCTGGGTAGAATATTTAACAAATTGTTTCTACCAGGGAAAGGAATTTTAAATTCACAAACATTTACTCTGCACACAGCATCTTCACCAAAGTCCTACTATAATTCCTCATCAAAGCGGGGAAAAACCAGGAGAAAACCTTCAGTTTAAAAAATATATCCACGCTTTTTGTTTTTACATAGAGTCACTTTTGGAAGCACTTTCAGTCCCCACCCCCTTCCAGATTTAATCATCCATTGTAAGAAAGAAAATCAAGAAGAAATGCTAAGTATATTGTCAAATATATACAATATATACAATATACAACATACAAATATATACAATATATACAATGTTAGCTCTTGGCCTCTTTGTAGGGAGGAGGGAATTATATTTCATTATTAGTTTCTCTTAGAACATTACGGGTTTTTCAGTTAAGAGTTTCAGCTTCCATTTAGGGATCTTTTTATTGTGATATTGCTATAGTCATTTTGTCTATTGCTATTTTGTTGAGGCTCTTTTTTTTTCCGAGGCAATTAGGATTAAGTGACTTGCCTAGGGTCACACAGCTAGTAAATGTCAAGTGTCTTGTCTGACTGGATTTGAACTCAGGTCCTCCTGACTCCAGGGCCAGTGCACTATCCACTGCACCACATCTATTGCTGTTTTGATTCTGGATATCTTCAGTTCATAATATCTTCCCATGCTCGTTTGAATTCTTTATATTGATCATTTCTTAGTGCAAAATAATATTCCACTACATTCACCTAGGTTTGCTGAACCATTCCCCAATTGATGAGTACCTACTTTGTTTCAAGTTCTTTGCTTGCTGCTATGTTTGTTTCTGTCTTTGATACCCACGGAGGATATATTCCTAAATGCTATTGTCTTGATAACAAAATAAAGGAGAGGTCAATTACACCCAATTGAAGAGGTGGGAAATAGGGATAGTTCAATTTATGATTGGCCTTCATCAGCAGAGC
Organism: Vombatus ursinus; assembly: GCF_900497805.2. Taxonomy (NCBI): domain Eukaryota; kingdom Metazoa; phylum Chordata; class Mammalia; order Diprotodontia; family Vombatidae; genus Vombatus; species Vombatus ursinus. Next base: position 13,664,271 of record NW_020955033.1, read on the forward strand.
AGACTCTACCTCTTTGGGCATTCTTCATCCTCTTGTCTTTTTCTGGTGGCTGAGGAAACAAAAAGGGAAGCACAGGACTAAGAGCCATTTGGTGGTTTTCTTTGTTTCATGGGTTAATGTGACCAAAGAATTTCATCTCATAGTAGCCACCCTACTGGTAATGAGCCTTTCTATTTTAGTTAATCTGGCCTTTAGAAAACATGTATATAGTCTGCTGCTGGCCTATTGCTTTTTCATCTTGGTAGAATCTATTAGCATTTGTTCCCGAGTAGGCACGGCCCAGTAGAATGTAAGCTTCCTGAGGGAAGGGACCTTATTTTTTTTAGGGGGGAATCTTTCTGTTCTTGGTGTCTTGTATGTAGTAGGCCTTTACTAAATATTTGTTGAATTGAAGAACCCAGGATTACCTTTATTCCATAATGAGGAATCAGGGAAGGACTTTCCTAGAGGCTGTAGAGTACATTAAAATATCCCTACATTATATACTGCCATTGTTTTCTAAATTTCTTTTTCAAAATAAATAAGAAATTACCAACCCAAGTTTGTGTAGAGACATCATGGCATAACGGGAAAAGTACTGAACTTGGAATCAGGAAGACCTGGGTTTGAATCCTGTCTCAGACTCTTAGCACAGTGCCTGGCATGTAGTAAGCACTTAATAAATGCTAATTGATTAGTATTGGGAGGGAGTCACTTAACCTTTCTAAATTTCAGTTTATTCATCTGTTAAATGGAGACATTAATACTACTTACCTCCATGGTTGTGAGAATCAAATGAGATATTGTGTATAAATAATTACATAACTCTTAATATTATTTGGGAGGAAAAATATCTCCTTCTTCCTCCTGCTCCCATGGAATGGCTTTAGTGTTTCTGGAAGTTTTCTTTAGGTCATGCTGTATTTTTCAAAGATACTACATCTCAAAATGTCTGTGACCATTCATCTGTGCTGTTGGAATAGTTCCCATTTCAGCACCAGTAAAATACTTGATTTATGACCTGTTTTCAGGAGTAGTATAGGAATAAGCAGCTGGGCTAAATAAATTTGTTTACTTATTCATCTTCATTTTGATTTTCCTCACTCTAGGCAGCAAATTAATTTGTTTTCAAATAAATAATGTTTCTGTATTTTATCAATGTAATCAACTGACTGATCAAATAAACATTTATTAAACATCTACTGTGTGTCAGGTACTGTGCTATGAGCTGAGGATATAAAGACCAAAACAAAACAATTCCTGTTCTTAGAAAGTGCACCTTTTAATGGAACTGTGCTGTTAATAGGTGCTTAGCAACTTAGGCATAATTGTTGATAGACTTGGAAAGAATTTAATTTTAGTACCAAAAATCAAATGGATACTTTGAACACTCTTAGTATTCAGATCTAGAAAAATAACAATATTGCAATTACTTAAATACTACTGTGCTATAAGAAATGATGAGCTCAGTGATTTTAGAAAAACGTAGATAGACTTCCATGAAATAGTGAAGAGCAAAATGAGCAGAACCAAAAGGATGTTGTATACAGTAGCAGCAGTATTGTTTGAAGAACAACTTTGAGCGAATAATTTTGACTATTATAAATACCCAGATTAACTACAAAGGACATATGAAGGAAGATACTATCTGTATCCATAGAAAAAACTGATAATAGAAATGTGTATAGAATGATTTTACATACACACATATACATTTGTGTCTAATGGTAGCTATCTCTGGAGGGTGGGGAGGAAATAAAAGGAAAAAAAGAAATTTACACGATAACTATTATGTGTTTAAAAGGAAAATCAAATTGTACATAATAGATTTGCAGTTTCATGTGCAATCATCTTTTTTTAATTATACCATGTTATGGGAATACTATATTACATAAATTAAAAATAAAATTGAAATTAAAAAGTTATATTTGCTTTTTATAGTTCTATTTTTGTGACAGTGCATTTGAAGGGCATTTCCCCCCTCTCACTGTAGTATAAAAATATTCTATTTATTGATAATTTTTAGTTATAAGTTTATGTATTTTTAATGCTACAAGCTTTTTCACGTAGGAATAATAATAGGTCTTATGAGCATTTTTACAACTCTTTTATTCTAGCACTAGAATGAAGATTGATATTATCTTTCATCATGAAAATAAGATTACTCCCCCCCCACCCCGTTATACTTACACATTTATAAACTGAAAACTCTGATTTGTATGCAAAACTGCTAGGTAAATTTTATTGCTTAGAAGAAATTTTACCTCCTTTCTTTTTCAGTCTTCCATATAATGAATTTTTTGGTGGTGTGAGTGGACTGACAGTGGAGCAGTTTAAAAAAATCAATGGATTTCCTAATGCCTTCTGGGGATGGGGAGGAGAAGATGATGATCTCTGGAATAGGTATGTTGCTTGACTGTAGAAGTTCCTCATTTCATGCAAGATTCCAAATCTCTTTTCACTATCAAACTAATGGGGAAATGAAAGAAAAAGGAATGATTATCTTTGTGATTTTCTTTTTCTTTTTTTTTCTAGCAAGACAAGGTTTATTAAAGATCCGCCATATCAGCCAGACTCTAGAGGAATCTGAGAGTCTGTGAGGTATTGGCTAGATTCTAAGAATCAGAGCAGTGGCTAGATTTTAGGAATCAGAGCACCTTAATGGAGACAAGATGGACCTTATATACAGAAAGACTATGGGAGGAATCTAGGAGTGGCCTATTAGTTTGGGGTGACTGGAGGAGGGGTCCAAGGAGATCTGGATCGGAGTGGCCAGTAAACTAGGGTGAACACCTGGGACCTGGAAAATGGAGATTAAGTGTGGGAAATGGCCAGGGGACATCAGGAGGGCTAGGCTAGGTTAAGGGTAACAGAATTGGGAGATTGCATGTAGACACAAAGAAAGGCCAGTTGATGGGATTATAGCCTCAGCATCTTTGTGATTTTCATAGCAATCCCATGTTTGATGAAATAGAAATGGTTCAACAAAGTTTTATAGAAAGGGAATTTTAGGTTACATGAATTGTCTTTTATAAAGTTGAATTGCCATTCTTTGAAAAATATTGGTCTCTTAGATATCATAAACTAACATCTTAAAAAAAAACTATTAGAATCATAGATACAACTGGAATGTACCTCAAAGGTGAAAATTGTCTAATCCTCTTATTTTGTATAAGAAAAAAATTAAGACCTAGAGGTCAAGTTAGCAGAGCCCAGATTCTCAAAGCTATACTTAAAGATGGCAGGAAGGAGAGATGAACTATCAAACCAGGAGATAATAATCAACATTACCAATAATAATGTGTTGTATTCAAAACCCATCAGCAAATGCAATTTTTTTTTAAACTGGCATTGTGATTTTCTATCTTACCCAGTTTACCATTTCCACTATGGAGGGAGTAGTCCCAAAAGTTTTAGTAACTTGGCTAAATTTTCAAAAACTTCAAACCACTTTAACATATCTTACTTTTATTTCAGGGTAATCATTTTCTTACCTCTTTTCTGTACTTGAGGACGGAAAAGGGGTAAGGAGACCTTAAGAGAGATGGAATTTCTTTTTTCCGACCTCTTGCATTTACCAGCCTTTCTTTTTAGATATCTCTCAGTAACACTTGTACAGTTCTTTATGGAATTTTCATATGGAACAAGATAGCAACACATAAATCTGACTGAAATATTTAGTCAGTATTTAAAAATTAAGACTTGCTTTATTATCTTCTGGGACATGTAATTAACTTTTTACTAGCTAATGTTTTTGTTAGCAAATTAGTAGATGGTGCATTTGTTGAGCTTTCTTTTTCAAAATTGATAGTTATTTCATGAAAGAAAGTCTCTATTTGTTTCTTACACTGGTCTACACAGTTAATTCTCAATCCTTTCTTGGTGGATAGAAAGTATTTTCTTCAAGATTCCTAATGACCTCCTTATTACCAAATCTAGTGGTCTTTCTTTCAAACTCCTTGAAGATTCTGAATCAACTGACATCACTGATCTCCCTATCTTAATGAAAGTCAATCAATAAACATTTATTAAGTATCTCCTAAGTGTCAGGAACTATACTAAGCAGTAGGGATACAAAAACAGGCAAAAGACAGTCCTTGCCCTCAAGGAGCTTACAGTCTCACAGGACAGACTATGATTAAAAAAATACTTACAAAGCAAGCTATATCCAGGATGAATAGGAAATAATTAACTGAGAGAAGGCCCTGGAAATTTAAGAGGGGTTGGGGAAAGGCTTCCTATAGAAGGTGAGATTTTAGTTGGGACATACAGGAAGCCACATAGGTAGGTAGTCAGAGCAGAGGAGGGAGAGGATTTCAGGCAAGGGAAACAGCCAGAGAAAATTCCTGGAGTTGAAAAATGGGGTATCTCATTCATGGAATAGCCAGGAGCCCAGTGTCACTGAATTGAAGATTATGTGTTGGGGAGTAAGGTATAAGAAAACTGGAAAGGTAGGAGGGGGATGGGTTATGAAGGGCTTTGAATATTGAACAGTGCATTTCTATTTTATCCACTAGAGTTTATTGAGTGGGGTGACATGATTGGCCTGCACTTTAAGAAAATCACTTTAATGGCTTAATGAAGGATGATTTGGAGTAGGGAGAAACCTGAGGCACGCAGAACCACCCACAGGCTATTGCAATAATCCAAGTATAAGGCAACAAAGACCTGCACTAAAGCGGTGAAAGTAACAGAAGAGAGGAGGGGGCATGTTCAAGAGAAGTTGAAAAGGTGAAATCAGCAGGACTTGGCAACAGATTGGGTATGGGATTGAGAGTTAGTGAGGAATACAAGATGATTCCTAGGTTGTGAGCCTGAAGGACTGGGAGGATGATATTCTACAGTAATAGGGAAGGTGGTGGCAGAGGGAAGATAATGAGTTTCATTTTGTACATATTGAGTTCAAGATGTCTACTGATGTTGAGATGTCTAAAAGACTGAGATGCAAGACTGGAGGTCAGCAGAAAATTTGGGGCAGGACAGGTAGTTTGAGAATCATCAGCATAGATTTAGCAATTAAATTCATGGGATGAGATTACCAAGTGAAATAGCATAGAGGGAGAAGAGAAGGCCTAGAATAGAATCTTGAGGGACACCTACAGTTAGAGCGTGTGATCTGGAAGAAGATTCAGCAGAGGATACAGAGAAGGAGTAGTCAGATAGCTAGAAGGAGCAAGTATACCAAAAACCTAAACAGAAGAGAATATCATGGAAAAGAGAATGATCGACAGTGTCAAAGACTGCAGAGAACTCAGGGAGAATGAGGATCGAGAAGAGATCCAGTAATAACTTTGGAGAAAACAGTTTCAGTGGAATAAGGTTGGAAGCTGGGATGTAGGTTAAGAGAGTGAGAGGAAAGTAGAGGCACCTATAATAGATAGCCTTTATAGTTACAAAGGGCAGAAGAGATATAGGACAATAGTTAGCAGTGATGGAAGGATCAAGTCAGGGTTTTTTTTTTCAGGATGGGGGCAACATGGCCATATTTATAGGCAGCAGGAAGTGAACCAGTGAAGGGAGAAATTGAAAATAAGTGAGAGGTGGGGATGACAGAGGGAGCAATCTTTGGGGGAAAATGGGATGAAATGAGATTGCTTGAACAAATAGAGGAGTTAGCATTGGTAAGGAATAACGCCACTTTATCATGTGAGACTGAGGTGAAGAAGGACAGAGTGACAGAAGTCATCTAAATGATAGAAGATAGGGAAGAGGGGAGAAGAGGGAAGTTCCTAAAGAAAGCATTAATGTATCCTAATGAAACTCACTATCTTCTTTGGCTTCTGTGACACTATAATTTCATGTTCTACTGTGATAACCAGTCTGTCCCTCTTTGTCTCCTTTGCATATTCTTCTTTCTTCCAAATTCTGAATATAGGCATTCTTATGTCCTTAGCTCTCTTCTCTTCCTTTGAGAATTTAATCAATATCTTGACTTCAGTTATCACTTCTATTCCAATGTCTTCCAAACCTACATTTCCACTTGTTAGATTTTTTCCACCAGGACATCCTGCCAGCAATTTAAACTTAACATGTCCTTAACTCAATTCATTGTCTTCCTCCTGATCATTTTCCTGATTTCTCTGTTTCTATTCTTGGTATCCCTGTCCTCTCAGTTATCCACACTAGGAACCTTATAAGTCTTAATCACTCTGAGTCAATCTTCCCTCAAGCTCACTCTGGCACATTCAATCAGTTGTCAAGTGTTTCCAATTCTGCTTCCCCACTGTAATTTGAACCTCTTTTCTTTTCTGTTCCCACCTAAAATCACCCTAGTCCCAATTCTCATCACCTCTTGCCTTGACCATTCTAGTCTGTCCCCCTCCCCAACCTGTAAAGGTGGCCTGTGGCCATAGTCAGTACACAGGGATTTTTACTTTTAGCACAAACAGGAACCCAGAGAAGTAAATGGATCAAAGGATTGGAACCCTTATCTTAGGTCAATACCCAGAGGCTATCTAAACAGTAAACACATTAAAAATGAAGGGAGGGAATAAAATTCATTTTTCCAACCCAATAATCAGACATCAGTTGCAGAGACTTGATGAGTAATCCTCCACCAGACCTAAGAAAGGCATTGAACATAATGTCCCCTTCTATCCCTTGAGTCTCTTACCACAAACCCCAGGTTTCCTCTGTTGTAGTCAGTTACAACGGAGTCCCGTAATAAATCTTTACAAATTTGTCTCTTTAGTACTTGTCTATGTCAGCCCAGTAGGAACATAGAACTAGACCTTGTGTGTTGATGCCAGCAAGTGCCGAAATCAATGAAATTTGTCAAATCTCCCTCCAGCTTTCCCCTCATTACCCTTTTTTACCTCTAGTGTGACACAAAAATCAAGCTGGAGATTGAGTAAAAGCCAACTCTTCCTGGGTGTTTGATATGTCCAGATCCCCGGGCAAAGGACATCCTGCCTATACTCTCTGAACTCCTTCTGACCTAACCTCACAACATAATCCACTAGATGGTATCCTAGTTCTTTAGGGTTCTCATAAGCTTTGTGGGTTTTCAAAAGTCCAGGGTTACTTGACCTTCTTCTGTGATCTGGATGAATGGGAGGGAAAAAAAGCATTTTTAAGCATTTACTGTGTTGAGCACTTTGCTAAGTGCTGGGAATACAAATATAAAAGTGAAACTAGTCTCTGCCCTCAAGGAGTGTAACTTCTCTCTTAAAATTTCATTTTATAATCCAGTTAATGAACACTTATTTTCTTTCCCTTCAATCACTCCTCATTTAAAAGGAGAAAAGAAAAACAAAATCCTCATAACAAATATGCATAGTGAAATAAATATATCCCCCTAATTATTTTCCCCCATCATGAATGTGTTTCATTTTTTATCTTAAATCTATCACCTCTTTGTAAGAAGGTGAGTAGCATAGTTTATTATTGACACCAATGTTGTTCATTAAATTGATCAGAATTTTTAAGTCTTTCAAAGTTGTATAATTTGTTCTCCTCATTCTGTTCACTTCTGCTTCATATGAATGTTCCTAAGGTTTCCATGAAACTGTCCCTTTTGTTGTTTCTTATGGTACAATAGCATTCCATTGTATTCATATACTGTAATTTTTTTAGCCATTCTCCAAAAGACGGGCACCTCTTTAGTTTCTAGTTCTTTGCCACTGCAAAAAGAGCTGCTTTAAATATTTTAGGAGCAAAAAATAGGGGGGAGACAACTTGTAGGAAAAAAGTGGCCAGGGAAGGATATTTTGGTTTGGAAAATTATGAGGATAGTGAGTGCAGCTATAGGGAGTAGGTTAGCACATCCTTTCCAGGAGTAATAACAGAGATGATTTTATTACAGATACAAAAATGGAAAACTAATGTGGGGGGGAATGTGTGTACATGTGCAGTCGCAAGATGACTAGCAAAGAGAAGGTTGAGGAGTAATATAAAGCATGCTGGAGCCAGGATGTGTAGTGTATAACTGAGGAACCCACTAATCAGGGTAGTGGGGTCCCAGTGGAGACATTCTGGGGATGAGGAATCTTCAGGACTTGGTTTGAGGCATGATAGCTTGTAGTAATTTAGGTGAGTAGTAATGAGAATACAGAAAAAAGAACAGATTCATGAGACATTTTGATGGGCAAATCAACAAACCTTGTAACTGATTGGATGGGAGATATGAAGAAGAAAGAGACAAAGAACCTCAAGATTTCAAACATGGGATAAATAATGAAGTCAAAAAGAGAAGGAACTTGGGTTTTGAACATTTTGAGATTGAGATGCTGATGGGATCTCCAGGTAAAGATGGCTTATAGGCCTTACAGGTTTAGAGATTGTGAGAGAGTTCAGAGACTGAGTTGTAGATTTAAGAGTCATCTATAGTGGAGTTAGATGAAGCTTTGGGAGACAATGGGATTGTCAAGGAAGAGAGTCTAGAGAGAGAAGGGTAGAGAGGTAAGAACTGTCTTGGGAGAACATCCACCATAAGTTGTCAAGAAGAGGACAAACACAGAGGAGTGGTTAGATAGGTAGGAGGAAAACCAGGAGAATATCACTTCTGAAGCCAAAAATTAGGAGTCATCAATAGTGTTATATGTTCCTGAGATGCCAAAGATGATGAGTCAAAAAACCATTGGAGTTGGATGAACTTTCAGAGAGTAGTTTCACTAGAATGGTAGGAAGGAAGTCAAGGTAAAGAGAGTTGGGAGAGGGGATGCGGGTATGGGGAACAGACAATTTGTTTTCAAGAAGTTTGAGAGAAGAGACATGGAATGGTAGGTATATGGGGTAGAAGGGCTGTGGGAATTAGGAAAAATTACATATTTGGAAGAAAAGATTGAAAAGGGTGTGAGAAAGAAGGGGTGATTTCTGGTGCTCAGTTCTGGAGGAGGCCAGAGGAGTTAGCATCAAGGGAACAGTGGGATTATAGTGTTAGTAAGGAGTAGACATAGTTCCTCTTTCTTTCCTGCCCAGTTCTCCAGCTCTAGTTTGTATTATAATAATTTATCTATGTTCTGCATCTGATGTATACTGGCTATGTGACCTTGATAGAAAGCAAGTCCTAAATACTGAAAATTAAAGAATTTTTGTTGCTTAAAGTAGTGTTGTGACTGACTATGAATTTCTAGAGGTATAATTGTGATGAAAGGCAGTATGATGTTGTCACAGTAAAGAGCTAGCTTTGAGGCCAGAAAGCCCAGGGTTCAAAAGTCCTACCTCTCACACATACTGGCTATGTGACCCAGGGCAAGTCACTTAAACTCTTAAGAGTTCCCTAGGTAGCTCTCTAAGACTGTTTATTGCAGGGAAAATGTTCACCAACATTGGTAGATGAAACTTACTTACCAGGAGTTTCCTATACCAATAAAGTCATAGGTCTAGGCTCTATAAAGGGAATTTGTTTTAACCAGGGAATTACAGTAATCGTTCTTTAGGTGGTAGAAAGACAAGTGATCAAGTTCTGTTCTCTTCAGACATGTCCATAGCATACAGAAATCAAAACAGATGTAGAAGTACGCTAGATTAGACCATTGTTAGAATGGACCAAATTGTTCATAACATTACAGTGTTCTAATAAAAAATCTTTGTTCAACTGAATGCAATTGACTGTTATACCTTTTGTCTCCTAATGCCTGTTGGACAGACTTCCAGTATTTCTGAGTCCATTCTATGGGTGACTATTGTTCATAAATATTTTGCCATGCACTGATTCCTAACTCTTCTTCTATAATTGCCTTTCTCTTTCTATCCCCGGGCCCTTTAAAAAAAAGGACAGGGGAACATTATACAGTGGCAGTCTAGTGTAATTCACAGGAATATAAAAAAGATTCCTCAGAATTGCTTTGCATATTTAAATTGAAAACACAGTTCTGATTTTCATGTGTAAAGTTTGCCTATCTTATATTTTCCTCTCTTCACATATATTGAACTGTAGAGTTCATTATGCTGGATATAATGTAACAAGACCTGAGGGAGACTTAGGAAAATACAAGTCCATTCCTCATCATCATCGAGGCGAAGTCCAGTTTTTAGGACGGTAAGTTCCCATTTAGAAATTTGAATACAAAATGTTCACAACTAGGTGGTCATAACTATGTGAAACATTTTAAAAGAGTTATTTGTATGTTAATAAAATCCTCAAAAAAGATTTTGTTTAAATATTTTTAAATTACCATTCTTTATAAAATGAAAAATGAAGGAGCAGCTAGGTGGCGCAGTAGATGGAGCTCCGGTCTTGGAGTCAAGAGGACCTGAGTTCAAATGTGGCTTCAGACACTCGACAGTTACTAGCTGTGTGACCCTGGGCAAGTCACTTAACCCCGATTACCTCACCAAAGAGCAAAACAAACAGATAAGATGAGAAATGACACTCTCATTGTTATAATAAAAACACATTGTATTAAAGACTTAAGTTTACTTGTAAAAATGATGATTCCTCAACATATCCAGAAAAATTCATAATGCTTCATCAGTTTTTATTTTCTTTCTAAACTTGATCTTGTATCCTCATTTCTCAAAAATGTATGAAGTAAATTATACATCATTAAGTAGACTAGTTTGTAAATCAAGATTAGAGAAAGCTCCCCATTTCTGTTCCTTTTGTTTTAGGTCTGTGTGACACTGACATGGTTTCTAAAAAAAAGAAAAAAAAGACAATTTGGTATTGAGTGTTACAGAACATATAAATCTCAATCAAAGGCAAAGGTGTAAACATAAAACTTATTATTCTTTATAGATTTTGCATAAATCTGATAAAATTAATGACATGACTAAGAATGTAGTAATTTAATTACCTAGGATTATTACATTGCAAAAGGGCAATTTTTTTGTGTTTTTTTTTTAACTTTTGAAAATGCAAAATGTTTGTAGTTATAAAGCCAAGATTTTGGCTTAGAAGTATTTATGAATTTTTAATTGTTGAGGTTTTTTTTAATATGTCAAAGACATCTCATCTTTTCAATGTAAAATGGATCCAAAGATACTGTTCATTGTATTTCTTTCTAAACATTTCACCATATTTTTGTACTTTTTCATCCTGCAGATATAAGCTGCTACGGTATTCAAGAGAGCGTCAGTACATTGATGGGTTGAACAATTTAATATATACTCCTAAAATACTGATCAGTAGGCTGTATAAAAACATCACTGTAAACCTCACTCCAGATTTAGCTCCTGTTCAAGACTATTGAAAGAAATGGATCTTGTTGGCAAGACCAGCTGGACTACTGGACTAGAAGCTTGGTGTGCACTGGTGGAAAATATTTATAGGAGCTTTTTGGCTATTGAGAGATGTGTGAAAAGAAGTAGAGTGTATGACAGTGCACTGTATGCCGAAAAGAAGAAATGCCAGCAGCCAATACTCAATGTTTACAGCATGAAGCTGTTAACAGTCAAGCCTTCTTTCACTATATTCTCTGTGTTAAGAAGCCACTCAGCTATATACATGGATAGCACTGCAGAAAACAGATACCATTGCTTAGGAGTGAAAGCTTTCTTCTACCAGAAAAAAAATTTTATATTAAAAACTATGATTTTAATTTAAGTGAATGCTTTATTTCCTTTTAAAATGTTTTGTAAATATATGGGATGTAAATTTATGTGGTCAAATAGCTTTTAAATATGATAACGTGTTGAAATTCTGCATGCCGTTATTTGTTTTTTGTAGGATTTTTTTAAAATTTGCATGGAAGAACCAATGTAAATTTGTTACCAAACAGAAGTTAACCCTTGTGTGAAATGAAGGAACTGTCAATAATCGATGGCCAGCTATGATAGCAAACTGTTACACTGGTTTTGAGCTTTAGGCCTCCAGCCTTTTTTATTAGATAGATTCATAGCTTTCATCAGATGTTAATGGTAAAGGGAAAGAATTAAGTAGTTCCCTTCCTGCTAGGTTTATGTGATTTCCTTGCTCACTTTCACATCTAGTTTTGCTAAATCACAGCTATATTCTTTATGCATATTGCATGTATAATACCAAGAAAATCTTAAAAATTCTTATATATCATTATATAAAGGACATCTTATTTTAAGCATCTTCATATGTGCCACTAGTGTTAGTGTCAGGGATTCTGTGCCTAAAACAATGTTCTCAAGTTCCTGGGTGTTTGTACACTGTAGTATTTTTTTCATTATTATTGCTAGTGAACAGCACTTTTATCTTCCCAAATCAAAAGAGCCAAAAAAGTCTTCATTTCAAAGAAAAACCACCACCCACTATGGTTTTGTTGCTGTTGTTTCTAAAGAATGAATTATGAGAAACCTTGCAGTGCTTGTGTTACGCTAATCAGTTTGGGGGTTTAAATAAAGAATTGAACTTTCTATTTTGTGGAGATAAATATTAGAAGGAAGTATCATATTTTTAAAGTTTGATTCAGTCAACATTTTGTATATTCAGAAAATTATAGTTGGAAAGGGACCTAAGAGATCATCTAATCCAACTTTCCCATCTTACAGATGAGGACACTGAGGTGGAAATGAATTGACTTGCCCAAGATCATCTAACTGAGGGTAGAATCAAGATCAGAATCCTGTTCTCCTGACTGTTGGTCCGGTCCTCATGTCACTATACCATGCTGCCTCTTCTGTATCATTCACTTTAAGGATCACTCGTATGGTATTACTGATTACATTTGCCAACAAAAAGCATTCACAGACAGAACCCTGTTATAAAAGAAGTTGTTATGAAATTGACTTAGAGATGAATCAAATTATGTCATTCTCCCTCTCCCCCATAACTACATTTAGAAAATGCCTAATATAAAACAGTTCATAAGTAGGTGTTAGTCAAGTCTCTAACACTAGGGTCATAAAAAGGTTTTACTTTATTTAGAAACATGATATATTTAAATTTTAAGTGAACTTTTCAATGTTGAAGCAAATTATACCAACCTGCTACCTTTTTTTTGACAATTGTCAATCATAGTCATTTAGCGTTTCTTGAACCAAAGATTTTTTTAATCCCTAAATGTTATGATGAATGTCAAACAAAATGGGTAGTTGCAGAATTAAAAAAAACATGCTACCTTATTTATACCCGAATATTTGCTTCATGGATTCCTCTGAGGAGATCTATAGTTGGGTCATCTCAGGTTGTGAACATAACTTTAAAGTAATTTTTGCTCTGGCAACCTTGACAGAACAAAGGATCATAACCCAGGTCCTAAAAATCATTAAGTTGCCTGTAACTTTGAGAAAACAGAAAGTTGTTTGGCATAAAATTAGGAGATGAGATAAATTTATTTCTGTTATGTTGCTTGGAAATGTTTTTTATTTTTTATATATTTTGTTTTCACTTTCTTCTGTGGCATAAATAAATGTCAGCCAAACTTTTTAAAATGGCTATTTGGAGTGCTTTAAAAATTTTATTCTCTGGCCATTTTTCTCTTAAATCAACTGTATTTTCTTACTTCCATAAAACGAAAGACGCTGTAATGGAAAAATAGCATTTATCAAGACCTACAATGCACTAAGTTTTTTGTTTTTGTTTTTTTGGGAACAAAGTAAGCCTAATTAGTAAATACACTGACAATGAGGGGATGAGGTTGCAGATGGAGAGGAGAATTAATGTGGGCTCCTATTTCTCATTAAAGAAACATTTTTTTTTCTTACAATGTTCTAAGCAGGTACAAATCTTATGCTTTTTTTTTTAAACTTTTAAAAGTTGTGAGTTGCCCACGTTTTGGCCTTTTCATTTAAATGTGTCGCTGCAATATTAAAACATAATACTGGAAGTTGTCTGCCATGTTTGTTTGGCCTATATGTTTTTTGACATGACTTATTTTTTTCAGCTTTGAAACAATATTTGGAAACATTCAGGTACACGTAGTTGGAAATTGTATGTACCTTTTTGTAAAAAGTCTAGATAATCAATTTTATAGTTAAACCAGTGAACGTGGATGTGGCTCAATATTAGTGGATCCAACCTTGCCCAGTTGCTTAATTATAGTTAAAATATATCCTAATTTACTCCAGAGAAATTAAAATAGCATATAAATGTACTCACATACAACAATATGTTCTTAAATCAAGTCAGTTTTGCTTAGGCTTAAATTATGTTTGTCTTAATAAAAGAATATAAAGGATTTGTTAAATAGCTTAAATACTCAATAACAATCCAGGATTTTTTAAAAAGACTACCTTGTGGGTATGATTTTAAATTGTCTTTAGTGCCCACTGTGCTATAGCAGGAATTAATATAGTGCCTTTTACAAAAAGGAAATGTAATGAGTAGGGTGCATGCTTGTGAGCAAAGTTTTGTACACGTGGTCTGTCTGCTGCTGAGATTCTTTTCTAATTCACAATTTAAGTATAAAATTCCATCTTTTCTGGTTTCTACACTTGACAGAAATAGGAAAACAAACTCATGCCAAATATAGGATATAAAGAACTTGGAAAATCCAGTTTTCAAATTCTATTTCTTGTATTTGGCAGAATGGGGGGATTAATGATTGTACCTCATCCACTCAGTTTGCATGGAAAAGTGATTGCTTATTGAAAGACTGTCTCTACTACTCTCCTAGCCAAATCATTGATTTCCATTTTGAACCAAAATGGAAAAAAAAATCAATAGATCTTCCTCCCTTTTTGGGGAGGATATTCTGACAAGTGAATGCAAAATGTTTCCCATTTTATTTGACCTTTAGTGGTCTGCATTATATTTCATTTTTATCTTTCTCAACTAAGGAATAGAATACTAGTCTTGTTGCAGTGGAATCATGAGTGTGCTAGTGAAGAAAAATAAAAAGGATGCAATGGTGTATATCAAGAGAAAGTGTACTTAAGACTTTTATTTACAAAGGTGTGAAAGGCTTTTACAAAAATGCACTGAATGCTGGGAACTTACTGTGTACTATCATGTTTTGATTTTTATTTTGCTCTTCATGAAAATGTTTGTACTTTTTTATCATTGTCTTTTATGAAATATAATGTTCTAAAGATTTTGTGTGATTTATTTTTTTCTCATAGATGCTTTGTGTTGGGTTAACAGTATGATTTATTCTCATTTTTTAAGCTCCAGATGAACTTTTCTGTGCATGGTCTGATTGACATAAAATATTAACAAAAACAAATGTGGGCTATATAGCTCTTTGCTCCTGTAGTTTTAATTAGTTAAATGGAAAGAGCTCATCTTGATCATATATCTCTAAAGGGGCATATGATCACAAACCTCACAGTTGGAAGGGACCTCAGAGGTCAACTAGTCAAACCTGTATGTGGAGAGCAACCCCTTCTATGACACTCCTAAAAGTGGTCATCCAGCCTTTGTTTGAGGACCTCAGTCTTAAGGGGAACCATCTACCTTCTAAAACAGGCCAGTCCACATTAGTATAACTCTGATTCTTAGGAAGTTTTCCTTTACCTAAAGCCTGAATCTGTCTTCCTTCAACTTCCATCTCATTGTTCTAAGTTTTGTCTGCCGTCTGTCTGTCTGTCTGTCTTTCTTTCTTTCTTTCTTTCTTTCTTTCTTTCTTTCTTTCTTTCT